>NW_006262201.1:11963338-11987563 GCF_000493195.1 Citrus x clementina | reverse complement strand
CATACAATATGAATTCATTAATACATACAAATACATTAATTCAACAAATATGTATATATGTATTCCATATCATACATATGTATGAATTATGTGTTATTGTGTACATACATAATACATATGTACAATATGTATTACAATTATGTACAATTGTATATATTATTTGTATACACTTGTATTACAATGTACATAAAAATGTATTACAATATGTATTATATTAATGTATATGTAAAACATTAATGTATATTATACATGTACATTAATATAAAATAATTGTAATACAGTTTTATGTACATTGTAATACAAGTGTATACAAATAATATATACAATTGTACATAATTGTATATATACAATATATATTATGTTATGTACATTATATTATATTAATGTATATGTGTAATACATATACAATATATACAAAATGTATATATTGTATACATATACATTTTATGTACATTGTAATACAAGTGTATACAAATAATATATACAATTGTACATAATTGTATATATACAATATATATTATGTTATGTACATTATATTATATTAATGTATATTAATGTATAATACATATGTATTATACATGTAATACATGTATACATGTATTACATGTACACATGTATATTAATGTATATGAATGTATTGTATGTGTATAATATATATATATATATTTGTATAATATAATGTAATCATATACAACACATACATAATGTACATTACATACAATGTATGTATATACATTGTAATATAATACATACATGTTGTATATTTGTAACAACATTGTACATATGTATACAATATTTGTATTACATTTATACATATTTGTGTATGTTACAATATAATACACATATGTAATATGTACATACATTTGTAACATACACATGAATATTATATTGTATATTTGTAATACACATTGTATTGTATGTACATATTATATGGTTATGTATGTATACATATGTATTACATACATGTTGTATACATATGTATACATACAATATTTATGTATGTATTACAATATTTGTATACAATGTTGTATATGTAATATTACAACATTGTATACAAATATTGTAATACATTCATAAATATTGTATTTGTAACATGATGTACATTACAACAATTCATAATACATGTATACATAATTATATGTAATACATAATACAATGTATTATGTAATACAAATATGATGTATACAATATTTGTATTACATAATACATAATATATACATCATGTGTATTTGTATTATATACATGTACAAATATTTGTATTACATGTATATAATACAAATATTCCATAATGTTATATTATGTACATATTATATGTACATACATATTTGTCCATATATGTATGTATGTACATATATGTACATACATACATATTTGTATTTGTACATATAATACAAATATGTACATACATATTTGTATTCCATAATACAAATACATACAATGTTGGAATACAAGTGTACATTCATACATACATATATGTATGTACATATAACATACATTACAATATGTATATACAATTATAATACACATTACATATATACAATGTGTATTATAATAGACAATACATAACATGTAATATAATATATACATATGTTATAAATTGTATTACATATATACATGAATGTATATATGTAATACAATTTATAACATATGTATATAATATATTGTACATATTACAATACAATATTTGTATTGTAATACAAATATAGTACATATTGTATTACAATACAAATATTGTTCATACAATGTATTGTATTACAATACATTGTATTACATACAGGGTGGGTAGTCCGCTTAACATGAGATAAAAATATTGTTTACATTAAGTTAATACTAACACATGTTTGGCTCTTAAACTGTATTGCATTAACTTATAAAGTTAATGCGGTCAAATCCGCATAAATCAAACCCGAGGGGGTGACGGGTTTATACCGCATTGCATTACAGAGGAAAAAATTAAGAAATTTTTTCAACATTTTCACCCCAATCCTTCACGATGAACTTCATATCACCCGATCCAGCACCACCAAATCGACTTGTCAATCATTGCTCAATGCCATCACCGACGCCTTCACAGTGCCGCGCGACACCACAGCCACTGGTCCACCACCATCGGCTTGCTCTGTGGAGAAGATAAAGCCAGAGAAGAAGAAGAAGACAAAAAAAGGAGAAAAAGAGGAAAAAAAAAGGAAAAGAAACTGAAAAAGACGAAGAAAAAGAAGAAAAGGAGGGGAGAAAAAAAGAAAGCAAACCGAAGAAGACGAAGAAAGAGAAAAAGAATTGGAGAAGACGAAGGGAAGAGACACATGTAGCAAATAATGATAATGAACATTATCGAAAGAAAAGAAAAATTAAAAAAGACAGAGGAAAATTAAAAGAAATAATTACTTTTTAATAAATAAACATAAAGTTAATAAATATTATTTTTTAAATTAATAAAAAAATTAATACAATACAGTACAGTACCAAACATAGTATAGTTAAAAATTAATACAATTCAATAGAACACCAAACGTTGTATAGTATTATTATAATCCAGTGTTAATGCAATACATCATAATACAATATACCTGCATTAAAATAATGCAATACAGCATAATACAATACAGTGTGCCAAACGCACCTACAATGTATTGTTATACAATACATTGTATGTACAATATTTGTACATATGTAATACACAATATGTGTAATGTATGTATACAATATATAATATGTATTTATGTAATACAATGTATAATATGTACATGTAATATTATAATACCTACATCCATATACATAAAACATACATACACATGTATGTGTATGTATATGATTATTGTGTTATTGTGTATAATATATATATATATAATATGTAATATGTATTATGTACATATTACAATACATATGTAATATGTGTATTAATTATATATTAATTATATATTAATTATATATTAATTATATATAATTATGTATTAATTATATACATTCATATTACAATTGTATGTATATTATATTGTAATACACAATTATGTATTATGTACATATTATATATAATATGTGTATTACAATTATATATAATATGTATTTGTATTACATTACATATGTATTATGTATTATATATAATACATATTATATGTATTATGTATACATATTATATATTTGTATATTATATTACATTATACAAATATATATACATTGTGGATATATATATTACAATGTAATATATAAATTACATAATTATATATGTATGTACATATATATTGTATTACAATTGTATATGTATGTACATACATATATTACATAATATTGTATGTACATACATATTATGTAATATATGTACATAATATACATGTATATATATGTATTGTAATACATAATGTAATACAATATTGTATGTACATGTATGTACATTAATACATGTACATTAATATATACATTATGTATACTTTGTAATACATATGTATTACAATGTATGAATGTACATTGTAATACATATATGTATATATACATTGTATATTGTACAACACATACATAATTACATGTAATATAATGTTATGTATACAATATCTAATATACAAATGAATACAAATCATACATATGTATGTATACACATACATTATGAATATACAAATAACAAATATTACAAATATTATGTATGTAATGTACAATTCATATACAATATGTACATATTATATATACATATTGTATGTACATACACACATATGTATTACATGTGTATTACATAATTACATATGTATTACATGTGTATATATATTGTATACAATATATATACATATGTAATATATTGTATATATATACATTGTATTCATATATGTATACAATATGTACAATGTGATATATGTACACAATAATCATATTGTATGATTATTGTGTACATATATCACATTGTATTCATATATGTACATATTATATCATATTATATTATAATAAAACAATTATGTATTACATAATTGTATATGAAATACATTTGTATTACAAACATACATATTGTATGTACATGTGAATTTGTATTACATATATGTACATATGTATATATACAAACACATAACACATTGTGTATTACAACTTTATGTGTATTACATGTCATGTATGTTTACATATGACATACATGTACATATGTAATATACAATTGTATATTACACATTATACATATGTACATATGTACATATGAATGTACATATAATATACAATAATGTATGACATTCATATGAATGTACATTATGTATGTATGGTTACAATATGGTTATTGTTGTTGAATATGATGATTTATGTAATTATGTGACATGTTGTATATTATTGTAATATACAAACATATTGTAACCATATGCATTCATACAATATGTTTGTATATTCACACAAATGAATATACAAACATATTGTATGAATACATATGGTTACAATATGTTTGTATATTCATTTGTATGAATATACATGTACACAATAATCATACAAATGTGTTTGTATGTACATAAAGTAATACACATACATGGTTGTACATATGTATACAACATAAAGTAATCACAATGTATGTACATATGTACATACAATGTTGTATGTAATCACAATGTACATATGTACAACCATGTATGTGTATTACTTTATGTACAACCATGTATGTGTATATCATATTTGTATATACATGTAAATGTACACATTATAATTCATTGTATACTCATATGTAATATAATACATTGTATACAACATGTATAATCACAGATGTATATAATCATGTATATACAATTAATCATACAATTGTATTACAAATATATTGTGTATTTGTATTTGTAACATTATTGTAACATAATGTATTTATATTGTACATTGTGTATTTGTAATACATACAAATGTAACACATTGTAACATATGTACATATGTATATATGTTGTATTACAAATACAATGTACATTGTGTATTAATGTATAGTATGACATACATTACAAATACACATATATTATACATTTGTAATACATATGTGTAACCATTACAACATTATGTATATGTATGTAATTGTATTACAAATATATGTATACATATTGTATTACAAATACAAATTGTATTTGTATTACATAATGTATGTGTTGTATATGATTACAATTATGTACAATTACATATTCATATACTGTATTAATATATGTTATATACATATTGTATTACAAATATATTCATACATTGTATGTACATTCGTTGTAATATTAATATACAATGTACATACGTTATATATTTGTAATATGTATGTACATACAATATATTTGTACATATGTATTACATATTCATAATACATTGTACATATATTACATTGTAATACATATATGTATACATATGTACATAATTGTAATATATTACAATTATGTACAATGTACATTGTATATATATTGTACATTCATACACGTACAAATATACATTATGACATTGTATTACATACAATATACAATGTATTACATACATATATTGTATGTATGTAATACATACATATACATATATTGTATTGTACATATTATAATACACATAACACAATTGTAATACAAATGTGTATTTGTAATACATGTGTTACATAAATATAATATATGTACATTATGTTATATTGTATGTATATGTGTAATATTACATACAATGTATGTAATATTATGTATTACAAATATATACAAGTATTTGTACATATTATATGTATGACATTGTATTAATATATGTAATACAATATGACATTGTAATACAATGTCATATTGTATTACAATATATGTGATTACAATACATACAATGTATTGGGCAGCTTTCTCTATACTTATTACTTTCCTGTAACTGGCAGGCCATCTACTGGCAAACCAGTGAGGAAATAAACATTTTCTAAACCTAAAAACAAAGAAAAATTTTGAAAAAGAAAACAAGACGATTTTACATCATACTTCCTAGCTAGATATTCTATGAGGTCTAAATCCTTTTCCATTTTATCCTTTATTTGTAAAAAGGGTGCAAAACAGGTATCTTTCATTTTTTCTTCAACCCTTTCATCTGGTCTCCAGCTGAGTAGGTTGTTCATAAAACAACTAATTTTTACCTGCATAATGAAAGACAGTGTTAGCGAAATGAAACTTATTGTTCAAATCTAAAAATAACTTAGCAAAATGTAGTTTAGACTTAAAAATAACTTACTTTTCGTGCCATAGCAACTGATGTATATAACAGGGCACTTGTCACTGAACAAGAATAATTGTGATCAACATTTCAACAACCACTTATGATTTTGCAACAAAAAATAGGTTCTCATTACAAAAACTCAAAATTTCATAATGTTATAACTTATAATATCCTAAATTGAACAAATATCACGATTTAATTAATAATAAAAACAATAACAGCAACAACATTTGGGAATATATATAACTTTGCCGAACAACAATTAAGTTAACCAAACAATAATAATAACACTAATAATAACTACGAATCAGCAATTCAGCATATTGCCATTTTCTAAATTAAAAAAACAGCACAAATTAATCAATTAATCAATGAATTAATTAACAATCTCCAATTTAATTAATAATAACAGCAACAAACCCACTCCAATTTAATTAATAATAGTCTCCAATTGTTCAATTATCAGTAAACCCACTCCAATTTAACTAATAACAATCTCCATTGGTTCAATTACCAGTCAACAACAACAAACCCACTCCAAATAATTCAATAATTGCCAATCAATTAATTAAAAATATACAATTTAATTAATAGCAACAGGCTGTTAAAATTCGATTCCGGTTTCGTCAAAAAAAAAATCGATTCTGGTTGCCAACAGCTGCGTGCAAGTCAGCAACTAACCCACTCCAAAGTCCAAATATCAGTATTAAGTGACAAACCTTGATCTCGGAGAAGCTACAGCGTCGGCAGAGCGAGAACGTGTTGGGCTGAGTGAGACGCGAGGTGAACGCACGGCGCGGCTACGGGCGAGGCGTGCTGGCTGACGGCGAGTGGGCTGCGGTGAATGGCTGGTGTCTGTTAGAGCTGGACGGGGTTGCTGGCTGCTGCTGTCGAAAGTGAGAGTTTAGGGATTTTAACGGTTGCCGCTGCCCGCTGGTAATGAGAGGAGTATGAGACCGAGTGTGAGAAACTGAGAAGTGAAGATTCTCTCAAAGAGGGAGCAGGGATTAGGAATGCAAAACATCAGGTCGAGCTCGGGCTTGGCCAAACCCGACCCGACCCGATCAACCAAAAAAAAATCCGACCCTAACAAAGGCCTACCTCTTTATAGTTAGGGTCGAATCGGGCCAATATCAGGTCGGGCCTACCGAAACCATTTCCCACCCACAACCATTTCAACTACATAATTATTTATAATCATTTTAAGTTAATTCATAAACTCATAATATGATTAAACTTATATTTAGCTAAAATATAATATTTATGGTAACTACATAATCATTATGAATATAATTAGTTAAAATTATAAATAAATTTATAAGTTTAAATGAAAAAAATTAATTAATATTTATGAAACTATAAAATTAAAATATAATTAAACTTAATTTACAATCATAACATAATAATTAAAAAATCCTATATAATTATAGTAAGCCACAATATATGAAATTAAAATTACCAAAGTTAAATAGCTAATGCAGTAATGCTGACGACAGAATGTGTGCGTTGGTCGTTGGCTGGCAGGCGGACGTGGCTGGTTCACTCACATCGCGGTGTCGCGGACGGTCACGCTGGCTGATTGGCGAGACACACGACAACTGATTGGCTGGCGTGCGGCGGACAGTCACGATGCTGGCTAATTCGGCGGCAGGCTAGGTGGCTGGCTTAGGGTTTTTGAGAATTTGTGTAAGTGTATTTTGTGTGTGTGATTTACGGTTGTGTGCGTGTGTGACGCTGAGTGCTGACTATTGTGTGCGTGTGTTGTGTGATGCAAATGATTGAGATCTGTGTAGTGTGTACTGTGTTGTGTGCGTGTGTGATGCTGTGTTGTGTGCATGTGTTAGTTTTTTTTTTCTAAATAAGGTCGGGTTGAGTTGGCTTTAAGCCTGACCTAACCCTAAATTTGTTCGGGCCTTAAAATTTTAGCCCTAACCCGACCCGAAACCCAAAAATTCGGGCCAAAGTCCTAAAAATTAAGGCCTGGTCAATCGGGCTAAAAATAGGGTCGGGTTAAATTACCACGCCTAACAGGGATGTAGTGAGACTGAGAGTTTAGCTGTTTAGGGATTTTTTTTGTTTAATATATATATATTTTTAATTTTAAAAAGCTTAATCTTAAAAAAAAAAGTTTCAACCCGAACGGGTTTAAAATTCAACCCGAACCGAATTTTAACCCGAACGGGTTGAAGCTTTGAATCCGTTCGGGTTTCACCGGTTAACCCGAATAGAGCGCTCACCCCTAATGTAAACTGCTAAAGTAATTGTAATAAAAAAACTGCTAAAGTAATAATAATAATTATTATTATTATTATTAAGCATTATAATTAATATTAATAATAAAATTACAATAATAATAATAATGGTTAATAATAATTATTGTTATTTATAATCATTTATTAATAGTGGTGAATCAGGTCTGAGAAAAGAAATTTAAAAAAGAAAATTTTTAACTAAATTATTTTGAGTGGTCATTTGAAAAATAGGCTCATTAGCTGATTTGATTGGCCAATACATAATGCAGTGAATTCTGATGCAATTAATGGAATTGAAATAAGTTTAGAGATCAATATTGTGCTTTGGACCTTTAAGTATCATTATCATTCCTAAGAACTACCAAAATTCCTTGGAGCTACAGCCAGAAACTTTTTAAGATGGACAATTTAGAAAAATAAAATATTAAAACAAAATAAAGTGTTGTAATGATAATTGTACATTAAACCCTAAGCCCTAAACCTTAAACCCAAAACCCTAAAAACACTAAACCTCAAACCTTAAAAATCCAAAATCTTAAAATCTTAAATCCTAAAACCCTAAACCCTAAAAACTTTAAACCCCAAACCCTAAACCCTAAATCCTAAAACCCTAAAGTATGTGGGGCTTTATCCACTAGCCTGATGAGTTTTAGTCAAAAACCCTAAACCATAAACCTCAAAAGCTCTAAACCTTAAAACCCTAAACCCCAAAAACCCCAACCTTAAACCCTAAAATTTCTAAAATCCAAAAACCCTAAAACTTAAACCTTAAAAACAACAAACTTTAAAACCTAAAAGCCCTAACCCTATATCCAGTATCCATGAGGTGTTGTCTGCCTAAACCTCAAACCCTAAAACCTTATACTCTAACCCCTACAAACCTTAAACCTAAAACCCTAAACTGTAAAAGTCATAAAAACCCAGAACCCTAAACCACAAAACTTTATTCAATTGGAATGATTCTTATTCTAAGTACAACAAAATTATAAGAGAAGGTATCCTTGTGGACTTGTGTTGTTACCATTTTTTTGTGAGTCTCACACTGATCTGATTTGACTAATACTGAAATTTAAGTTTTCATTATTCTAATTTCCGTCAAGTAATGTTTCGACATTTCCAATATAGAGTTGTTAGAATATTGTAATAATTAGTTTGTTTATATTGTTGTGTCTTTGGGAATTTATGTTATCACTTATTTTGTCCAAGACTATGAAGTTGGAAGTTGATTTATTGAGAATAAATATTGAGAAGATCGAAGATGTACTTTTTCATTTATGATCCACAATTTTGTTTTTTGATCCAATTTACTAAAAACTCTAAACCCTAAACCTTAAACCCCAAGCCTTAAACCTTAAACTCAAAACCCTAAACCCTAAAAACCCTAAAGCCTAAAGCCTAAAATCTTAAACCCAAAAGCCTAAAAACACTAAATCTCAAACCTTAAAACCCCGAAACCCTAAAATCTTAAATCCTAAAACCCTAAACCCTAAAAACCTTAAACCAAAAACCCTAAACCCTAAAATCCTAAAAACCCTATAATCCAGATACTCAAGTAGATACTAAAGTTAATGAATATGGAGATGAAAGTAAAAAATGTCTTTTATATCTACAGGTGATAGCCATAAAACCTTTGATGTTATGGACAACGATTTATGCAAAAGTGATAATTTGAGTGTTAAGCACCATGGTGCCATTGAGCAGTCCATGTATAATGATCACTCTATAGAAGAGTTTGTTAAGTTATAAAAAGTTTTAAAGTCTATAAGAAGGTTATTGCTGATATGAAAGCATCTATTGAGCGTGAACAATCATTTCCAGCTCTTCCATTGAGTGTTCATTACACATTTACCGCTCAATAGCACCAAATCTTAAGTTAGAGTCAACTTATTCTACCAAACTTTTCGTAACTGAATTATTGGTAATCGACTCGCAAACAGAACGCAAACCCACAAGGATACCAAGGATACATTTTTTGGTAACTCATGGGTTTTAGAGATATCTTAGAGTTATTGAAAAGAATGGAAAATGGTAAAGAGACTTTAGAACTTTGTAAGTAGAATGAAGAGGAACTTTTTGCAGTAAAAACAGTGTTGGAGAAGGTGAAAATTCAACTTCAACAGTGATGTTGTATTTAGTCTTTCAATTAGAGCATACTCACGTAGATATTAAAGTTAATGAGTATGGAGATGAAAGCAAAAAATGTCTTTTATATCTACAGGTGATAACCATAAAACCTTTGATATTATGGACAATGATTTATGCAAAAGTGATAATTTGAGTGTTAAGAATCATGGGAAACATAACAATGAGTTTAGTGAAAAGCATCATTGTGCGACTGTCACACTTTTCAATACTCATTGCTATTTGATATTTGAGTGATATATTTTTAATTTTTTAATCATTATTGCTAGCATTCTAGTCAATTGCCAACAACGCAAGCCCAGAATGATGCCTTCTCTTATAATTTTGTTGTACTTAGAATAAGAATCATTTCAACTGTTTAAAGTTATGTGGCCCCCTAGCTATCAAATCGATTATTTTTATTATACTTCTTAATACACTCTTCCATAAAGTATCCATTACACATGGACCACTTTAATGTGTTCAATATTTTAAAGTTTGTTTGTCCTAAAGATCTGTTGAACTATTTTCTGTTTGTGAGTCAATTGCCAACAAGTGTGAGTAGAGTTATAAACTAAGGGTTAGGATTACGGTTACGGTTATTGATGCGGGCCAGTTAAAGTTTCCCTCTCCACATGCCTTACTTGATCTAAGGAAAATTTTAAAGTGTGTAGAGTTATAAACTAGGGGTTAGGATTAGGGTTATGGTTAATGATACGGGCCAGTTAAGGTTTCCCTCTCATGATGCCTTAATTGATCCAAAGAAAACTTTATAGTGAATATAGTTATTAAACATATCCATTACTCTTAAAAACTCTAAACTCTAAAAACCTTAAACCCTAAAAACATGTAATGTGCTGATCACTTTCAGAAGACATATCCATTATAATTCTTAGAACTGCCATTAGTATATGGATCTCGAGAAAATTTTTCCTAGTTTGACTCTCTAACTTCTTCATGAATTTCCTTATCCTGAACCTTTGCCACAGGCACGGTAAGGAAAACCAATGTAGTTGAAAGGGCTGCAACTGGACAACCAATGCAGTTAAAAGGAGTTAGGAAGTCAAATCGGGAAAAATTTTCTAGAAATCCATATACTAATGACATTTCTAAGAATGATAATGGATATATCTTTTGAAAGGGATTGGCGCATTACATGTTTTTAAGGTTTAAGACTTTTAAAGGTGATGGATATGTTTAATAACTCTATTCACTCTAAATTTTTCCTTGGATCAATTAAGGCATGTTGAGAGTGAAACTTTGACTAGCCCGCATCATTAACCCTAACCCTAATCCTAACCCCTGGTTTATAACTTTACTTACCCTAAAGTTATCCTTGGATCAAGTAAGGCATGTAGAGAATAAATCTTTGACTGGCCTGAATCATTAGTCCTAAACCATAATCCTAACCCCTAAATACTAAATCCCAAGCCTTAACAACAAATTGGGAAACAAACAACTGTTGCTTTTCCCACATTAAATCGCATTATTCAATCTTCTGCACTACACTTTAACAACAAACCAGAAAATGAACAACTGCTCTTTTCCCAAATTAAATCCCATGACTCTAATTTTCTCATCACTTTGCCGAGAGTGCTCTACTAATTCATGAAATTTATCATATGCATTTGCCTTAATTTGCTTCTCCAAACCATGTAGCCTCGGGGCTCCTTTGAGTTCATTTTCTACTGCAAGCATATTTCGTTTATCGAAAACAATTCGATTGATCTATCTATTTCTCTATTTCTTTAACTAGGTTTGTGTCTATTTTAACATTTGATTCTAAATTCTATTCTTTCCCTCCTAAATCAAACCAAAAGATCATAATATATCCATCTCTCTGTTCTTTTCTAGGGTTTAGGGTTTAGGGTTTTGGGATTTTAGGACTTTTACGGTTTAGGGTTTGGGGTTTAAGGTTTTATGGTTTAGAGTTTTTAGGAAATTGGATTGAAAAACAAAATTATGGAACACAAAAGTCAAGGTGCATCTTCGATCTTCTCAATATTTATTCTCAACAAATCAACTTCCAACTTCATAGTCTTGGACAAAATAAGTGATAACATAAATTCCCAAAAAGATGGTTAAGTAATTTTTTTAAACAAAACTTAATAATGTGCTAGTTGACCACACTTGAAACAGTATGAACATGCATAATGGATATATCTTTTGAAAGGGATTGGCGCATTACATGTTTTTAAGGTTTAGGGCTTTTAAGGGTGATGGATATGTTTAATAACTCTATTCACTCTAAATTTTTCCTTGGATCAATTAAGACATGTGGAGAGTGAAACTTTGATTGGCCTGCATCATTAACCCTAACCCTAATCCTAACCCCTGGTTTATAACTCTACTTACCCTAAAGTTATCCTTGGATCAATTGAGGCATGTGGAGAATAAATCATTGACTGGCCTGAATCATTAGTCCTAAACCATAATCCTAACCCCTAAATACTAAATCCCTAGCCTTAACAACAAATTGGGAAACAAACAATTGTTGCTTTTCCCACATTAAATCGCATTATTCAATCTTCTGCACTACACCTTAACAACAAACCAGAAAACAAACAACTGCTCTTTTCCCACATTAAATACTGTTGTGCAAATTTTAATGTACTCGCAAGCGCACGAATCTGTTGTAGTATAGACTAATGGTGACGAGTGTCGATCCCACGAGGAGATGGATTTTAATTATATATAGAATTAATTTTGTGAATGGATAGTTGGATTTATGGTGGAAATGATTTGGAATATGCTAATAATTAAATTAAAATGGCGAGAATAAATTCTAAAATTGGAATTGCAATTGAGAGAATAAATTGAAGAGAAAATCTATTAAATTGACGTACTTGGGTATCTGGATCCGTATCAACATGCATCATGGGCTAAATAATCCGTATTAATGCCAATTAAATCATGAGGGGGGAATCCACACCTCATGAACCACGCTCTAATCAATATGGTGCTAAGGGCTTATCGTGCCAAATAATAATAACCTTGTACTAGAGGGCCGGTGAAACCAAGGCGGTACCAGACAAGATTAGTATTATTTGTCGACGAGAAGTCAAAACATCCACAAAAATTAGAGAGGAAGAGAAACTAAATTTACCAAATTAAGCCCATGACACATGTTGAGACTTCACCTTCAACCCAAGCTTGAAAGAAAATTAGCCACTCATAATTGAACTAGGGGCAAAATGGGAATTTATTAAAATACGAAGAAAATACAAGATGGAGAGGGAATTACAGAAAATGGATCCCAAAAATGGATTAAGAGATATCAAATTAGGGGGGAGAGGCCCCCTTTTTATAGATACATGGAGTAAATCATGGCCATCGGATTAAAAACAGTTTGGACGCTCAGGATTGCGCCACGTCATCAGTCAACAATCCACGGTTTGACCACACGGATGAACAGTAACACGGTTTGACCCGACTTTGAACAGTAACGCGGTTTGACCCAGATGAACAGTAACGCGGTTTGGTTGAAAATAATCCTGTGTGATGCATGCACCGTACGTGAGATTTTTCGTCCACTGATATGCTGCCACGTCACCATCAACAGTACATAAGAATTTTAGTCCAACAGGATCGTGACACCTCATCAGTCAATGCCACATCATCGGTCAATGCCACGTCATCATCCGTCTATGTGAACAATGTTGTGAACAGTAACGTATACAGTACCGTACACGTGAATAGTACCGTACATGTGAATAGTGCCATTTTTCCTTTTATCTTCCTCTTAAGGTTTTTGACCGTCCTGAGTTCAAAAGTGATATCTGTTTTGCCGTCTGATTTCTCCTTTATTGTGAAATGACTATAATACCCCTAAAATACATAAAATACATAATTAAAATAAAACACATGTAATTAAATCACAAGAAGGTTAAATACATAAAAGTAAGGGTTGTTAGTAAGACTTGAAATGTAAAATGACGGTTTTCTCCTTTATAAATATGCATTTTCTAACACTCAACACACCCCCCAACCAGCTTATTGCTAGTCCCTAGCAAATAAAGCGAAAACAAAATTCAAATTCAAAATGATTTTTTTTTTTTTTAGAAACACTCGTGTTTATTCAATCAGATTAATGATAGCAATCAAATAAAAGTATAAGCATTATCTCCAGTCTAAAGCAACATCACACCCACATCAACCATCCACATGAATTAGCCCAGTAGACTTTGTTATAGCTACTTTCAAGAATGACATGTCAAACCCCAAAATCTCACTGGAAGTAGTGACACTCTCACAAATAAATTAAACCCAATAAAAATAGTCACTCCAATGAATGGTAATTGAGAGAGAAAATAATAAAGAAGTGATATCACATGCTCTCACCAAGATGAAATAAATATGCCCTCAGCTTAGAAATAATACGATCTCAAGTCAAATAAAATGTTAGTCAACCCACTTTATTTATCTTTTTTTTTTTTTAATTATGCATCACTACATCTTTTTAGCCCATATAACTAGCTTCTACTTCAAACTATAGTTCCCTAAAATCAAGAAGGACTTTTATTAGGACGTAACGTAGGCTAGGGACATGGTTAACAAAGAAGGGAAATAAGGAAAACAAAGTGTATGTTTGAGAAAAATGCAGAGAATTTTTTTTTCTTTTTTTTTTGGAAGTTGCAAGGTGGATTTCACCTATTATTGTTATTTTTATTCTTTTGAAACAACAACTTTTATTTTTTTTTTTTGTACTTTTATTTGGCACAACTTCACTGAACAAAATAATTATTTACATTTTTCTCAAACATAAATAGGTGATGGACCTTATAAGACATCGGGTAATACTCCAAATCGGAGTGGGTCAAGATGATAAGTTGACAAAGAAAATGTTTTTTTTTTTTAAAGGCTCAAAAGGGTTAACTATGGATATATCACAAAAGGGATGGCTAAAAAGGCTCAAACGGGACAAAGATGGCCTTTCCA
The DNA here is from genome assembly GCF_000493195.1 of Citrus x clementina. Taxonomy (NCBI): domain Eukaryota; kingdom Viridiplantae; phylum Streptophyta; class Magnoliopsida; order Sapindales; family Rutaceae; genus Citrus; species Citrus x clementina. The sequence goes on along the minus strand of NW_006262201.1, from coordinate 11,972,120 downwards.
TCGTCTTTTAGGGCTCTAAATAATCATCTATATCTACTAGTTAGATGGGCCTCCCAATGTAGCAACACACATTTTTTTTTTTTAAGGGTTAACTCAAAATAAATCTAAAGATCGTATATAAAATAATAAACTGTTAAGCTATATAAAGAATGGGCAAAAGGGTTACTCTCCAAGAAAAATGATAGGCTCAAAAACTCACTTGTTACTTATTATGACATGTTCATTCCTTCAAGCAACTCATATTTGTCTCTAACATCAACATGTAGAGTAGCAAACATAATGTAACATCACTTAAGACCAAAGATAATACAAATACTAAAATTTGAAATTAATCATGTCATCCAATGTTAAAACAAATCACACAATTTTTTTTTTAAACAACATTATACCCCCCAACCTATTCTAAACATGAAAGGAAAATATGCATGCAGAAATGTGAAAATGATGCAAAAAAAACAAATTAGAAAAAGTACACTTAAAATGATAGAAAAAGAAAATGGTTTTTTTTTTTACTAAGAAGATGCGTTTCTAGAGGCACTACACTCCATATTCAGCCATCTTCGACTCAAAAGTTGGAAAATGTATATTCATAGAGGAGAAATTAAAAAGAAGAAAAATAAACATCAAAACTTAATAAAGAAAAAGAAAATGTCTATTTTTTTTTTGAATTTTTTTTTCAAACAATGAAGATGCGTTTCTAGAGTAACTACACTCCATATTCAGCCATCTTCAACACAAAAAGTTAGCAACAGTTAGTTTCTACAACAAAAAATTAGTAAAAACTTAATCAAAATTCCACAATTGTCGACTATTCCCTCCCCCCAACCAGAACGAAACATTGTCCTCAATGTTTGAAATGAAAGAAGTAGAGTTTAGAAGACATCACCTGGGTGGTGCAACACAGAAGAAAATATTTACAGGCGGAGAGTTAAATCTAATTTGTACTTTTTACTGCGGCTACTGTTACCATCATTATTTGGACGCTCCAACACAAAGGTCCAGGGGTCTGGCTCCGGTCGATAAGCTTGTAACATATCAAGTAGCTCATTAGCAGTGTGAGCACAAATAAAAAGTTTTTTTACATTAGAAGGAATGAAATAGTTTTTTATTGCATGGTTAAGAAATGCGATAAAGCCATCATAAAAGTTATTGACATTTAACAAACCGATGGGTTTTTGGTGGATGTGCAGATGGGCCCAAGATGCTAGTGTCATAAGTGCCTCTAGTGTTGCAAGATCTCCTGGAAGAAAAATAAAAGCATCAGCATGATTAAGCATTTCAGTTATTCTTTCTTGCATACCTGAGACGACTAACTCTTCTCCAATTGATGAGTCAGACGAACTGCCCAATGGTTTTAAGACTCTTGGGATGATGCCTAACACTTGACTTCCTCTGATAAAAGCTGCTTCTGAGACCATTTTTGATAACCCTCGATTACCTCCTCCATACACCAAGTGTAATTTTCTCGCTGCTATGCTTCGACCAAGATCTATGGCTGCCTTAACGAACTCTTTATGTTTGCCATATGTAAACCCAGAAAGCACACAAATATTCTTGAATTGTCTATTGGGAGTAGCTGACATTGTGATACTTCTCAAAAACAATTTGTGAGTGCTTGACAAAAAAAAAAGAAATCACATTTAAGAGTCTCGGTGATAGTGGGTCATGGTTGTGTATGAGGTAATATGTCAGTGTTAAATAACGCGTAAAGCACGTGGCTCGCAAGTCAAAAAGAAAACAGTAAAAAGGAAAAAACAAACAGTAATAAAATTATTAAAGACAATAATGCAAACAATAAGACAATAGTGAAATAAAATAACAATAAAGTAAAAGGATATTTACAGGTAGTTGCGACTGTGGCTCACATCTTCCTCTGGTTTTACGTTCAGAAACGGCTTGAACGCCCTCTATGGGTCGAGGATAGGCTTCCTATCCAGTTTTCTTATAAACTGGCAAACAGGGTCGTTTGTAGTCAGATTCCCGAGACTATATCGTGCATGCTCTTTCTGGAATAATGGCCATAACTGGAAAATCGCTCCTTGCACATATCCACTGGGATGCGTTTCAAGAGACAAAAGGATATCATCCAATGACTCCTTATTCAAGCCATCCCTAATGAATTGAATCTTATCTTCCCTGTTATCAGACATCATTCCTAAAGAACATGGGTTTTTATTGCAACTTATTCTGGCACACTTATGACAAGCAACAGAAATTCTTCGAGCTCGTCGTTTTCTTGCATAATTTCCTTTACCACAACCAGGCATGTATGCAATAAATTTTGGAGGTAACTCACCTGCCGATCGTACTTTAGCCTCGATTAACCAACGGATGTCAGCAGGTATGTTATTCCTCATGAGTAATCGCATGCGTTCGGACCGAGCTTTATAGATCGTAAGGAGGGCATTCTGAGGAAGTGAAGGGAATCGCTTGTGAAGCTTCGCTAGAATCTCGTTTCTGTCCATACCTTCGCCTCAGAATATCAGTTATTATGGGAAACTGAAGTAACCGACTTGATTGTCACGGAGTACCGTTATCCGCCACTTCACCGGGGTAACAAACTAAAGTACACAAACAGAAAAATAAATTAAAACACAAAAAGAAAATTAAAATCATCCTCTTATTGAATTTACCTCAAGCTCCAACTGGATGTCGTAAACACTTCTCTCAATGTCTCTGAGTTGGCTTTTTAAACCCTCAACACAGGCTACTAACTCTGGTGGTTATAGAGCCCAAATGAGATGTGTTTTACAAAATTGAATCTGCCTTTTGAGATGAGTTTTGACACGTTGAAGTGGTTTAAGAATGTTCAGGAGGAACGGTCTAAGTAAGGTACTTATGATTAAAAACGATAAAAGAAAACTTAATAGTTAAACAAACACACTTATGCAAAAATAATTTCAATTAGCAGAAGAATAATATAAAGAAAGAAAGAAAAAAAAATCAAATCAACGAAAAGACAAAAAAAAAATCAATTCAAATCTGGTAGGTCACTCAAATTTAGTTCGGTGTCTTCTCCATGTGGTTGGTATTCTAGATATGGCTTTAATCTTTGACCATTAACTTTAAACGTGACACCGTTCTTTGGGTCCTTAATTTCAATTGCCCCATGTGGAAAAACGGTATGAACAATAAATGGGCCAGACCAACGAGAGCGTAACTTACCTGGGAATAGGTGCAAGCGAGAATTGAATAAAAGCACTTTCTGACCTGGAGTGAATGATTTTCTCATAATTTGCTTATCATGGAAGACTTTCATTCGTTGCTTGTAAATCTTGGCATTTTCGTATGCATCATTGCGAATTTCTTCAAGTTCTGCCAGCTGTAATCTTCTTTCTGACCTGGCTTGCTGCATGTCAAAATTGAATTTCTTGATGGCCCAATATGCACGATGCTCGAGTTCCACAGGTAGGTGGCAAGCTTTTCCATACACTAGCATGTAAGGTGACATCCCAATCGGGGTCTTTGAAAGCTGTTCTATATGCCCATAATGCATCATCAAGTCTTAATGACCAATCTTTTCTATCTGGCCTCACCGTTTTTTCTAATATGTGCTTTATTTCTCGATTGGAAATCTCAACTTGGCCAATGGTTTGAGGATGATACGGGGTCGCCACTTTGTGTGTGATTGAATACTTTGTCAAAAGTGCTTTGAATGCTTTGTTACAAAAGTGGGCACCACCATCACTGATTATTGCTCGAGGGAATCCAAAGCGTGAAACAATGTTGCTTTTCAAAAATGCTATCACCACCTTGTGATCATTGGTCCTACATGAAATTGCTTCTACCCATTTCGATACGTAGTCAACAGCAACCAATATGTATTGATGGCCAAAAGACGGGGGAAAGGGTCCCATGAAGTCGATACCCCATACGTCAAAAATCTCAACCACTAAAATTGGATTTAGTGGCATCATGTTCCTTCGTGTAATGCTCCCCATTCGTTGACACCTATCACATGAAGAACATAAAGTGTAAGCATCTCGAAATATAGTTGGCCAATAGAAACCACATTGTAAAACTTTAGTCGCTGTTTTCTTAGCACTGAAATGGCCTCCACAAGCTTGTTCATGGCAGAATGAAAGAATATTCTGAATTTCATTTTCTGGGACACATCGTCTAACAATTTGATCAGCACAATACTTGAACAAATACGGGTCATCCCAAAAGAAATTCTTTATCTCTGCAAAGAATTTAGCCTTGTCTTGCTTGGTCCAATGCTCTGGAAGTTTACCTGTAACAAGATAATTAACTATATCAGCATACCAAGGTAATACTTCCACACTCATTAATTGTTCATCTGGAAATGACTCATTTAATGGTAATTGTTCTATAATTGTGTCAAAATGGAGACGAGAGAGATGGTCCCCCACAACATTTTCTGTCCCTTTCTTATCTTTGAATTCCAAGTCAAATTCCTGCAAAAGTAACACCCAACGAATTAGTCTAGCTTTTGCATCTTTCTTTGTGAGAAGATATTTAAGAGCAGCATGATCCGTGAATATAATTATTTTACAACCAATGAGATATGATCGAAATTTTTCTAATGCAAACACTACTGCTAGCATTTCTTTTTCAGTAGTTGAATAGTTCAACTGTGCATCATTTAATGTCATACTAGCATAGTAAATAACATGGGGAATTCGATCAACTCTTTGTCCTAATACTGCTCCTACTGCATAATCAGATGCATCACACATGAGCTCAAATGGTAAGCTCCAATTTGGGGGCTGAATGATGGGTGATGATGTCAACAAATGCTTTAATTTTTCAAACGCAACAAGACATGAATCATTAAAGACAAAAGGTACATCCTTAGCAAGTAGATTGCATAAAGGTCTAGAAACTTTGCTAAAATCTTTAATGAAACGTCTATAAAAACCAGCGTGCCTAAGGAAAGATCTTACTTCTCTGATTGTTTTAGGTGGAGGAAGATTAGAAATGAGATCCACCTTGGCTTTGTCAACCTCAATACCTTTGCTCGAAATGATGTGACTGAGAACAATACCTTGTTTTACCATAAAATGGCATTTCTCCCAATTTAAGATCAAGTTCTTCTCGATACATCTCTGCAGAACTAGTGTTAGATGATGTAAACATTGATCAAATGAGTCACCAAAGACAGAAAAATCATCCATAAAGACTTCAAGTAATCGTTCAACCATATCAGAAAAAATGCTCAACATGCATCGTTGAAATGTAGCAGGTGCATTACATAATCCAAATGGCATTCTCCTATATGCAAATGTGCCAAAAGGGCAAGTGAAAGTAGTTTTCTCTTGATCTTTTGGTGCTATGGGAATCTGATTATATCCTGAGTAGCCATCTAGAAAGCAATAAAATTCATGGCCTGCTAATCTATCAAGCATTTGATCAATAAATGGTAAAGGAAAATAGTCTTTACGTGTGACAGAATTCAATTTTCTATAATCAATGCATACACGCCATCCTGTAGTTACCCTAGTTGGTATCAATTCATTATCAGCATTGGTAACTACTATGACTCCTGACTTTTTGGGGACGACTTGTACAGGACTGACCCATGAACTATCAGAAATTGGGTAAATGATACCTGCATCTAATAGCTTAAGGACTTCAATTCTAACAACTTCTTTCATATTAGGATTTAACCAACGTTGCATTTCCCTAGTAGATTTAGCATTTTCATCAAGGTGAATGTAATGCATGCAGTCTACTGGGTTTATACCTTTTATGTCTGCTATGGTCCATCCTAATGCCCCTTTGTGCTTTTTCAAAACATCCAACAACTTACCTTTTTGTTCGTCATTGAAGGATGATGAGATGATTACCGGCAGAGTGCTTTCTTCTCCCAAAAACGCATATTCCAAAGTGTTGGGCAATGGTTTGAGCTCGAGTTTCGATGGTGATTCTGATGATGGAATGAGTTGCTTCTCTGATGGTGCTAGTTGCTCAACTCTTGACTTCTATTTATTAGTGTCCATAGATGGTGCTGAGTCAAGCAGGGCGTTGACCTCATCGACCGATCTGTCAATATCAAAATCCAAACCAAAGTGAGTTAAAGATGTTTGTAAAGGATCATCACTAAGGTTTGAAACAAAAGTATCATCAACTAATGCTTTAATTAAATCCACATCAACAATTCCATCATCTGCACTGTGAGGTTGTTTGGCAATGTTGAAGATGTTCAGCTCCATAGTCATGTTGCCGAAGGACAACTGCATATTTCCAGTCCTACATTGAATGTGAGCATCCGCAGTTGCCAAGAAAGGTCGGCCTAGAATAATGGGGATGTGCTTCCTTGAATCCTGTATTGGTTGAGTGTCAATTACAATGAAATCAACAGGAAAATAAAACTTGTCTACCTGAATAAGCACGTCCTCCACAATACCACGAGGTATTTTTATGGACCGATCTGCAAGCTGTAACACCACTGGAGTTGGGTGTAATTCTCCAAGTCCAAGTTTCACAAACACTGAATAAGGTAGCAGATTTACACTAGCTCCTAAATCCAACAAAGCATTCTCAATTGTGTGGTTCCCTATGCTACATGAGATAGTGGGGGAGCATGGGTCTTTGCATTTTAGAGGAATTTTATGTTGGAGGATAGAACTAACGTTTTCTGTTAAAAATGCCTTCTTTTGAACATGCATGTTTCTCTTTTTAGTACAAAGGTCTTTAAGAAACTTGGCATAAGATGGAACTTGCTTAATAGCATCAAGTAAAGGGATGTTAACACTTACCTGTTTGAAGATTTCAAGAATCTCACCTGTGGATTTTTCCTTTTTTCCTTTAGCTAACCTCTGAGGAAATGGAGCTTTGGGAACATATTCCCGTGGGTTGGTTTCTTCTTTCTCCTCCGGTGATGAGTCGTCAACATTTATAGGTACAATTTGATTTTCTTTTTTCGTCGGCATCTCCACTTTGTTGTCGACTTCTTTTCCTTTTCGCAAGGTCATGACTGCTTTGACCTCTCCATGCTGCTGTGGTGAACTGGTACTTGCTTCATGCACTCCTTTAGGGTTAGGCACTGGTTGACTTGGAAATTTACCTTTCTCAACGGTCATTGCCAAGGTCTGAACTGAAGAAGCAAGTGGTCCCACCATCTTCTCAAGGCTTAAAACTGATTGGGCTTGTGAATTGAAGCCTGCTCTCAACTCATTTCGTAGTCCATCAATGGTGCGGTTCTGTTGCTCAATCGTGGAGTGAGTAACATTCTTGAAATTCTGGAATGTATCCTCCCATGGTCTGGGCTGAGTGTAGTTCTGGTTCTGATTGTATGGTCTAAATGGTGGCTGAGAGGCTTGAGGATTTTGAGGAATTGGTTGCATTGGTGGAGCTAGAGCTGCTGGTCCATTCTGTTGGAGTCCTTGAGACCATGAAAAATTTGGGTGGTCTCTCCATCCAGGGTTATATGTGTTGGAGTATGGGTTGTAATTCGATGGTTTTCTCATTACACCTATGGCATTGGCTTGATCTGAGTATGAGTCATGGTCATGTGGTTCTGTTGATTTAGCAGTTGATAACGATGCTATTTGTCGAGCAAGTCAACCATCTCCTTGACTTCTTTGATTCCCGAAGTTGACTCGCCAATGTGAACCTCATTCACTCCTTTAATCCTTCTAGTATTCCTGAGTGATCGACTCCGTTGTTGGGAATTGTCCGCTTGTCGCTGGAAAAACTCCCAAATTTCTGATGCACTTTTTGACATTAGCTCTCCTCCACTTGTTACCATTAGCCATTTTTGCACATTTGGTAGTAATCCCTCCAAAAAGTATTGATATTGGTGCCATTTCTCGTACCCATGATGTGGACACTTCAAGAGTAGCCCATTGAATCGCTCCCACATTTCGAAAAACTGCTCGTCATCTCTCTAGGTAAACTCTGAGATTTCCCTGCGAATAGCATTGGTTTTATGCACTGGGAAATATTTATTCAAAAATTTTGTAACCATTTGTTCCCATGATGAAATGCTATTGGCAGGCAATGTATTTAACCATGAACGAGCTTTATCCTTTAAAGAAAATGGGAATAATCTGAGTTTAACATCATCGTCTGAAAATTTTTCGTATTTAAAAGTTTGACAAATAGCATGAAAATCATTCAGATGATTATATGGGTCCTCATTTTCTAGGCCATAAAATGTGGGAAGACAATTTAGCACACTAGGTTTTAGTTCAAAACTCCTAGCAGCTACATTTGGGTATCTTATGCATGATGTGCTCAAATTAGCTAAGGGACTAAAATAGTCCTTAAATGGCCTCTCCTGTGGTGCTTGTAAATCCATTCCAAATTTATTTTTAATGTGCTTTTGTATGCGAAGTGTTTTTTCTAGTTCAAGATCTATAGGTTCAAGATTAGGTAATAATGACCTACGACCACGCATGCAAAACAAATAAAATAAAAATAAAGATGGGAACAAGACAAATAAAAATAAAGAAGAGGGAGAATTTACGATACTAACCTTATTGCGCTATTAAAACATTTCTATAAAAATGCACAAAAAACAAATACGTGAAATAAATTAACTAAAAATTAAATTAATAAAATAAACAAAAATTACAAAGAAAAAAAATTAAATTGAAAATTAAATTACAGAATTTTAAAGAAGAGAAAAAGAAAAGAAATACTAACCTTTAATTGTAGATTTAATTTTTTTTTAATGAAAAAAAAATTACAAGAAAACAATTAAAAGAAATTATTCACAAAAATTAATTCTATGAATTAAAATTACTTACCTCCCCGGCAACGGCGCCAAAAACTTGTTGTGCAAATTTTAATGTACTCGCAAGCGAACGAATCT
>NW_006262201.1:11957550-11963157 GCF_000493195.1 Citrus x clementina | reverse complement strand
AAATTGAAGAGAAAATCTATTAAATTGACGTACTTGGGTATCTGGATCGTATCAACATGCATCATGGGCTAAATAATCCGTATTAATGCCAATTAAATCATGAGGGGGGAATCCACACTCATGAACCACGCTCTAATCAATATGGTGCTAAGGGCTTATCGTGCCAAATAATAATAACCTTGTACTAGAGGGCCGGTGAAACCAAGGCGGTACCAGACAAGATTAGTATTATTTGTCGACGAGAAGTCAAAACATCCACAAAAATTAGAGGGGAAGAGAAACTAAATTTACCAAATTAAGCCCATGACACATGTTGAGACTTCACCTTCAACCCAAGCTTGAAAGAAAATTAGCCACTCATAATTGAACTAGGGGTAAAATGGGAATTTATTAAAATACAAGATGGAGAGGGAATTACAGAAAATGGATCCCAAAAATGGATTCGGAGATATCAAATTAGGGGGGAGAGGCCCCCTTTTTATAGATACATGGAGTAAATCATGGCCATCGGATTAAAAACAGTTTGGACGCTCAGGATTGCGCCACGTCATCAGTCAACAGTCCACGATTTGACCACACGGATGAACAGTAACACGGTTTGACCCGACTTTGAACAGTAACGCGGTTTGACCCGGATGAACAGTAACGCGGTTTGGTTGAAAATAATCCTGTGTGATGCATGCACCGTACGCGAGATTTTTCGTCCACTGATATGCTGCCACGTCACCATCAACAGTACATAAGAATTTTAGTCCAACAGGATCGTGACACCTCATCAGTCAATGCCACATCATCGGTCAATGTCACGTCATCATCCGTCTATGTGAACAATGTCGTGAACAGTAACGTATACAGTACCATACACGTGAATAGTACCGTACATGTGAATAATGCCATTTTTCCTTTTATCCTCCTCCTAAGGTTTTTGACCGTCCTGAGTTCAAAAGTGATGTCCGTTTTGCCGTCTGATTTCTCCTTTATTGTGAAATGACTATAATGCCCCTAAAATACATAAAATACTTAATTAAAATAAAACACATGTAATTAAATCACAAGAAGATTAAATACATAAAAGTAAGGGTTGTTAGTAAGACTTGAAATGTAAAATGACGGTTTTCTCCTTTATAAATATGCATTTTCTAACACTCAACAAATACCATGACTCTATTTTTCTCGTCACCTTGCAGAGAGTGCTCAACTAATTCATGAAATGTATCATGTGCATTTGCCTTAATTTGCTTCTCCAAACCATGTAGCCTCAGGTCTCGTTTGAGTTCATTCTCTACTGTAAGCATATTTTGTTTATCGAAAATAATTCGATTGATCTATCTATTTCTCTATTTCTTTAACTGGGTTTTTGTCTATTTTAACATTTGATTCTAAATTCTGTTCTTTCCCTCCTAAATCAAACCAAAAGATCATAATATATTCATCTCTCTGTTCTTTTCTAAGGTTTCTAGGGTTTAAGGTTTAAGGTTTAGGGTTTTGGGTTTTGGGATTTTAGGACTTTTACAGTTTATGGTTTGGGGTTTAAGGTTTTATGGTTTAGAGTTTTTAGGACATTGGATTGAAAAACAAAATTATGGAACACAAATGACAAGGTGCATCTTCGATCTTCTCAATATTTATTCTCAACAAATCAACTTCCAACTTCATAGTCTTGGACAAAATAAGTGATAACATAAATTCTAAAAAAGATAGTTAAGTAATTTTTTTTAAAAAAATTTAATAATGTGCTAGTTGACCACACTTGAAACAGTATGAACATGCATAAGCATGGCTCTAGCTTCATGAACCATATTCCCAAATAAAATATATTGATAACCCATATCAATAGATGCGTTGGACTCTTTAGTTATAAAATAATGCCGATTCGGATATGAAATGATATATGATGAAATTTGATAGTTATTGGTGCATCATAATCATTAATGCTGTGTTTGCAACTAGAATCGGAATGAGCTGGAATCAGAGTGGACATGAATGAAAATGGGTTAGAATGGGAATGGGGAATGAGAATCAAAATAAGTTGTTTACTTGAACTGTAGGAATCGAAATCAAAATCGGAATGAGTTAGATTATAACAAATTACTAAAAAGTACTTAATGGATTATTGTCATAATTATTATTAACTAATATATTAATTAATTGTAAAAAAATTTAATTAATTAATTATAATAACTATATTAACAATCACAAGGCGCTTACCATCCTACTAAAAGCTTAAGCTAGTAGTAGAGGCGCTACTTTAATCTTATAAGCACCATCCCCAGACCACGTGTGCACGGTTTGAACCCTTAGCTCCCTTCCCCCCCCCCCCCAAACCGGGTTACTGGGGGACCCTTAGCTGGTGGGCCCCACGCACCTGGGGCCCACAGTACCTAGCCAGAACATTGCTGGAAATTCGCAGGCGTCTAGACCTTACCAAGGATTCAAATCCGTGACCTGGCTCTGATACCACAAGGCGCTTACCATCCTACTAAAAGCTTAAGCTGGTAGTAGAGGCGCTACTTTAATCTTATAAGCACCATCCCCAGACCACATGTGCACAGTTTGAACCCTTAGCTCCCTTTTTTTTTTTTTTTTACATGAATTTAAATTTATGTAAGCATTTGATCTTTTAATTTTAAAGCAATGTAAATTTAATTCAAAGCCTGTAATAAATTTAAATTCATGTATGTTTAAATTTCTGCAATTTAAATTCATGTATAGTAACAATTATTATAAAAATATATTAACTAATAATATTAATATTAATTATTAATTAAAATAATATATTAATTATTGTGATTATTTATTCAAAAATTATAATTATTAATAATTTTTGTTAATAATATATTAATTAATAGTAATAATTATATTAATTCATTAATAATAATATATAAATTTATTATATTAATAATTATTATAATTGTATATTAAATAATTAATTAATTAAATAATTAATTAATTAAAATAAAAATAATAATAAATTAATTATTGTGATTATTTATTCAAGAACTATAATTTTTAATAATTATAGTTAATAATATATTTATTAATTGGTTGTATTATTTCAAAATAATATAATTTTTTTATAATATACTATAATTGTTAATTGGTTGTATTATTTCAAAATAATACAATTTTTTTATTAAAAGTAATGTGCACTATTGATTACATCTAACAATATATTGCTAAAATACCAAATGGTGATGAGTTGATTGAAAAGTATTAAAATGTGACTTGTGAAACCGGATCCGCATTCATATCCATTAAAAAATATAGATATGGATGTGGATTTAACTTATATATTTTTCAATTGAGAGCTAGCAAAATGGGTCATCGGGTCATGTTCTTGTCGTGTCAGCTTCATGCTATGTCAAATTTATATCGACCCAAACCCGACACGGAAAAATAATCGGGTTACCCAATAACCTGCTTAATATCTATATATTAAATAAAATTTACATCAAACATTTATACACTGTCGTAAATACATAATTTATCGATATTATAAAATGTACATATCTACGAAAATATTACACATTTACACTATTGAAGTTTTAATTATATATATACAAATAATATTATATATTAATATTATAAAATATACATGTCTAACAATATTTTACACATTTACATTATTAAAGCTCTAAATCTATATAAAATTTTATAAATAAAATACTGTGTTTATATTCATCTTTTCAAAAAATAAAAATAAAAGAGAGAATCATCTCTAATATTTGAGTTTTGATAACAAGAACCTACAAATTATTTTAAAATAAAAATATAATCGGGTCATTGATTGGGTAAATGGATCAAGAACTTTAACCCTAACCCAACACGACAAAAAATCGTGTCGACTCAAACCCAACATATTTAATAATTGTGTCAAATTCGACGACTCGTACCTATTTATTTGTGTCGTGTTCGTGTCGGGTAATCGGATCGTATCAAATTTTATCAGCTTTACTTATTACTATCAAATCAATTAGCGTAATAAATTTAATTTTTTTAAATTTTAATCAATTCAAACATCAGATCTAATAATTAACATTAGATCTAATATTAACATCAGATCTAATAATTACGAATTTTAACTTTTTGTTCTTTTTATTAAATGTTATACTTGTTATGTCACAATCAACCCATGTCAGCCACCAACCATGTCAGCCACAAATTTTTTTTATTATTTTATTTATAATTTTAAAAGAAATTTAAATTACAAAATTTAAAGCAACATTTCGGGAGTAATAAAAAAAAAAGAAAAAAAGGCGCTTCGTTCTCGGGTAAAAAAGAAATATAAACGGTAGAGAAAGAAAACGCTCTCTTCTCAAGAAAAAAAATAACAGAAAACGCTCTATGTCGGCGGGGGCCAAAATGCAACCGAAGCAGCAGATGTGAGACCTCTCTCTCTTCTCTCGTTCGATTGCACGGCTCAACCATGCCGTCCTACCGGTGCAAAGTCTGGTTCTTTTTATGTTCCTTTCTCAATTTTATTTCATTTTTTCATAATTTATTTTATAAAAATAAAAATAGTCATGTCATGTTATATATTTTGCAATGAATTACTGTTTATAATTGTTTTGCATTAATGGGTGTCAGAACTCGGCTTTTGTTTAGGCTTTTAGCCGCTGTTTCAATCGTCAAAATTTCACTTTGTTTTTTTGGTTCATTACAAAATGGGTTTCGATTTCGGCTCTTTTATGGCTGTGTTAAAGTGTTTCTTCGTTTTATTTGTTATTCTGATTATGATTGCTATCTGTGGGGTTGAGATTGGTGGACTAGATGCTGAGGGTGCTGAAGAATTAGACTTAGAGAAGGGAGAAGGGGGTTTTGTTTCCTGACAGGGCTGGGGGGTGGAGGCGGTGGGTGTTTGAGGGAGAATTAGAAACTTTTGTATATGCATATTGTAACATGCTGCTTTTGTAACTCTTCAGAGTTAGGATTACATCACTTTTGTTCTGTTTTGTGATGTAAGAATTAGAAATTTTTTGTATATGGTTAGGGTTACACTTTGTTCTGTTTTGTGATGTAAGGCTTAGAAATTCATTGCATATATATGATGTAACTCTAACTATATGATGTATTAGTTAAACGCTTTAATGATATCTTCATGTTGGTTTTCTCAATATCTGTTATTTAATTTAACAGATATTGCTGAGTTTGCTCTAGCAATGTGCTCAGCAGAACCCTATCTGCTCTCTGGATGTGGAGAAACTTCTATTTTAATTTATGGTTGTTAATGTAATAACTGTTCCCTTTCCAATATTGACTGGAATTGAAGGGTCCCTTTCCAATATTGACTGGAAATCAAGTGAGTTAATTATGCCTTGTGTGTGTAGGAAATAGGATGTGGAGTTTTTCAACTAGCTTTGTTAGCTAAGTTCTGCATTATTTTCTTTCACGTTATTTCAAATATTGTTTATGATTCCAATGTGCCTGTGAATTTTTTTGGCATTTCAGGATCTGAGGTCCTCTTCATGAGGTATGTATTGTAATACATACAATGTATTACAATATATGTGTTACATATATTGTAATACAATATGACATTGTATTACATATATTAATACAATGTCATATTGTATTACATATATTAATACAATGTCATACATATAATAT
>NW_006262201.1:11841034-11947550 GCF_000493195.1 Citrus x clementina | reverse complement strand
CGATTAACACTCGGATAGCATGATTTATGTAATTATGTGACATGTTGTATATTATTGTAATATACAAACATATTGTAACCATATGCATTCATACAATATGTTTGTATATTCACACAAATGAATATACAAACATATTGTATGAATACATATGGTTACAATATGTTTGTATATTCATTTGTATGAATATACATGTACACAATAATCATACAAATGTGTTTGTATGTACATAAAGTAATACACATACATGGTTGTACATAATGTACATATGTACAACCATGTATGTGTATTACTTTATGTACAACCATGTATGTGTATATCATATTTGTATATACATGTAAATGTACACATTATAATTCATTTTATACTCATATGTAATATAATACATTGTATACAACATGTATAATCACAGATGTATATAATCATGTATATACAATATGAATACAATATTGTATGTACATGTAATATGTACATATATGTACATCATATTATAATGTACAATATGTGTACATAATATATCACACTCATATGTACATATTATTGTACATTGTATTACAATGTACAATAATATGTACAACATAGAATGTTGTACATATATGTATTACATCATAATACAACAATACAATATATACATTGTATTACATATATGAATATATATTGTATTACAACATACGGCATAATACAACTGTATATATATATATATGTTGTATATATATATACAAATATGATGTATATATATATACAACACATGTATATATATGTAATACATGTATGTTGTATTAGTGTTGTATAATGTCATGAATTATGTATACATTGTGTATGTATACACACATATGTATGTATATTGTATTCATACATTTGTTGTATATGTATTAATGTATGTTGTATTTGTATATATATATATTGTACATATATTGTACACATTCATATTGTATGACATATATGAATACAAACCAGTGGATCTACTGCAGCAGCACTACATGCAGGAATCCCTCAGGTTGATTTCTAAACACTTTGTTGCTTTACGCACAATTTTCTTCTAATATATTTTTATTACTGTTGAAAAATCTTTTTGTACGAAGGCAGCCAACCATACCTAACCTTTGTAATTGAAACACCTATATAATTCAACAAGCTCGTGCATTTTTAATGGTGATAGGAATTCTTCTGCCAGTATAATTAACTACAATCCCATTTTTTCTCCTTTTTTTCCCCTTTTAAATCTAATTTCTAGGAGTAACTTTAAATGAATATACTCCAGAAAGTTCTGAAAATATCACTTTTTCCGGATATGTAGGAGAAGGAAATGAGCTTGTTAATTGTTGATTTATTTAATTTGGAAATAAGATACATACTGTGTTGTATTGATACATAATTTTACTGTATTGGTTGAATGCTAAAGTGCGATCATCTTTGTTGCCCTAATGCTGGTGACACTCTTTCTGTTGGATGTCAGTTTTTTGATTGAATTTCAAGAGTGGTTTGTTGAATATTGTCTTCAACAGAGATTCCTTTCCCTAATGTTACCTTTTGTTGACGCCTTGTTTGCTTTCCTACGCATTTGTGGTAAGAATTTAGGGATAAATTTCTCCTTTGATCACTTTTTGCTGTCAAGTAAGGGCATATATATATAATTGCTTTCTGTGACAAACCCACCAACAATGATTACATCTAGAACAAGCAGGGTGGTAAATGAATATTTATTGTAAATTTATGGACTTCATCGAGCTTGTTGAGTCAAAACATGGTATAAATGGTTTTTGCTAGAATATTAGTTCATTTGTGTTACCTTTATTTCTTTAGTTTTATTTTTGTGATAGTACTTGTATGCTATAATTTTGACTTATATATTCGTCTCCTTTATGGATATTGGATGTCAGATACTGTGTCCATTCATGCTGGACCAGTTCTACTGGGCCGAGAGGATGTTTTGGCTTGAAGTTGCTCCAGAACCACTAAAAAGGAATCACTTGGTTCCAAATAATGTGGACAACACCAGCATTAAAGAAGCTGCAGAAGCACTATCACAAGCCATTCGGTATGCACTATCTCCTAGAGTCAAAGAATGTGCGAAAGAGATTGCTGAAAGAATCTCTGTTGAGGTACATGCATATTAAAGTACTTTCTTGTTCCCAGCTTTATCAATGCTATGGCTGGTTGCTGCATTAAGTTTCATTCCTTTTGGTATCTCATATCTGCATTAAACTGGATTTTCCTTCCATTAAATTATCTTTTTATATGATTTGATTGTCAACTAGCTGCTAGGAATTCAAATCTTATTCACTTTATGAACTGTCAGTTATTGAGTTTGAGTTGAATTATAGTAGTTTCGGTATCTCTTTTGTTGAAGTTCTTGTTTTTATTTATTTTATGAATTCGTTGAAGCCATTGCTGTCGAAATTACTGTACCCCGCATCTTGTAAATTTTTGTGTTTACTATTTATTCTGTCAGCTACATTACTGAAAATAAATTTCACAAACTTATGCTTCTTTCAGGATGGAGTTAGTGAAGCTGTTAAGAATCTCAAAGAAGAGATGGGGTTGTTCTAGGGTGCGTTTGAGATTGAGGTGCTGTAGCTTTTAAGCTACAGTTGCTGTGAAAAAAAAGCTGTAATTATGAAACAAAAATTAATAATATATAGTAAATATAAATTTTAAATAATAATTTTGATAAAATTATTAAAGATATAATAAATTTTATATTATACAAGTGAAAAATCATATCAACATAACTTAAAAGCTACAGCAGCTAGTGTTTACCAAACACTTTAGTGCTGTAGCTTTTAAGCTACAGCTGCCCAACCTCAATCCCAAACGCACCCCTAGTTAAGCTAACTTTGAAGAGATGAGATGTCCTAATCCGTCTTTTTGTTATTTGGTTTAACCCAATTATGAAAATTCGTATTTATTTATTTATTTATTCATTCAATATTATCATTATTCTTGCATTTAAAAATGCTAAGTTAAAAGTCAAGGTAGCTTTTTGTTTTTCTTTGTTTGTATTTTGACCTACAAGGCCAAAATTTAAATTTCGCACTTTCGATATTTTGTGTCATTTTTGAAAACTGTAGCTGGTGGAGTCAATACAGCGAAAGCCATTGAAGGTACTCAATTATTATTAGTTAACAAATTAGAATTTTTGGCAGGTGCATGTGTTGTAAAGATGCATTTTGAAAAAAGTAATAATAATGGGAACTTGACTTTATGTCCTTCTATACACTAACTAACTGCTGCCAAATCTTTAGAACTTCACATCTCTGGTTCAATTATCACCACAATAAGTCCATTTGGTTTTATCAATTTGTATCTTCTTGAGCTCAATCTTAAATTCTATTGGTTGGCCGTATATTCCCTGAAAATTTATTAAATTTTACCGAAAGAGAATCACTGGACTGATTAAGTATGTCTAGTTTTGTGTTGCTTTGTAGCAATCAAGCTGGAAACTCCCCACTCAAGTTAACTTGTAAGATCAACGTACGACTAGTCGACTACTGATGTTGATGGACGAGGAATTTGGAAAATGTGCCACCATCTTCGCGACCAAAGAATGGTTATTTCCACACTTGCGTTTTTGAATGGTTCAAGAATGCCTCAAGTGATAATGAGATTTGGAAGTGATAGTTTGAAAATGTGAGGTCTTCAAGTGACATAAGATAAATGAAGGGAGAAGAGAAGATATTTTCAGTTTTGATGAAAAGAGACTTCAAATTCGAAGGGAGATGTTATACTTGCCCAACAGAAAAGGTAAATTATGGTCGATTAACCCAAAAAAAAAAGAGAGAGAACTTTTGCGGATGCACCAACTCACATTGACCTGAAAAAGTAGTTCAACCTTTAGTTTATAACAAATAATTAATAAATAGATAAAATCTTAAATCTTTTAACATATACATTAAATAATAAGTTTATTGATAGTCGCAACGTTAGGCGAGCATAATTTGGTCATGAAAACATGAAATCTATCCTTTTTTAAAGACCACTAACTCTAACATTATATAAAAACAATTAATGTAATTCTTCTAATAGGAGAAAAAGTATTCATTATCTCTAATAAAAAAAGGTACCATCAAGTCTACAATAAGGCCAAATATTTTAAATCCTTGAAATTAATATAATAAAAAAATTAACATTGAACAAGAAGAAATCAAAATTCTAGCTTTGATCACATAATCGATGAAAATCAGGACATATAATTAACATTTGTTTATTTTACTTTTAAATTACTTCTTTTCCTTTATTATTTGAAGAAGAGAATTGCTCTGTAAACTCTCACTATAATACATACGACTTAAACATTTTTGTTTGAAATGAAAATTAACTTAAAAGCAAAAAACTAGTAAAATTATCCTTTTAGGCAGAAGGTGTTGAAAAAATAGCATAACATGCTATTTTGAGGGCACATTTTGAGTGGGTCCCACTTAACGAAAGTGGAAAATATTGTACCTCAATCCCAAACGCACCTAAAGCTACTTAAAACCCACTTCATCATTTTACAGGCGCCAAATCTTTATAGCTTCATATCTTTTGGTTCAATTATCACCACAAGTACGTCCATTTGTATACCAATCGACAGAGATCTATGTATCGTCAGCAAATTAACATCTAATCACTCTATCAATTTGTATATTCTAATGTTCAATATGAAATTCTATAGGTTGGCCGAACATTCCCTTAAAATTAATTAAATTTTACCGAAAGAGAATTATCAGGTGTGTCTAGCTTTGTATTGCTTTCTGGCGGTCAAGTTGGAAACTCTCCACTCAAATTAACGTGTTAGAGATTAACATACTCCTAGTGATGTTGATGGAAGAGGAATTTGGAAAATATGCCAACATCTTGTGACCAGACAATGAGATATGTAGAAGTTATATAATTAGAATTTTGGAGGCAAAAGAATGTGGCTCTGTTATTACGTATATTTGGTTATTTCCACACGTGATCTGTTTTGAATGGCTCAAGTTATATTGAGATTTGGAAATGATAGTTTGAAAATGTGAGATCTTCAATTGATATAAGATAATCCAGGGTAGATGAGGAGATATTACAAGTAAATTGATGGAAAGAGACGTATCAAACTTAAAGGGAGATATTATATTTTGCTAAGCACTAAAGCATATTATTATACCCTTAAGGTAATTATGGTCAAATCTTGCAGATGCAGTAACTCATTGGCCTGAAAAAATAATTAATCCATTAACTTGTAACAATTAATAATCTATAAAATCTTAAATCTATTAACATATTACATTAAATACTAATTTTGTTAATAGTCGCAGCCTTAACAGGCATTATTTTGTCATCAAAACAATAAATCTATCCATGTTTAAAGACTATTAACTGTAACAATAAATTAACCCTAAATCTCTTCATAAGAGGTGAAGAGAGAGCCAGTATCCTGATCAAGAAAAGTACCATTAAATCTAGAATATGACAGTCAATGACTGAAAAATTAACAAGCGTGTATTCTATGACCAAATATAATACCTAAAAATTAACGTTGAAAAAGAAATTAATCAAAATTGTCACTTTGATCACATAATCAATGAAAATCAAGATATATAATCAACACCTATTTATTTTACTTTTAAATTACCATTCTTTTTGTGTATGTTAGAACAAGGGAGTTGTTCCGAAGAAACTCTCACTATGATATATACAACTTAAACGTTTTTGTTTAAAATACGAATCAACTTAAAAGCAAACAACCAATAAAATTATCTTTTTAGAAGACTTTATGCATGGAGAGTGGAATTAGTTAACATTTTATGAATTTAACTATTTACTTTAAGAATGGATCACGTGATTTTGAAATTTGGAAGTGATTGTTTGAAAATGTGAGATCTTCAAGGATCATTATAGATAGACCTGAAGATTCATTCATCCTTGAACTATATAAGAGTTACTAAATGTATAAAATATTTTAGCATATATATTGAATAATAAAACTTATTAGTAAAATGAAGGAAAAAGAACAGTCACATCCCCAAAGTTTGGGGAGATAATCATATAGAATCAAAGTTTTTAATAGGGGACATCAAGACCACTTTTAACTATAATACCCATGGTAAATAGTAACTAAAAAGTTTGACTTTAAAAGCTTTTAATAAAAATACAAATATAATTTAAATAGTTTAATTTGTCTAATACACTAATAATATTAACTTTTTTTTATATAAAATAATTCTTAACATTTAAATTATTATATTTATTTTAATAATATATTTATATTTATTATACAAATTTTAGATAAATCTTTGGGTTAAATAGGTTTTATCTCATGTATTAATAATAAAAAAATTATTTTATAATATTGAAAATAATTTAAATTTTATATATTTATTTTAGTATTATGTTTCTAGTTATTATAAAATTTAGGCTATCAATATTATGTTTCTACTTATACATTTAATTTAATAAAATTCAGGTTGCAATTAGGCTATAACTTGAAAAAAAAAAGTACTATAGGTACGAATTAATTAATTGATAGAGTACATGAAAGTTTGCTTAATAAAGCCTGTTAGAATTTGATTCCTCTGAACTAATCAAATATTAAATATTGTTGAAGATCTATAAATTTAGGTAGTAGATAAAATGAGAAGCAGGCTTAGGCTTAATTACCTTGAACATAAAAAATTCCTTTGAATCGCATATAATTCTCTTAACGAAGATGGAGAAGATAAGACGCTACAGTTGAGGTTGATTTTGTTACCACTTAAGCCGAGATGCTTCAACTTACTCAAACCTCCAAAATAATAATGAATCTGTTTTGTAGCCGTTTATATTTTTCAGTATTGTATCATTTGAGAGCATATATTTGTTAATCTTGTTCCAGCTAAGTGCAATTAATCTAGTTGTGCAAAGAATACAATTTGAATTGAATCTTTCAGACCTCACAATAAAGAAAGGTAAATTTGATCACTTTTAAATAATAAAAAAAAAGAAAAATTAGTTGCAATTAGAGTTTTTCCTTTTCAAATGTATTTATAAAGTATAAGATGAAAGTATAAGACCAAATCTTTTTTATACAAACTCGTTAATCCAACGACTTTAATTCTACAAGCCTTTTTCATTTGTTCTGATGACATTTTCAATGATGGATCGAGGCGTAGCAAAAGCGGAAATTGATAGGGTAGGAAAATTAGATTTCATTTTAGTATTGGATCAAACCAACGCAATTAGGTTACGCTTTAATTGAAACATGATTAGATATCGTTCTAACCCAGACTACTTAATGAGATTTTTAATAATGCGTAAAGCAAGATTAAATGATGTTCTAATCTAAACAACTCTACAAGAGAGATTTTGATAGATAACACCCAGAGGAAATTATAAAGAGGGGTTTTATTAAATAATTGAATATACCAAACGGTTGTGGCTCAGTTGGCGGCGCAGGCTGGGTAAGTGGGAAGAGCTCTCGGGTTCGATCCTCACTAAACACACCATTTGGGAGGGGTAAAGAGCCTTAACTGTGACTACACCCCGAATCCGAATTAGTCGGGGCCCAATGCGGTCGCCGGAAATCGGATGGTTTAAACCAAAAAAAAAAAAATAATTGAATATGAACTATGAAGATAATTACAAGACCTCTTTATTTATAATAGAGAAAACCCACTTCCTAAGTTAACTTAAAAAAGGTAACAAAATCACAATTATAATGGAAATAAAAGATACTTCCCTAAGTTAACTAAATCTCATACCTTAATTGACTTTAATAAAAATAGAAAGTCCTAAAATAATAAAATACCATAATTGACTCTAATAAAACACCTTTGATCAAGATTATAAAATCTTGTCCCATTACCAACTCTAGCAAACTACTAACCGCTACAATTAAGCTGATTAACCACCTTATTCTGAATAAACATAATTTTGGGACATAAAGCAAGTGACTCATCACCCCAATGAAGTTGCCAGCTACTTTAATTTTTAGAAACCTGTATGGACAAGCAGTTCTTATTTCTGTTTATGGACAGTCAGGTACTCTCCATTTTTTATGTCAACTTGGATAAGTTGAGTCATCTGGCTGTATGTCATCAAACTTCATATTATATGTTTCAAGAAGTCTGTTGGGAAAATGACCATGTGTACTAAAACTTTATATGGACTCCAACCAATTCAAACAGAATTAGATAACCACCTCTGTGTATATGGGAAGCCTATCTTCTTTTATGTGTCTAAACCAAATAGGATATTAGGAACCCATGATAGCGGCTTTCAGATCTTTTCATCTTAAAAAAAAAAATTGAATTTGAAGGCTTTGATCACATTCAGGTTGTTACAAATTATATTTGTGATATGAATATCTACTCACAATTGTTGTGCCTTCAAGTGTGCATGTTGCACACTGTTCTGCATCATGTTATTAGTCCTCCAAAGGGTCATGCTAATGAGATAACACCTAACACGGTTGGATATTACACTGCCCGGTTATTTGTTGAGAGAAATGAAAGTCAGTATTGGGTACCTTATTATTCAGAACATGATAGCCACAGGCTATCTATTGTCAAACACCTTGCCTTTGGTAACATTATTACAGATATCCTCAAGTACTTCCACATTCTGAAAACTGACCTGACATATGAGGAAACTAAGGAATTAAGGATTTAAATGGGATAATGCATGGAAGGAGAAGTTGGGTGAAAAATTTGATGCGAAATGGTTTTTATCCTCAAGTTGAGTTTACTAGTTTTTGATCTCCAACTCGCCATTTTGCTGAGGAAGAAATTAAGGACATACATGTATGAGCATATATTGGGTGAGATATATGCTCTCTTTGATCGCAAAACCATTTTTGAGCAACATGTAAACCAGCAATTTCATCGTATTTTTTTTGGGATAGTCAAGAGCAGTTTCTTAGCATCTTTAGCTTCAGCATCCACCACAAGTATGTGGTTAGTCATTTTATATCTTCTTTCTGGTCAAGGCTGAGATTATGTAGGGTTAGAGGGTGCCATGGCACTTGCAGAGTTTGAATTTTTTTTTTTTTTTGAGTTTTCAAATAAAATATGATAAGTTAAATATAAAAAGTCTAATTTGATCCCTGAACAATTCATCTATAATTTATATATATAATGTCATTTTATACACAAACATTATTGTCAAAATAAAGTACATGTCAATGAATAAAAATAGTTAAAAAACAGTAGAAGAAGCAAGCATGTAAAAAAAAAAACAAAAAAAAAATGGTTGTGATGGTCTACATTCATTTTTTTTTTATAGTCTCTCTCTTTTTAACTAGGCTAAGAAATTTTATGCTGGTGGGGGCTCTTTTGCTTTGTAATTGTTTTCCATTATAAATTATTAGCACCTTTTTTCATATAATATATTGTCATTGAATAGTAGTCTTAGTAATATTTTTATTTTGTAATGACTTAGCTTATTAATTGCTAATGCTAAAAAACAACCTCAACAACTGAATTTGTTTTCTAGGGAGTAATAGCACGAATCCAAACTCAAACACCGATCTGAATGCATCTCACCACATCTACCAACCATAAAACACGGTTAGGATATACCGAAAGAGTCTAGGATAGATCCTCCAATGCCTAAGTCAGATAGTTGATATATAAAGGAAGGAAAATGGATTGCAAAAACTAGAAATAAGCAAGAATTCAAGAGATATGTTTGGTGTTGTTCTAAAGGTCATGTAAGAGGCAGATGATTAAGTGGTTCGTAACTTTTTAGAGCTTCTAGTCGAATTTGCAAACCCCCTCCTCTAACGCCATTTATAGGTTAAAATAGGCTTCTGGTCCTGGGTTTTTATTTCCTTGATTTTAGCTCACTCTCTTAGCAGGTGCAGGTTGCATCTATCAATTGAAGGTGGTTTAAAAGGTCATAACACTTAACTTCCCTAAAGAATAGGACATGTTTAGAGCACATTTGACATGACATGGACAAATAGATTTTCATGTCAGATTATCAGATCTCCAAATAGGCAGAGCATGTTTGACATGACTTGGACAAACAGATTTTCAAGTCGGATTGACAAATCTCCAAGTAGGCATAGCATAGTAGACATGACCTCGACAAATAGATTTTCAGGTCAGATTGGTGTATCTCCATGATGGCAATTAAGGTTTCTAGGTCAGACCAGGAGATATTTTAGTCAAACTTTAGACCTCAGTAAAGCTAAAATGATGGTCTTGATCTCAATAAGACTAGATCATACTTGTTCACTTAGGATCTCAAAAAGGCCAAAAAAACTTTAACAAGCCATACTTTAATAAGGCTAGTAGAATAGAATCAATTAGACCTTAATAAGGCTGAAATGGAGTCCAGAGAATTACCAACTTCAATCTCAATAAGATTGGATCAAATAATTAAATGAAGTTATCTAATAATTAATTTAGGTTGAACCTCAGTAATATCAAAATTAATGACTTTGATCTTAATAAGATCATATCATACTTGTTAACTTTAGACCTTAATAAGGCCAAAACGATTATAACAAGCTAGATCTCGATAAGGCTAGTAGAACAAAATCAATTGGATCTCAATAAGGCCAAGATGGTAATTTCCATCTTAATAAGACCGAATCATACAATTTATTCAAATTGGACCTCAACAAAGCCAAAATGATGACCTTGATCTCAATAAGATCGGACATATAATTTATTCACATCGAACCTCAAAAAGGCCAGAATGATGGCCTCTATCTCAATAAGATTGGATCATATAATTTATTTATTTTAGAACTCAACAAGGCCAAAATGATGATCTCGGTCTTAATAGGATTGGGTCATACAATTTCATGTTGGACCTCAACAAGACCAAGACAGACGACCTCAATCTTAGTAAAATTGAATCAAATGAGTAGATAAGTTGAGAAGCATTGGAAATGCACTTCTGAATAACCTCATTGATATTGAAATAAATTACAAGAACTAAATATAAGTTGAATTGAAATAACAAAGTAAGAAATAAACTCTTCTAACATGGTTAAAAAGGAAACACAAATAAGAACATTCGTGCTAGGGTCGGCCTACTGATAGTAGTTCGCAGATGCTTTATGTGCTATGCCTTCCTAACCTTGGCACGAGTGGCCTTATACCTTTCTTAATTGAATAGTCTCCTCTTTTGCTTCACAAGTTTTTGTTATTTATTTATAGCCAGCCAATGGCATATACTATGAGGATCTATTCCTTATCTATCCTCATGATTCCATGCAAATATATCATTGTACTAAAAAAATAAGTTCAGAAATGATTGAAAATTTCACAATTTTTGTCCCCTTTTACTACTCTTCTCGACTTGTCCTTATTGGTGCTTCTTTCATTTCTTTATTATGTCACTGCTATTATAATTTATTCTCAACTCAACGCTAGTGATTTTCATAGATTCTTTTGTGGTTATAGTGTAATAACTTCAAACCACTTGTTCCTAGCCCCTTATTACTCTGATCCTACCTTGGACCCTAAATCTCACGCATTACATGTGGGTT
Organism: Citrus x clementina; assembly: GCF_000493195.1. Taxonomy (NCBI): domain Eukaryota; kingdom Viridiplantae; phylum Streptophyta; class Magnoliopsida; order Sapindales; family Rutaceae; genus Citrus; species Citrus x clementina. The sequence continues at coordinate 11,936,113 of NW_006262201.1, read as the reverse complement.
GAGCTCATTGCTCTTATTATCCTATTGAATGGACTGCCCAAAATAACTTGATAAAGGCTAGGTTCATCAACCACCACCCTATCACCATTATCGTTTTTCTGTAGTGAGCTGGACCTTTAGTCAATTGTAGATAAATTACTCTGATGGAAGTCAACTTAGGTCCTTCAAACCTTCTTGATAATGTGTTGATAGGATCAAGCCTGAGGTCGCCTATTTGTAGACCACCCAAAAACAAAATGTTAGTTGAGTTGCCCTTATCTACAAAGCCTAATTCAAATCCTACCCTGACAAGGTAACTTTCACTGGAAGCGTATCTTCATATGGGTGGGTGAACACTTCCTCATCTTCATCTTTGAACATAATTGGTACTCTTTGAACTCATTGCTTCTTTGATGTCAGAACATTAAATTTCACCTCATAACTTTTCAAGGATTATTAACTATAATTCCACCTCGAACAATTCAAGTCCCTCGCTAGGTATGCCACCCCATGATCACCATCACTACATTGTCTTTGTTGTTCCCTCTGTCCTATCTCTTCTTTTGTCTTCACATTTCCTTTAGATATTGGTTTTACATAAGCTATTCAATCTCCTTTTTCAAGTCTATACAATCTGTGGTTTATACTCGGATGCATTTTGGAGGTTTATGCATACGTGAGCAGGATATGCAAGGATTAAAAAAGGGATTGAGAATCAATTGGTTGTAGAATAGTTTGTATAGGAAGAGGATTGCAAAATATGCTAAGGTGTACGATCACACAAAATGGATGTAAAAAACTAAAGATGCAGAAGAAGAAAAAAAAGAGAATGGAAAAATAGAGGATAGGTTCACTGTGAAAAGGAGAACTAAGAAGAGGAGGAGATAACCTTAGTTACAGCTTGAAAAGGAACTCAGATAATAAGCGTCATTATGACAGAGGCTTGTTTAACTACAGGTGACCAGAGAGGCCATGACGAAACAAAAATGTTGAAAGAAGTTTGATAGTAAAAACCAAGATTTTTGAATAATGGTATGGTTTATTAAAAAGGCTGAATGAATAAAACCAGAGTTTTGAACTCTTTTTATAACAAGTCTAAATATCGCGAATTTACCAAAATAGGCAAATCCAAAATCTAATATGATAATTAAATTCACCTAACCAAAATAAGAAAAGGAAAAAAATGGTACTAAAGTCCGAGTTCTAGAAAAAAGATAAAAATCCTAGAAGAATTAGGAAAAAGAAGAAAGAATCTTAAAACTAAAAAATGATCAGGAAAGAAACAAAATTTTTGGTCCGACCATTGTGTAAAATGGCTTATGCGGATTTTTGTTCGTCTCGTTACAAGCTTCAAAACGGTACATTATATGCAATCTGTGGTTCACACAATTCTTTGAAATTTCGTATGCTTCCTCTTTCTTAGTCTTTGATAGAATTCTCGCACCTACCTTTCTAGAATAAAGCGAAAAACCCGACAATTTTATAGATCATTCAAACCTTTGATCCTGGTTATCTTATTAAACCTCTCCACATGGTGATTTGGGTCAATTTTTCCTCCATAAACCAAGGCCATAACCACATACTTAGGTGGCAAATCCACTACCATTACCTTCGGTGTCAACAGAGACTCGTCGTCAAGCAGTAATTTTCCTACTACTTTCTTGCCCTCTGCCTTTGCCTCTAATGCCTTTAGAGTTTTTTGAGATTGGAACATTTGCTGCTTAATTACAAAAATGTTAGGGATCCCAACATTTGAGGCCCAACTTGAGTCCCAATGTTGTTTGTCACTCATTTACTGAATGATAGATTTTACGGCTAGTAAAATTACTTAATTACCATCCAATCAATGAATGCCACACCTAGGGGTATTGTTTAATACTTATTCGGTCTAGACTCGAACTGGACCTACGATTACCCAGCCCAGAGATGAAGCGAGTTCGGTCCTGGACATCACTTCAAAAGCCTGGAACTCAGTCTAGAACTCGAATTTTGTTGAAAAAATATTATAAAATATATATTAGTTTAAATAATTATATTTATTTGACCCATCTATTATATTTATGTAAAGTTTTAAATATTTAAAATTCATATTTTCATGTCCAATTTCATACAAATAAATTTAAAAATTGTAAAATTACAAAAAAAATTAAAAAAGTGTACATATGTAATATTAAAAAGTATAAAATCTGATATAATAACCCAAATTAAAAAATCCGACCCGAAAGCCCGACCCATGTGTCTAAAAAATATATCTGCATCGGATCCAGGCATTACCATACCCAAGCCCGGACCTAGGTTTTGCCAACCCTTGCCACATCAATTAGGATTCAAATTGGGACTTGGATGTTGACGTACCTAGCATTGCTCTTTCAATTGTCCATATACATTCACGAGCGTTTACTTAATGTATTGATCAATGTCTCTTTCGATCGTGAGGATTCGTATTCATAAAATTCAAAAAGCAATGCATGTGATTATCGTGAACAAGTTCTCATTGAACTGATGATGCATTGACAAACCACGGAATCGAACTAATGGAGTCAAATTTGGCAACCAAATTTTACTATATAAGGGTCTTAGCTAGTTACCGAGGAACTGCATCTAATAAGAGCAACCGAGATCTAGAGCAACAATGCAGGCACTGAAAAGTAAGCAAAACTAGTGATAAAACTTTTCTTAGTTACAGTTATATGTGTATAATGTATTTAACTTTTGATGTTTTAATAATGAACAGGCACTACTATAAGAAGTCTACAAACGGTTGCGAAAGTAGCAAAGCCTAAAATGGAAAGGGCACTAGAAGTACTAGTACGGGCCAGAGAAAGCATCAAACCAGCTTACCCAACTCCTGAACACCTGAGAAATTTTAAACTTTCCCTCATGGACCAGATCAATTTTCCGGTCTATGTGAGCACCATTTTTCTGTACAAAGCAGACGGTAATGTGAAAGCTGACCAGATTTCGCAATGTCTCAAGTCATCCCTATCAAAAACTCTCACAAAATTCTACCCACTTGCTGGGAGGGTCAAAGACGATTTCTCAATTGAATGTAACGACGAAGGGGCTGAGTATGTTGAAGCTTTTGCAAACGGCTTTTTGTTTGAATACCTACAAAAGCCTGATCAGAATCTATTACGGGATTTTCACCCGTTTAACTACGCAGAATCTCCAGTAGCAAGCAACGGGGGTCCAATGATGCGCATGCAAGCAACTTTTTTCAAATGCGGGGGACTGGCAATCACAGTTTGCACTTGTCACAAGCTCATTGATGGAGTCTCGTTAGGTATATTTGTTAACAGCTGGACCACCACAGCTCGTGCAGGTAATAAGGAAGTGGTTCCTAGATTTGTTGCATCAACGATTTTTCCGGCAAGTGAATCCTTCGTGCCCTTACCTTTACATATTTCACCAGTCCAAGCAAACAGGTTTGTATTTGATACAAAGAAAATTGACCGACTCAGGGCTGAAGTTTCAAGTGCAAGCGTGCCTAGACCAACACGCGTCGAGGCACTGACTGCACTTATTTGGAAGTGTGCAAGGGCTGCATCAAGATCAAACCTCGGGTATTCAAGACCTTCTTTGTCAGCACACGCGATAAACGTGCGTGCCGTGGCCGACCCACCCTTGCCTGACAACTCTGTGGGCAACTCCGTCGCGTATCTGATGGCGCAGGCGAGTGAAAAGGAAATTGAAACACTACAAGACTTGGTTTGTTCATTAAGGAAAGCAAAGGCAGAATTTAGACGAAACGGTCTCAAAACCTTGCTAGAAAACAAGAGTATATTCGATATTCCGGAGTCAATTAAAGACAAGTTTGAAAAAGATGAGATCGATTTCTACACTTTCTCCAGTATTGTTAACTTTCCATATTATGAAGCAGCAGATTTTGGATGGGGAAAGCCAGTGCACCTGACTTTTCCAAATTATTCGGTGTCAAACTTGATTATGCTAATGGACACAAACGATGGTAAGGGAATAGAAGTATTGGTGACTCTGAGCCCCGAAGACATGGCCTTTTTCGAACGTGACCAAGAACTGCTTGCATTTGCTACTACAAATCCATCAGTACTTGGATATACGAACACGAGCAAACTATAAGATGCCCGTCCGCTTATTTAGCCACTTCGACTATATTAAAGTCTTATGTTTATGTAATTGTTTATTAATTAAAATAAGAAATTAGATATTTGTGCATGCCTCAAATGGTAGTTCTTTCTACTATTGAGCCTATCTTGCACATATTTATTTAAAACGCTTGTGAAATTGGACATGAGATCAAGTCTACAACTATTTCAAGAAAAGAACAGTAAAAGCATATTTCACAAAAGCCGCCCATGTACGCACATATCCTATTAATTTAGTTGCAAGTAAATTAACTATTAATTTATATAGTATTTGAGTACAATATAAAAATAAGAATTTTTTTTTTATAATATATGATCGTCTAAATTTATCGAATTGTTAATTTACCATACTAGTCCTAAAATTGTCAAAAATTATTATTTAATTGATATTATTGATTTCTTATATTCATGCATCAATATTTAAATATTTATTGCTATACGAGGAGTAATGAAAAAGCCTAGAGATAATGACTTGAAAGAGTGGTTAGTGATTCTCAAAATGGATATTCTCCATAAATATTAACAATATACGCTGTAAAGATAAGAACAATAGTTTCTAATAAAATAAAAAGTACATTAAAATATGGGCCGTGATATTTTCATTTCTCAAATTGTGCATACGCACCATACTTTAAAATATAATTATAAAACATTCAAACGACTTTTAATAATTTCAAATAAGAAAATTTCAAGCAATTAACTAATTAAAATTTCCTTATATATATATATATATATATATATATATAGTCATTCTCTTATATGGATGTGAAAATGTGGATTCACTATTACACCACTGGTTTAATAGTGTTAGTCGAAAAAAAACTAAAATAGATATAGTGTAACAACGAATCTACACGAAATCTGACTTTAGGAATCCACACCTGAGAATTATTTTATATATAGATAAGGAGGGTTATTTCAACATAAATTTTTATCCAAAACTTTAACATAAATTTTACTACTGAAGAATTATAAATTTCGTAATTTTACTACTATTGTGACAAAGATAGTAATTGACCTTTAGTTGTTGTTTAAAATATCAATTATGCCCTTGCTTTGGGAAAAAAAAATTGCAAGATTCATTATTCATATTTTGACTTGTAAAATACGAATAGAACTCTGAACAGATAAAATGAATTTTACCCTTGAATATAGACTACTAATTGCCTAATATTATAGTTAATACATGTTTATGCTGCCAACCATGAAGCTGTTTTATTATGGAAATTGAGAAAATAGTCTTTTTGTCAAGGGCGTTACTGATATTTTATAGATGTGTCATGTGTGTAAGAGTTCAGCTATTCAAATGGAGAAATTTATTTATTAAATCCTTTTTCTTGATAAACTCTTTATAAATTTCAAAGAAGGGCATAAGTGGTATATTAAAGTTCAACATAGAAAAATAATAAAATGTAAGATTTTATGATTATTTAGTAGTAAAATGTTAATAATACTTATTGCACCCGGATGTTATTTCCTAATTACTATTTTATTAGTAAAAAAAAATAATAGTTTTTCATAATTTTTGTAACGCTTTCATTTATAAACAGTGCATAGTTTAGGGGGAAAAGAGTTGAACTATCAAAAGAAAATAAAAATTGTCATTATCGGATAATTAATTGATTTATTTATATTATTCCAGCTTTAGCGTATGAACACGTCATTTCTATTTCAGCCGACCCGTTTTTTTTTCTAGAAATATTTGCATATTTAAGTAGAGTGCAATAAAATCAATAAATATAAACAAGTGTGGAAAGAAATGAACACATTACTCAAAAACTTATATTTTTTTTAATCCTTACGTGCATTTATTGAAAGTTTGTTAATAATAAGAATAAAAATAGATCTTTTTTCATGAAAGAAGATTATTCTTCTGTGAATTGACCAGCATCAAATCACTATTTTTGTTAAAAAGACCAGAAAAAAGATCATCAACCTACCTCCATCTTTTCCTTATCCTTTACACACAAAAAAAGGATAACTTGAGGTTTTAAAAAATAAGGGGATGATTTGAAGATAGTCAATTCAAGAGGGAAGTAATTTTAAATTGCCCAATTATTTTTGAAAATCTCAAGTTATCTTTCATTCAAAAGATTAAAAAAGGGGTATGTTGATTTTTTTAAAATTTTCGTTACAAAAAGTGAAGGTAAATTAAGGTGTTTAAAAATAAGGAGGTGATTTGAATTCAAATCACGAGTCAAAATAAGGAGGTGATTTGAATTCAAATCACGAGTCGTAATCTAAAATCAACCCTTAAAGTAAAAAAAAATGAAAAACAAAACAAGATTTGGAAAAATCATGCATCACGGAAAATTAATTATTTATTATTGTCAAATGAGCTTCTCCAACTTCAACGTTATGACTTTTAAGCACATAGTGGCCGACTCCTTCGTTGATGAGGTCATTTGGAAAATTAGTGGTTCCGTAATCATTTTCTTTTTCTTTTGCCTAATTAAAGAAAAATGAAAGGGAGCATTGTTTGAGCTTTTTAAAAGAGAAATATACATAAATAATTGATGTTAGCAGTCAAGATTATGTTAGAGTTATTGTACTTTTGTTTACAAGATTATGTTAAGAGTTATTGTACTTTTCTTTCTTACGAGCATCAGAGAAAAATTTTGTTCTATTGCTAAGGTTTAGGGTAAAGGATACCAATATTCCTAAGGTTTGAGAAAATTGAGCCATCAAGACCCTTTTTTTTTTAACTATAATAATCTTTGAAAATGGTAATTAGAACATTGACTTTAAAATTTTTGTAAATAATATTAATATAATATAATCTATTCAGTGGACTAATAATATTAAATTATTTTTAACACTTAAAATAATATTAAAATTTTAAATTATTATATTTATTTTGATAATGTATTTGTATTTATGGGTTAAATAGATTTGACGATTAATAAAAATATCTCCCCGTTAATAATACTAAAATTATTTTTATTATTAATTTTACATAATATTAAAAATAATTTTAACTTTAATTAATCTCTTTTGATATTATGCTTCTATTTGTTAAAAATTAGTTTAATATAACAAAATATGTCTAATAGATTGTAAAAATGCTATATTTCTATCTATTATAAAATTTTGGGGTCAATTTTTTAGATTTATAAAGTTAAAGGGTATTATGGTCAAAAGGGGATCTTGATGTTTCTTATTGAAAACTTAGGGGTCTTTTGAGTATTTCTCTAAATATTAGAGGTGTAGGTGACCTTTTCCTTTAGGGTTGTAACATTTCATTCTAACTTTTCAATTTATCTACATGTACAAATCAGTATATATTGATTTGATTATACAATCTCATTAGAAGCTGTTCTATTTCACCAAATTCTAAGAGTCGTAAAGCTTTTAAATTATTCATCCTTATATAGTACTCTATAATATCACAGTCTGGCGCTGCTAACTAATAGTGGACCTAAAAATAATTTTTCATAACTCCCATTTATTTGACCGACAACAACTGAGTCATATAAAAAATTAATTTTAAATTGATGTAAGTTATAGATGTTGTACATGTAGCAATATTACAATTTATATATTAATTATGATATTACCGAAATATTGTTTATGAATTTTAAATTTTTATATTGGGTGGCATAATAAAGATATAATGGAGAAACAAGATAGTTTAGAGCCTGTTTGAGATTAAGGTTTTGTAGTTTTTAAGGTACAGCTGCTATAAAAAAAAGATGTAATTATGAAATATAATTTAATAGTATATAGTAAATATAATTTTTTAATAAAATTTTGACAAAATTATTAAAGATATAATATATTTTTTATCATAAAAGTGAAAAATCATATCAAGATAACTTCTAAGGTACAGCAGTTAGTGTTTACCAAACACTTTAGTGCTATAACTTTTAAGGTACAGCTGTCCAACCTCAATTCCAAACGCACCTTTAGTAATGGTGGATTCAAGAACTCCTTTTGAGAAGCCAACGACTTATTATTTTGCACAATCTTGATTTTCGACTCTGAAAATAATTTCCAGAAAAGGTCTATTTTTGTAATTTGTTTTAAAATTCTTTTAGTGTATCTACATACGGTACATAATTAGGATTAATTATTATAAATTTTGTTTATCAACCACCAATCATCCACTTAAATTTTACTGTAAATATAAATTAAAAGGCAACACAATTTTTTTTTTAAATGATAGAAGCAAAGAGAATTTTTCTAATATACGAGTGCACAAATATTTTAGAGCATGACATTAAGTAACAACCATGCATATGCCTAATTTCTATATCACTCAGGAGAAATATTCAATCTCCCACAATCCTTTTAAAGAATGCAAGTATTATTTAAAGCTTCACCTCGCTTGATATGCTCTGCAATTATTTATGAACAGGCTTTATCCCCACGAGTCAATAATTGTAGCATCTTTCTACCCTACTAGCTGTGGTACATAATTATAAATATTCACAAGATATGTATGAATTTCAGCACAAATTTGTATGTGGTCGGGTTGCAAAAGATGATTTTTGTGCGTTTAATTATTTTTTGATAATTTTTTGTCATGGAGACATTTATGGTAATGCAGGGTTAATATTTAATTATACATCAATAACAGCCCGACAAAGTGCTAATATGACTGAAGATGAGATCGATCAATGGTTGGATTCGAAACCATGTAAATCGGTGTCGTACGTGACATTTTAACGTAAATTTTACTACTAAAGATTTAAAATATCAATTATGCCCTCGCTTTGGAAAATAAAAATTGCAAGATTCATTATACATATTTTGACTTGTAAAATACAAATAAAACTCTGAACAGATAAAATGAATTTTACCCTTGAATATAGAATACTAATTGCCTAATATTATAGTTAATAGCTGTTTATGCTGCCAACCATGAAGATGGTATATTATGGGAATTGAGAAAATAGTCTTTTTGTCAAGGGCGTTACTGATATTTTATAGATGTGTGAAAGAGTTCAGCTATTCAAATGGATAAATTTATTTATTAAATCCTCTTTCTTGATAAACTCTTTTTATAAATTTCAAAGAAGGGGTGTATTAAAGGTCAACATATAAAAATAATAAAATGTAAGATTTTATGATTATTAGTAGTAAAATGTTAATAATATTTTATTGGGCCTAGATGTTATTTCCTAATTACTATGTTACTACTAAAAAAAAATAAAATCCGTTTTTCATAATTTTTGTAACGCTTTCATTTACAAACAGTGCATAGTTTAGGGGGAAAAAGTTAAACTATCAAAAAAAAAAAAACTTGTCTTCATCGGATAATTAATAGATTTATTCATATTATTCCAACTTTAGCGTATAAAAACGTCATGTCTATTTCAGCCGACCCCTTTTTTTTTGCTGGAAATATTTGGATATTTAAGTAGAGTGCAATAAAATCAATAGATATAAACAAGTGTGGAAAGAAATGAACTCATTACTCACAAACTTATATCCTTATATTTTTTTAATCCTTATGTACATTTATTGTAAGTTTGTTAATAATAAAAATAAAAATAGATTTTTTTCATAAAAGAATATTATTCTCCTCGTGAATTGACCATCATCAAATCACTCTTTATTTTTTAAAATCTCAATTTATTCTATTTTTGTTAAGAAGCCAAAAAAAAAAAAAATCATCAACTTATCTCCATTTTTACCTTATCCTTTACACAAAAAATAGGATAACTTCATATTTTAAAAAATAAGAGGGTAATTTGAAGAGAGTCAATTCAAGAGGGAAGTAGTTTAAAATTTGTCCCCTCTTAAATTGATTAATTTCAAATGGCCCATTTAATTTTGAAAATCTCAAATTATCCCTCATTCAAAAGATTAAAAAACGGTACATTGATTTTTTTTTAATTTTCCTAACGAAACGTAAAGGTAAATTAAAGTTTTTAAAAATAAGGAGGTGATTTGAATTCAAATCACGAGTCAGTAATCTAAAATTAACCCTTAGTAAAAAAAAATGAAATACAAAACAAGATTTGGAAAAATCATGCGTCACGGAAAATTATTTATTTATTATTGTCAAATGGGCTTCTCCAACTTTAACGCTATGACTTTTGAGCACATATTTTGCCTATAGTCAGAGTCACTGGTTGTTGATAGGGTCATTTGGAAAGTAGTGGTTCCGTAATCATTTTTTTCTTTTGTCTAATTAAAGAAAAACGAAGAGCATTGTTTGAGCTTTTTTAAAGAGAAATATACATAAATAATTGGTGTTAGCAGACAAGATTACGTGAAGAGTTATTGTACTTTTGTTTACAAGATTATGATAGAGTTATTGTAATGTTGTTTCTTACGAACATCAAGACTCATTTTTTTTACTATAATACTCATTGAATATAGTAATTAGAATATTGATTTTAAATTTTTTTAATTAATATAAATATAATATATCTAGTGGACTAATAATATTAAATTATTTTTAAAATTTTAAATAATATTAAAATTTTAAATTGCTATATTTATTTTGATAATATATTTGTATTTATGCGTTAAAAAGATTTTACGATTAATAAAATATCTCCCTGTTAATAATAGTAAAATTATTTTTTACATAATATTCAAAATAATTTTAACTTTCATTAATTTCTTTTGATATTATGCTACTATTTGTTAAAAATTATTTTAGTATAATAAAATATGCCTAATAGATTGTATAAATGCTATATTTCTATCTATTATAAATTTTCGGGTCAATTTTTGGGTTTTAAAAATGTATTATGGTCAAAAGGGGGTCTTGATGTCTCTTATTGAAAATTTAGGGTTCTTTATGACTATTTCTCTAAATGTTGGGGTGTAAGTGTGCTTTTTCCTATGGGTGCATTTGACACACTTTATTGTATTATGTTGTATTGCATTAGCACTATGTTATAACAATGCTGCATAATGTTTGGTGCTCCACTGTACTGTATTAATTTTACTGTGATTAATTTAAATTATATATTCTATTATTATTTAATTATTATTAATTTTAAATTAATATTATTCAAATTTAAATATTTATTATAGTTATATTAATGATAACCGCTTATATAGACAACTTTTCATATTATCTTTAAGTATTCCTATTTCAGCCCATCATAGAAATAGAAATTATTTTTAAATATCTTTATATCAAAGGCCTATACCTTATTTGATACATGAAAACCTATATTATTGAAAATCTTAATAGATCACTTTTAATTAGATTTAACCTTATATGACAGTCCACAACACATAATTATTCACAAATAAGCCCAACATTACATTAAGGATCCAATAATGTTGGATCAAAGATTTAACAATCTCTCACTTGAGCTATATGTGTAGCTTGATAATTATGCTTTGCAAAAATAACTGTATGAGCTCAACCTTATTGTCATTACCAAAATGTATCTATAACTAATTCAGTGCATCAATCATACCAACATAGGATCAAAGCGGCTTTTGTTACAATTATCGTAACTTGACCCATCAATGGTCACTATGCCAATACAACTAAATGACATTGATCATGCTGTGGATGTGTAGCATGAAAATTTCATACAATGTGAGCTTAACATGCCTATTTCCAACTAGTCCACCTTAACATGATGTGGATATATAGTATTGAAATTTCATGCAATGTGATCTTAACATGCTTATTTTCAACTAATCTACCTTAAAATTTAGTGAGATCAAACATACTAAAAGTTAAGGCGTGAATAAAACAAAACTTTATTTCTGCAAAAAATAACCCGAAATATCCATAAACTGAAATAACTAAAAAATGTCTACTTTATAAGAGTATCTAAAATCACACACTTCTACTAAAATTGAATATCCTTTAATCACATGACACTCATACGAGCAGTGTGCTTATGAAACATCTTGCGTGGCAATCCCTTAGTAAGCGGATTCGCAATTATAGAGTTTGTGTGGATGTGCTCTATAGGCAATTGCCCACTCTAAATCCTTTCTTTAACAATTAGGAACTTGATGTCTAGACTTCGTCGAGTTCTTGTTGTTATTGGAATACAATACTATTGACTTATTATCATAAAATAACTTAAGTAGTCTATCAATATACCATTTACTATGTGCAACCTCGTGATAAAATTCCACAGACATATTCTGTGATTGCATGCTTCGTAATATACTATGAACTCTGCTGCCATCATAGAAGATGTTATAAGAGAATATTTAACACTATTTCAATAGACAACACCCTTAGCTAGTAGATAAATGTAGCCTGATGTAGACTTTATACTATCTTGACATCCAGCAAAATCGGAGTCAGTATATCCAATGATCTCAAGCTAACACAACATTTTATACATGAGCATGTATTCTTTTATTCTCTGTAAGTATCGCAAGACCTGTTTAGCTGCTTTCCAATAGTATACTTCTAGATTACTTAAATATCAGCCCAACATCTGAGTGACGTATGCAAATCAGATCGCATAGGAAACTAAGTATACATCAGAATTTCTATTACTAATGCATAATGAATCTTTTGCATTTTCTGTCCTCAAAATCATTCTTAGGGTACTGATTGAGACTAAACATGTCTCCTCTACCACTAGGGGTATCACTTGGTTTGCAATTGCACATGCCATATCTCTTGAGACGGTTTCGATATACCTCTTTTGTGATAAGAATATCCTAAGAGTGATTCGGGTATATCTGTATACCTAATAAAAAAGAGGCATCACTAAGATCTTTCATCTTAAAATTCTTAACTAGAAATCTCTTGACATTATGTAATAAGCTTATGCCGTTGCTAGCAAGCAAAATGTCATCAACACATAAAACTAGAGAAATATACTTGCTCCTACATAACTTATAGTATATACAATCAATGACTAAATTCATCTCAAAACCAAATGCGATGAAACTTAAAATACCATTCTATTCTTTCTATTCTTTCTGACATCCCATCATTAGAAATAGAGTATAAGAAACTTAAAGAATTCTCTAGGAGAATATGTCAATCTGGAAGGTCAACCACACAACTCCAGAAGGCAATTAAGAATTATGGATTCAGGTACGCTTTCACATAATTTATTATTGATTATTGATAATATAACATAAATGATCCTGATTTATAGGTGATGGTGTTCACCAAAGGTTTTATTGTTATAACAATATATACTCAGCTTCTTAAAACTACTTTTATTCATATTTCTTTATCTTTTATTAATTATTTTTAATTTTTTACTTATTGATAAATTCTAACTTTTTTTCATTTTTGTTTAGGAAATAGCTTTTGGAAAAGATAACAAACTTGTTTATTGGATAATTTAAAATTCAAGAAATATTGCTTATTTTTCATTTTTCATTTTTTGAAAAAATAATAAACTTGTTTATTGGATAATTTAAAATTCAAAAACTATTGTTTATTTTTCATTTTGCATTTTTGGTGTGAATTTTCTAGTTGAAATAGAGACTTTACATCTGCTGCAAAGGCAAAGAAGTTGATTACTTGCGTAGGGTTGGCAAAATCCAAATCCGCATATGGATGTAAGTGCATCTAGATCCAAATTCGTATTTACATTTCTATATCTGGATCCGCAAAAATTAAAATTCAATAATTTCATATATAATTTAAAAGTTCAATAATTTATCTGGTAATATCAAATAAAATTCAATCATAATTCAACAATTAATAATTCAACATGAATAACATAGAGCAATATCATAATCTATAAATAAAATTTAATTTTAATTTAATTTTTAATAGATATTTTTAATTTATAATAAAATTCAATAATTTACCTAATAATATCAAATAAAATTCAATCGTAATTCAATAATCAATAATTCAACATGAATAACATACAACAACATTGTAAATCCACAAATAAAATTTAATTTTTAATTTTTAATTTTTAATTTGATTTTAATATTTATTTATTTATTTTTTAATTTAAAATAAAATTTAATTGGATTCGAATATCTGGTTTTTTGAATGCAAGTGTATTTGAATCTGGATTCGAATCCTTGCGGATCTCAACTTTCCATATCTGGATCCCGATTTTTTAATATGCGGATCCGGATTTTATTGCCATCCCTTGGCGCAAGTAAACAATCTACATATTTATTCTTTGTATTTTGAATGAAAGCTCTATTGTGCCCTAAAACGCCAAGTACCAAATTATTACTAAGAATTTCAACCAATCAAGAAAGAAGTGAATCATGTTCTGTTTGCATAAAAAAAATCACAGCGAAAAAAAAATGCTTGATCAAATGGAACTATATTTACATTAGAGCTGGTAAAATAGGTTACCGACTCATGTTCAGTGCACTTGGACTTGGAACTTTAAATACTTATCCTGTACTAAGCCATATTTCTCTTTTCTTCTTGCAGCATGGGTTTTTTAAAGAATCCTGAAGCATTTCTTCGGGTTTTACAAACTGTTCTACACACCACAACTTATAGATTTGTCCTTTTCACAGCTGGATACGAACCTTTAGACACAGCTATCCGAGTGATGGCTCCTGGAACATCTTCAATTTTAACTCAAAGAGTAATCACTCAGTATGGGATCTCTATCTTTGATGGCAAGCTCTTCTGCTTTTCTGGGTCAGTATATCTTAAATTCTTATTGAATTTGAGCTAACTGAAGAATAAAGATGAAAACTTATTCACTTGTGAAGCAACAAAAATAGAGCTGTACGATATACATTGTGAGTTTTTCTTTTCATGACATAAATGTGCAGGCCCTAGTGTTGGTTAGATAATCTGACCAGTGAAGATTTAGCTATCTGAAACATGATCACAAGCTATCACTTATAGCGAAATCTTTTCTGGTGTCAATGACATTCCTTGCTGATTTAAGCAACATTTCTTGCGATTAACTCACAAAAAGTGAATTAACAATTACTTTTGATTTAACCCAGTTTCTACTCTGTTTTTATAGAACTGGTTTTGGAAACGTGGATGTCTATGTATGAGACTCGTGGAAACTTGGGACCTTGGTGCCCTCTTTGTGAAATTATGATAGCAATGCGCCCTTAGTATATATATATATATATATATATATATTTTTTTTAAACTTCCATTAGGACTTCTCCAAATGGAGCTTTGTAAGGCATTCAATCTTAAATGAACTGGTGTCTTCAAATAAATCAACTAATACAATATATAAAATAGTAGGCTTCTTGGTAATGGAAATGAAAAAAGGGCAATCTGACTGCGTTAACTAGAATAACTAATGTCCTGAGAGTTAGACAACTGCTTCTTTCTGGTTGACTACTAAATGATTATTTTAGTCAATTAGTTTCCTTCTGATCGTTTTGTCTGTGGAATTTGATGTTTTCTTTTGAATTGTTATCATGTAAACCAGAATGGTACCGTACAAGTATTTGTTTCCAAGATGTGTGGCTGCAATTCATCATGGAGGAAGGTGAGAGCTTTCTATTTTGTGATTCCTTTTGATATAAATTAGAAGTGCAAAACACGACAAAGCTAATTTACATGTTTGCATTACGTTGTTCAATTTCAAACCAGTGGATCTACTGCAGCAGCACTACTACATGCAGGAATCCCTCAGGTTGATTTCTAAACACTTTGTTGCTTTATGTACAATTTTCTTCTAATATATTTTTAGTACTGTTGAGAAATCTTTGGGTGCAAAGGCAGCCATTCATACCTAACCTTTGTAATTGAAGCACCTATATAATTCAACAAGCTCATGCATTTTTTATGGTGATAGGAATTCTTCTGCCAATATAATTAACTGCAAACCCATTTTTTCTCCTTTTTTCCCCCTTTAAATCTAATTTTCAGAAGGAGTAACTTTAAATGAATATACTCCAGAAAGTTATGAAAATATCACTTTTTTCCGGATATGTGGAGAAGGAAATGAGCTTGTTAATTGTTGATTAATTTAATTTGGAAATAAGATACGTACTGTGTTGTATCCATACATAATTTTACTGTATTGGTTGAAATGCTAAAGTGCGATCATCTTTGTTGCCCTAATGCTGGTGACACTCTTTCTGTTTGATGTCAGTTTTTTGATTGAATTTCAAGAGTGGTTTCTTGATATTGTCTTCAACAGAGATTCCTTTTCCCTAATGTTACCTTTTGTTGACGCCTTGTTTGCTTTACTATATATTTGTTGTAAGAATCTAGGGATAAATTTCTCCTTTGTCACTTTTGCTGTCAAGTAAGGGCATATATATATAATTGCTTTCCGTGACAATCCCACCAACAGTGATTACATCTAGAACAGGCAGGGTGGTAAATGAATATTTATTGTAACTTTCTGGACTTCATTGAGCTTGTTGAGTCAAAACATGGTATAAATGGTCTTTGCCAGAATATTAGTTCATTTGTGTTACCTTTATTTCTTTAGTTTTATTTTTGTGATAGTACTTGTATGCTATAATTTTGACTTATTTATTCGTCTCCTTTGTGGATTTTGGATGTCAGATACTATGTCCATTTATGCTGGACCAGTTCTACTGGGCCGAGAGGATGTTTTGACTTGGAGTTGCTCCAGAGCCACTAAAAAGAAATTACTTGGTTCCAGATAATGTGGATGACACTAGCATTAAAGAAGCTGCAGAAGCACTATCATAAGCCATTCAGTATGCACTATCTCCTAGAGTCAAAGAATGTGAAAAAGAGATTGCTGAAAGAATCTCTGTTGAGGTAAATGCATATTAAAGTTCTTTCTTCGTTCCCAGCTTTATTAATGCTATGGCTTGTTGCCGCATTAAGTATCATTCCTTTTCGTATCTCATATCTGTGTTAAATTGGATTTTCTTTCGATTAAATTATCTTTTTATACGATTTAATTGTCGACTAGCTGCTAGGAATTCGAATGTTATTCACTTATCAAATATGTCAGTTACTGAGTTTGAGTTGAATTATAGTAGTTTCCATATCTCTTTTGTTCAAGTTCTTGTTTTTATTTATTTAATGAATTCGTTGAAGCCATTGCTGTCGGAATTACTGTAGCCTGCATCTTGTAAATTTTTAGGTTTACTATTTGTTCTGTGAGCTCCATTACTGAAAATAAATTTCACAAACTTATGCTTCTTTCAGGATGGAGTCAGTGAAGCTGTTAAGAATCTCAAGGAAGAGATGGGGTTGTTCTAGTTAAGCTAACTTTGAAGAGATGAGATGTCCTAATCCGTCTTTTTGTTATTTGGTTTAGCCCAATTATGAAAATTCGTATTTATTTATTTATTTTTTAGTAGTATCATTATTCTTGCATTTAAAAATGCTAATACAAAGGAAGTTAAAAGTCAAGGTAATGTTTAACAGAAATTTTATAGATCGTTCTTTAAAGTAATAACAGAAATTTTATATATCGATTTTGAAAGTAATGTCACACTTGCCAAGCAATATTTCTGGAGAAAGAGGAATTAAAATACCAAACAAAAATGAATTGGAATCGAGTTTCCGGTCCTTTTTTTGCCTAAGTGATATTCCTTCCTGAACCTACTTCAGTACATCTAGTTTACTACCATACGTCATTTCTCCCAGAATTCACAATGCAAGGACAAGGCTGGTTGGTTTCCCTCAGCTTACATAGAAAGACAGGAGAGAGCACCAACTAGCAAGATATCGGAAGCTAACTCATCACCGAATGTGATTCCACTTCTTAATAAACTTATGCCAAGTATGTGTATCTTCTTTTTTCTTGTGTTATGTTGCTATTTCGTAAATAGAGCTGTTAGCACAACAATCAATTACATAAGTGGTTAGTTTGATTGCTCCAATTAATGAACTCTTCTTTACCAGTAGCTGCAGCAATTGCAATCTTAGTTAATGCTTAGCTGCTGCGGCAATTGCTCCAAGTTTTGTGTGTGATTACATGCATTGTGAATTGGCAGAAGAAGTAACATGAGACCAAAAATTTTAAACATAGGTACAAAAATACATAGGGGAAGTCAATGGAAATCCGTTGGCAGAGGAGGTTAGGAGTACATTTGGGATTGAGGTGTTGTAACTTTTAAGTTACAGCTGCTGT
Organism: Citrus x clementina; assembly: GCF_000493195.1. NCBI lineage: Eukaryota > Viridiplantae > Streptophyta > Magnoliopsida > Sapindales > Rutaceae > Citrus > Citrus x clementina. The sequence goes on along the minus strand of NW_006262201.1, from coordinate 11,918,076 downwards.
GGAAAAAAAACTATAACTATGAAACAAAAGTTAATAATATGTAGTAAATATAAATTTTAAATAATAATTTTGACAAAATTATTAAAAATATAATAGATTTTTTATGATACAAGTAAAAAATCACATCAACATAACTTTCAAGTTACAGCAACTAGTGTTTACCAAACACTTTAGTGTTGTAGCTTTTAAGCTACAGCGGTCCAATCTCAATCCCAAACGCACCCTGAATCCAGGCATATTGCTCGAATATGCCACCATAAAATTCTGATATCTGGGGGCATTCTTCCTCCCAGCAGTCATAGCAATGGATTGTATTCCTGGAATCGCTTGCATAATCTTCATCTTCCACTTGAAGTAGTAATGATGTACAATGACGGTGACCCAAGAACAATGATTTGTCCTTTAATGAACCACTATTATTATCAAATTTACACCACTTCATCTCTGATAGATCAAACCTATGAAAAATATGGGTCCTGGAATAGTACTCTAGACTTTGCTATTAATAAACTATTGTTGCTGTCACGGCCTGATCCTGAGTCAATTAGATAATCAGAATGAATGAAATGTTCATAACCGATATGAGGATATGGAAGAATTTTCCACTGTTTGAGGGCAACGTTGAAAGCTGCGATCACAGAAACATCTAAAGAACAGTACACAAGTCCTTGCAGGTATAGCATACGTCCACAAATAACATCTCCATTTGGCAACAAAGGGTATCCTCTCTCAGTTGTTTTTTCAAATTCCTCAATATCAAACAACTCTTCGATCCAATCACAGTCATCATCATCTGGAAACATGGTAAATGTCTCTTTATTAGTCTCCTCCATCCTCTACATCCTCAAATTAGCCAGTGGGCTAATTTCGTCGGTGAAAGAGTGTATAAGAAGAGTGAATTAGTATTATTCCATATAGAATGTGGCTGTGGTAGTAATTCTCCTTGTAGAACAATTATCCAACCGTTCTTGCAGCAAGAGCCCTTGTTCTCTTATTCTCAAACAGCCCTTTAGTACTGGGCCTAACGGTGTACTCACGTTTGTGAAAGGGGTCGTAGAGAAAAAGACATGAATTGTGTTTATGTGAATGGTCATTGATGCCCAGCATCCATCAATTGATCAGCATATTTAATAAACCCTTTATTCTATTTGACTGCTCTGCGCCAATTCTTGCACACTGCTCGGAAACTTGATCCACAAAGTGAAAGCGATTCTCTATTAAGCATATCATATCATGTGGAAGATTGAACCAATCTGATGATGAAAAAGAGTTTAATTTAATCCAACCTCAAATCTTTTTCTTCTTCGCAACATGAATAGCAATTGCGCAAATTCAATTTCAGTTTTAACAAATGATTTCTCTCAATGGGTTTTTAAATATGCTGATCAATTGATGGATGCTGGGCATCAATGACCATTCACATAAACACAATTCATGTCTTTTTCTCTACGACCCCTTCCACTAACGTGAGTACACCGTTAGGCCCAGTACTAAAGGGCTGTTTGAGAATAAGAGAACAAGGGCTCTTGCTGCAAGAACGGTTGGATAATTGTTCTACAAGGAGAATTACTACCACATCCACATTCTATATGGAATAATACTAATTCACTCTTCTTATACACTCTTTCACCGACGAAATTATCCAACTGGCTAATTTGAGGAAATTAGGAACCGCCTTCATTTTTTAATTCTTGGTGCATTTAAAATAGTAGCCGGCTTGCCGCATTTCTCTGTCAGTATAAAGAGATTAGAAAGGTTCCCGTTTGTAACTACGTAAAATTTGAATTACTTCACATTTTAATCTTTCTTTCTTAATTAATTAATTAGTTTTCAATAAATTTATGTTACTTTTTCCTCATAGAGGCATGATAAGATTTTGAAACCATGTCCGTAAATTGTATGGTACTCTTTTGAAACCATGTGCGTAAATTCCAACACGAAAGATTATTAGTTATTTATAATTACGGAACAACCTGTCAAAAGAAGTCTCATGAGCTCGTGGATTGGCGCGGTATGGTTCTATCATGTGATTCGTGCCATGCCTAACCTAATTTTTTTTTTCTTAGATCCAACATTGGCTATGGGCCGTATTTTAAAAAAATAAGCACAATTTTTTTTTCTTTTTGTTTTTCTTTTTTTAAGAGGGCTTGCTAAGTTGTTAGCGTATTTTTTTAAGTTTATGTGCTTTTTTAGCCCACATAACTTTACAAAAATTTAATAGAATTAAAAAGTTTAAAACTCAAGTTTATATTCAATAATAATAAATTAACAACAATAAGAGAATGTACTACTAACAACTAAGTTAGACCCAATAGTATTAGAATTCATTTTTAGTACTTATCAATAACAACTAACAATTTTTTAAGGGTTAACTTAATTGTTAATTTAAACTTACATAGAGTCGTAGACTTTTTTGAAATGTTATGATACCCTACGATTTTAAAGTTTTTTCTGGACTTTTTTGAACTTTTAAATCCCGGACTAGAAAATTCTATATATATATAGCCTTCTACACATTTTACAAAGAGTGATGATACAGTCACAAACTCTTGTATAAATTTACCTTGTACAAACTGATGTGTCATTAATTCATTGGTTGAATGAAAATATAAAATAATATAAATAAATCATGTGGGTCAAGAGATATTTAATTCAACCAATGAATTAATGCCACATCAGTTTGTACAAAATAAATTTGTGTAAGAGTTTGTTGATATATCATTACTCTTTTAAAAATCTTTGGACCATTTTTTTTTCATTTTTCTTGTTTGTATTTTGATCCAAAAGGCCAAAAATTAAATTCCGCACTTTTGATATTGTGTGTCTTTTTTGAAAACTTTAGCTGGTGGAGTCAATACAATGAAAAACATTGAAGGTATTCAATTATTATTAGTCAACAAATTAGAATTTTTGGCAGGTGCATGTGTTGTAAAGATGTTTTTTGAAAAAAAAATAATAATGGGAACTTGACTTTATGTCCTTCTATACATTAACTAACTGCTGCCAAATCTTTAGAACTTCACATCTCTGGTTCAATTATCACCACAATAAGTCCATTTGGTTTTATCAATTTGTATCTTCTTGTGCTCATTCTTAAATTCTATTGGTTGGCCGTATAATCCCTGAAAATTTATTAAATTTTACCAAAAGAGAATGACTGGACTGATTAAGTATGTCTATTTTTGGGGTAAGCTTATGTTACATTTGGTGTAAGTAACATAAGTGAGGTGACCAATTAACTCACATAAGAGCAGCACGTGGCAGTAAGGGGCTCCATGAAAAACATGTTGAAACCGGTTGCAAACCAGTTGTAAAATGTGTCAACGATAGAGTCAATCCTATCCATTCCTTATAATAGCCGGTTGAAGATTAGGTAAGCATATCACTGAAAATTTCGAAAAGAAAAATAAAATTTGGAATTAAAAAAATTTATATGGCTTTCAACAGTTCAGAATCCATAATCTCATTATCCGTTTATTGAAGGAAGCAACAACTCCCCTCTGAAACTTAATCTGTGAAATATCCAAACAATTTTATAATGGAAATTATTGAATTAAGGCTGAAAAGGTGGGGGGGGGGGAACAAATTATTTCGGAAGTTCTGTCTATTATTACTACATAGAGAAATGACGGGGAGCTACGATTTCAGAGGTGAGGGAGTGTTTCGAAAATTTTATAATTTGTTTCGTTATTCGATTTTTTTTTATTGTTATTAATATTTTTTTTGGAGTAATGAAATATAATTTATGTGAGCGCAGTGTATACATATGTTATCAAACTTGATTACCCATGTTTGATTTCTTGACTGTACCGGATACCTTAGGTTGCAGTTAAATCGCCTTCCATGTGTATGATGAAATGCCTCTTAGACATAGCAGCTGCCCCTGTTTCTCTGCTTTTTATCATATGCTTATTATGCATGGTTTGATTTTTGTTACAGAAATATGATCGCAATTGCAATTGCGCTTCCTTAAGAGAGAAATGGTATCGTGCTTTCCTTCAATGCCGAAGAAGTTGGCAATGACTGGGGGATACTTCATTGCCGGGGCTGCCCTTTTTGCAGTTGGCATGCATTTGTCTTATGTCAATGTTGCTCCTCAACAAGCAAGAATTAAGACTTGCAATGATTTTGTCACAGAACGGTTAAGAAAAAAGTATGGCAAGCCCTAAAACTACAAGAAGCTCATCATGCCCTTGTTTCAGTAACAAATTCCTATGTTACTCTTCCCCCATTCCTACGTCTAAGAAATGAACTCGAATAAAATGGCATTTACACGTCCGCATTTTTTATTTTTTTGCTTTTTGGTTTTGTTTTAACGCCGGTGTATTAATTATGAAATACATGTTTTTGTTTCAGTAACCAATTATTGTTGCTTGTTATTTCAATAAGCTGCAACGACTTGCTTTTTTATCATCCCGATGAGCTTCCTCGATACATACTTTGATTGTTCTTGTGATAGCAAATTCACGGATCGTGATTTTTGCTCATCTATTACCACAACATATAGTGCACACATGGGAAAAGGTCAAGAAACTAGATTCCATGTAGAGAGAATCCTTTCACACAAACTTCAGACCAACAAAAATAATGTTATAGAAAAGATGTTAGAAAATAATTTTTACATTAAACTAATTCCAAACAAAATACATTAACCCAGTTATTTGTATATTTAGGGATGGCCTTGCCCATAACTAGTGCCTAAAATGGTTGTGTTATTGTATTGCACAGGCGTAGATATATCAAGTTCATATTCGGTATGGAATTAATACATCAACCTTAAGCAATAACCATTAAGGCATTAACTACCAAATTCATTGATCACACAGACAGAATCAAGAAAAAGAATCATGAAAAATGTAGAGGAATGAAAGAAATTCTAAGACAGGCATTGGTAACATTCAAAAACGAAATGTAGCAATAACACAAGTGAGAAATCCAGGTTCAACTGCTGATATCATCTCAACTCTCTTAACTTAATTAAGACTAAAAATAAGAACACAAGGCAAAACTAGAAATTCCAGTATGGAGTTTCAATAAACAAAAATTTAAGCAACATCAGCACCCCTGCCCTTCTTCCCCTGTATCTTCTTCATGTAGAATTCCAGCTCTTTCTCCAAGATGTATCTATCGGAAATGAAAAAGCCCATCAATGCAAGAAAAAAGAAAGCAAATATTACCATTATACTGTCTTGTTCTCCTGTATCTATCCAATAACTACCATGGAAATAAACAAAAACAAGGAACAACTTTGATGGTCTCCAAAGCAAATCTTAAGGTGTTTAATGTCATAAAAAAAAAGACTTCTAGCAATTGTCCAATACCCATTACGAGGCAAGGGAAAGGAACGGATATATATATCCAGCTTCAACAACATGAAAGTCCAGGCATGATGGTGTATGTTGAATACTTCCATTTTTGGGGCCTTCAACAAATCTTGAAAACTAAAAAGCAATAAAAGGGGTCACATACCCATCAGCACGTCCACAGTGGCCAGGCGGAGATGAGACACAAGCTAACAAACGACCACTACCAAACTGCTCCTCAATATGTGGGTCAAGCGTGCGATCTTTTCTACGCTTCTCAAGCTTTCTCAAGACATGGTTGCTCTTCTTTGCCTCATCAGTGGCAGGAGCCTCACCTTCCTATCCTCCAGTGAAACGAGACAAGTTAAATATTTAAGTAGTAATCTCGCAATCAATTTGTGAGTCTGCAAAATTGAACGAGGAAATTGATAACATTGTTTGGTGCTGCTCTTATTTTCTCCTCTTTGAAAACTTAATTACTGTACTTTTTGCCTCTTGAATTTTTTGCGTACCTAGAGTACCCGCTCATCACTCTTCTTTTCCCTCTATAATTTCATTACCGAGTAACCCCTTAACTACATTATTCCAGAACCGTATTGGCAGGTTGCCCATCCTTTATTATAATAATCATTTTACCACCTATACATGTAACTGATTTTGTGTTAAATTTCTTTGCAACTGTTGGATCTAAAAATTAACAAATCCAACTATCCATTTTGTAGGGCTGTTACTTACAGCAAATGTAACATAAGCGCTGCCCTATTTTTGTGTTGCCCCACTCAAGTTAACTTGTAAGATCAACGTACGACTAGTCGACTACTGATGTTGATGGACGAGGAATTTGGAAAATGTGCCACCATCTTCGCGACCAAAGAATGGTTATTTCCACACTTGCGTTTTTAAATGGTTCAAGAATGCCTCAAGTGATAATGAGATTTGGAAGTGATCGTTTGAAAATGTGAGGTCTTCAAGTGACATAAGATAAATGAAGGGAGAAGAGAAGATATTTTCAGTAAGTTGACGGAAAGAGACACTTCAAATTCAAAGGGAGATGTCATACTTGCCCAACAGAAAAGGTAAATTACGGTCGATTAACCCAAAAAAAAAAAAAGAACTCTTGCGGATGCACCAACTCACATTGACCTGAAAACATAGTTCAACCTCTAGCTTATAACAAATAATTAATAAAGGCAATGCCTAAGTTACGTTTAATGTAACTTACAGGCTAGCGAATCTAAGAACGTTAAATGTGCTTTAAATTGATCCAACGGATGACATAAAATTATCGAAAAGTAGTAATAAGTGGTAAACCGGCTGAACTGGTCATTTTAAGTGATGGGCTACTTGATCAAAGGGTTAATTCTTAGAAAAAGAATAAATTTTCTTCTTATCCCTCATCTCTCCTCCTCCTCCTTCTTCAATCGAAGCAACTTTTTGCAACAAATTTAACCAGGTAATCACAATTTTTAAACATTTATTATCATAATAATTTCTATCACTTAATTGCAATCCCCATTTTACTTAAATTTCCCATGCTTTAAAACTTGTGTAATCCATGAACAAATTTTGTTGCAAAACTAATGCATAAATCATTCTATTCCATCATTAATTTTGCTTCCCGTGTCTTATTAAATTTACTTCTTCTTTTTTCATCCATTCTTTGTATTTTGAATAGCGATTTTGCAATTAATTCGGTCCAAGAATTTTATGTCTTCAATTTTTGTTCACATTTAATTAGCATCGATGAACAGTGATTAAGTTGTAAATTTTGATACTTTCATGCTCTAATCTTAAGCTTCGAATTGATGAAAGAAACCCATGCTCCAACTTGTGTAGGTGTATGTTTAATAAAGTAATAATTAGGTTATGAACTTGTGAATTTTAGTTTTCATCTGCACCATTTTTCATCTCTCTGTTTCTTCATTTCACCTCACTCAACACAAGGAAATTTTTAGCCCTCACAGCCTTCAATCAACACGCAACAACCCTAAGCCGACAACAAGAACAGAAGCAACGACAACAAGAACAGAAGCAAAAACAGACCCATATCTGCAATTTTCTTTATAATCAATTTCTTGATCTGGGTTTTGTTTTGACTCCAAGAACATGGCCAAGGGAGGAGAAGAATCACAACTAGAAACTGATTTTGCAGTCTCCAAGCTGGGTTTTCCATCTGGATTTTGTTTGGAACCCAATAAAAACTCCGACTTTGAATCATTGAAATCCGGGTGGCTGGAATTCGGTGGTGGAGGTTGGCAGTGAATTTTGAGGAGGATTGGGTTGGAAGAAGATATAGAATCCCTTTCGCTTAACGTTATGGTGTGTTATGATTAACTTTTGTCATGACCGGCTATAGAAAGGAATTTATCTCGTTGACACATGTTGGTGACCGGACTCCAACCTTTTAAACCAGTTTCATTTTATTGCTATTTTGTTCACTTGGCATCTATTTATTGGCCAACCCATCGTATCACTGAGTGTAACTTACGGTAAACGTAACTTAGAGACGTCCATTAATAAATAGATAAAATCTCAAATCTTTTAACGTATACATTAAATAATAAGTGTATTAATAGGGAATTGTCTACCTTACAGATTCTGTAACATACGCACCCAATGCACGCACCACACCTGTCCTGCATATGGAGAAAAAGCATGTAATTTTTTTTGTTTGGTAGCTAGCTAACCAATCAGGAGCTGGCTAAGTTGGATCTGTACCAGCTCCTATTAATAGTCGCAATGTTAGGCAGGCATAATTTGGTCATGAAAACAAGAAATCTATCCTTTTTTAAAAAACCACTAACTGCAACAAAATATAAAAAAAAACAATTAATGTAATTCTTATAATAGGAGAAATAGTACTCATTACCTCTAATAAAAATGGGTACCATCAAGTCTAGCATAAGACCAAATATTTTAAATCCTTGAAATTAATATAATCTAAAAATTAACATTGAACAAGAAGAAATCAAAATTCTAGCTTTGATCACATAATCGATGAAAATCAGGACATATAATTAACATTTGTTTATTTTACTTTTAAATTACTTCTTTTCCTTTATTATTTGAAGAAGAGAATTGCTCTGTAAACTCTCACTATAATACATACGACTTAAACATTTTTGTTTGAAATGAAAATTAACTTAAAAGCAAAAAACTAGTAAAATTATCCTTTTAGGCAGAAGGTGTTGAAAAAATAGCATAACATGCTATTTTGAGGGCACATTTTGAGTGGGTCCCACTTAACGAAAGTGGAAAATATTGTACCTCAATTCCAAACGCACCTAAAGCTACTTAAAACCCACTTCATCATTTTACAGGCGCCAAATCTTTATAGCTTCATATCTTTTGGTTCAATTATCACCACAAGTACGTCCATTTGTATACCAATCGACAGAGATCTATGTATCGTCAGCAAATTAACATCTAATCACTCTATCAATTTGTATATTCTAATGTTCAATATGAAATTCTATAGGTTGACCGAACATTCCCTTAAAATTAATTAAATTTTACCGAAAGAGAATTATCAGGTGTGTCTAGCTTTGTATTGCTTTCTGGCGGTCAAGTTGGAAACTCTCCACTCAAATTAACGTGTTAGAGATTAACATACTCCTAGTGATGTTGATGGAAGAGGAATTTGGAAAATATGCCAACATCTTGTGACCAGGCAATGAGATATGTAGAAGTTATATAATTAGAATTTTGGAGGCAAAAGAATGTGGCTCTGTTATTACGTATATTTGGTTATTTCCACACGTGATCTGTTTTGAATGGCTCAAGTTATATTGAGATTTGGAAATGATAGTTTGAAAATGTGAGATCTTCAATTGATATAAGATAATCCAGGGTAGATGAGGAGATATTACAAGTAAATTGATGGAAAGAGACGTATCAAACTTAAAGGGAGATATTATATTTTGCTAAGCACTAAAGCATATTATTATACCCTTAAGGTAATTATGGTCAAATCTTGCAGATGCAGTAACTCATTGGCCTGAAAAAATAATTAATCCATTAACTTGTAACAATCAAAGGGAGCTATAAAGGGTTCAGCTCTTAGAAACTCTTACAGAACCAGGCAGATGTTCAAGGCCAAAACGAACATAATCATGAGAACTCAACAGTGTTAGGAGAAATACCTATGTGTAGTATATGATCGTTTACACTAATGGTAAAACAGTTCAAAGACATCGCGTCTACTGATCAGCTAGTAAAGTAATTATACTATTACAAGGGAAGGTTCAAAGGATAACACCTACCTATCATGTGCTAGGTATCAATCCAATAAACTCGATCATTACAAGTCAAAAATAGTTTTGATGTCAAAATTTAGCGGTTTTCCTATTTTTATTGCCAATTTTCATTCATGTGGGGGATTGTTGAAAAAATAGCATAACATGCTATTTTGAGGGCACATTTTGAGTGGGTCCCACTTAACGAAAGTGGAAAATATTGTGAGATTCGGATTCTACTCCGTTCATACTTCAAAAGCATAATCTTATTTTCTCAAAATGGTGCTTGGGTGAATAGAAATTGTCTCTCAAAGTTCACCTTTGACGTTGAGAATTTGAAAGGAAATGAGGCTTATCCCACATGGGAAAAAGAAGCCTGGGAATTAGTGTTTAAATATAAACACTTAACCATGCATGAGTAAGAATTATAAGGATAGAGGCTCTCTCCACACGCGCATGCGCAGGGGGGGTGCAAATCCAAGACCGATTTGGTGATGCTAACTGGATATCATATGTAAAAGATTCAAAATCTACTAGCGGCTATGTGTTTACACTAGCAGGTGCAGCTGTATCATGGAGATCTTCTAAACAGATAGTAATTGCTAGATTTACAATGGAATCTGAATTCATTGCATTAGATAAATGTGGTGAAGAAGCAGAATGGCTACGCAATTTTTTAGAAGGTATTCCAAAATGGCCAAAGCCTGTGCCTACGATTTGTATACATTGTGATAGTCAATCAGCTATCGGTAGGGCACAAAGCAATATGTATAATGGTAAGTCTAGACACATACGTCGTAGACATAATACCATTAGACAACTTATTTCTACTGGAGTTATTTCTATTGACTATGTAAGGTCAAAGGATAACATAGCGGATCCGCTAACCAAAGGGTTAAATAGAGAGCTAGTAGAAAAATCATCGAGGGGGATGAGATTAAAACCTATAGATTGATTAGTCAATAACGAAGGAAAACCTAACCTAGTAGACTGGAGATCCCAAGATCTAGGTTCAATTGGACAACCTATTGTTAAAGACTAAAGATGGATCACTGTGGGGGTCATTCTCTTAAGAGGATTACCTCATTGACCATTCCTATGATGAAACAGTGATGCCCGTGGGGAATAAGGTTGAGCTAGGCTCTTAATGATTCTTATGCGTCGAAAATTCGAGTGGAGTAATGCGGGTTACTCTTAATTAAGATATCACCTATGTGAGAGAGAAGTGGGGCCGCTTCAAAGGGAGCTATAAAGGGTTCAGCTCTTAGAAACTCTTACAGAACCAGGCAGATGTTCAAGGCCAAAATGAACATAATCATGAGAACTCAACAGTGTTAGGAGAAATACCTATGTGTAGTATATGATCGTTTACACTAATGGCAAAACAGTTCAAAGACATCGCGTCTACTGATCAGCTAGTAAAGTAATTATACTATTACAAGGGAAGGTTCAAAGGATAACACCTACCTATCATGTGCTAGGTATCAATCCAATAAACTCGATCATTACAAGTCAAAAATAGTTTTGATGTCAAAATTTAGCGGTTTTCCTATTTTTATTGCCAATTTTCATTCATGTGGGGGATTGTTGAAAAAATAGCATAACATGCTATTTTGAGGGCACATTTTGAGTGGGTCTCACTTAACGAAAGTGGAAAATATTGTGAGATTCGGATTCTACTCCGTTCATACTTCAAAAGTATAATTTTATTTTCTCAAAATGGTGCTTGGGTGAATGAGAAATTGTCTCTCAAAGTTCACCTTTGAAGTTGAGAATTTGAAAGGAAATGAGGCTTATCCCACATGGGAAAAAGAAGCCTGGGAATTAGTGTTTAAATATAAACACTTAACCATGCATTAGTAAGAATTATAAGGATAAAGGCTCTCTCCACACGCGCGTGCGCGGGGGGGTGCAAATCCAAGACCGATTTGGTTGAACTCATGTGCGCCCGCGTGTCCTGCGTACACGAATGTCGGCCCAAAATCATCTATGCAAGCTTGGCACGTTTTAATTTCCTTTTGAATTTTTGTAACAGTTTAATGTTTTGAATTCAAAGAAATTTGAAACAGCTTTTACAATTAATTTGTAGCTGTTATTCACATTTTTTTTTATTCAAGTTTGAAATCAATTCATGGCTGTTATAACAATTGATTAAAATATATTGAATTCAGAAATTCAATACCAAAGCAGCTGTTACATCCTCCCTTGAGTATAAAAAGGCATCTTCACTTCTGTTTTTACACACTCGAAAAACTAAAACAAGCACAGAGCATACTTGTTGTTTGTCCTTCATCCTTCTTCGTTTTTCTCTGATCGAGTTTACTGTGGTGGTTCGCCGGAATTTCCAGCTAGTGCTTGACTGAAAATTCGTATCCTTTGTATCCTGGGAAGCAGATACCAGCAGACCTTAAGCACTCCAAATAGGCGGTAATGATGGGCTATTTAAGCTCAATGTAATGACTCTGAAACCAACAATTAATAATAAAGCTACTTCTTCTGCTTATTTGCTCGAGTCTTCTAATCTTTGGCACGGTAGATTAGGATATGTTAATTTTAATTCTTTGCGTAAATTAATTAACATGAAGCATATTCCCAATTTCCAAATTGATTTGAAACATAAGTGTGAAACTTGTGTTGAGGCAAAACTAACTAGGTCGTCTTTCCAAATAATTCAAAGAAACACCAAACCACTTGATTTAATACATAGTGATATTTGTGACTTTAAATCCATTCAAACAATAAGTGGTAATAAATATTTTATTACCTTTATAGATGATTGCACAAAATATTGCTATGTATATTTATTGAAAAGTAAAGATAAAGCTTTGGATAAGTTTATTCTTTACAAAAATGAAGTTGAGAATCAACTTAATAGAAAAATTAAAGAATTAAGGAGTGACCGTAGTGGTGAGTATTGTTGGGTGTTAGAAAATGTATATTTATAAAGGAGAAAATCGTCATTTTACACTACAAGTTTTACTAACACCTTTACTTTTATGAATTTAACCTTCTTTTGATTTAATTCCGTGTGCTTTATTTTAATTAAGTATTTTATGTATTTTAGGGGCATCGTAGTCATTTCACAATAAACGAGAGATCAGATGGCAAAACGGACATCACTTTTGAACTCAGGACGGTCGAAAACCTTAGGAGGAGCATAAAAGGAAAAATGGCACTGTTCACATGTACGGTACTATTCACGTGTACGGTACTGTATACGTTACTGTTCATGGCACTGTTCACATAGACGGACAATGACGTGGCATTGACCGATGATGTGGCATTGACTGATGAGGTGTCACAATCCTGTTGGACTAAAATTCTTATGTACTGTTGATGGTGACGTGGCAGCATATCAGTGGAAAAAAAATCTAGCGTACGGTACATGCATCACACAAGATTATTTTCAACCAAACCGCGTCACTGTTCACCCGGGTCAAACCGTGTTACTATTCACCCGCGTGGTCAAACCGCGTACTGTTGACTGATGACGTGGCGCAATCCTGAGCGTCCAAACTGTTTTTAATCCGATGGCCATGATTTACTCAATGTATCTATAAAAAGAGGGCCTTCCCCCCCTAATTTGATAGCTCTGAATCCATTTTTGGACTCCATTTTCTGTAATTCCCTCTCCATCTTGTATTTTAATAAATTCTCATTTTGCCCCTAGTTCAATTATGAGTAGCTAATTTTCTTTCAAGCTTGGGTTGAAGATGAAGTCTCAACATGTGTCATGGGCTTAATTTGGTAAATTTATTTTCTCTTCCCCTCTAATTTTTGTGGATGTTTTGACTTCTCGTCGACAAATAATACTAATCTTGTCTAGTACCGCCTTGGTTTCACCGGCCCCCTAGTACAAGGTTATTATTATTTGGCACGATAAGCCCTTAGCACCATATTGATTCGAGTGTGGTTCATGAGGTGTGGATTCCCCCCTCATGATTTAATTGGCATTAATAAGGATTATTTAGCCCATAATGCATGTTGATACGGATCCAGATACCCAAGTACGTCATTTCAATAAAATTCTCTTCAATTTATTCTCACCATTTCAATACCAATTTTATAATTTATTCTCGCCATTTTAATTTAAGTTTTAGCATATTCCAAATCATTTCCACCACAAATCCAATCACCCATTCACAAAATTAATTCTACACAATTAAAATCTCCCTCCTCGTGGGATCGACACTCGTCACCATTGATCTATACTACAATAGATTCGTGCGCTTGCGAGTACATTAAAATTTGCACAACAAGTATATTGTTCCGTTTATGTCACTGTATGAACAAAGTGGAATCATACATCAAGTCACGGCTCCATATTCACCTCAATCTAATGGGATTGCAGAACGAAAGAATCGAACTTTAAAGGAAATGATGAATGCAATGTTGATAAGTTCTGGGTTACCCCAGAATATGTGGGGAGAAGCTGTTTTGTTAGCTAATTATTTATTAAATAAGATACCCCGAAAGCAAGAAGATACAACCCCGTATGAGCTATGGAAAGGTAGATCACCTTCATATAAATTCTTACGAGTGTGGGGGTGTCTTGCTAAAGTAGTGGTTCCTTTAAATAAAAAAGTGAAAATAGGACCAAAAACTGTTGACTGCATTTTCATTGGTTATGCACAAAATAGTAGTGCATATCGAATTTTGGTGCATGAGTCTAAAATTTCAGATGTCCACAAAAACACAATAATAGAATCAAGAAATGCATCGTTTTTCGAACATGTGTTTCCTTACAATTCCAGAGTGGAATCGAGAGAATTGGAACAATTTCATGAAATAACACTTGAAAATGAAGAAAATGATCAAGCACCAGAAGAAGAAGAAGAACAAGAAATTGAGGTTAGACATAGTAAAAGAGCTATAATAGAAAAGTCTTTTGGTCCAGACTTTCTGGCGTATTTGCTAGAAAATGAACCTCAAAGCTTCAAAGAGGCTGTAACTTCAGCTGAAGGCACTTTATGGAAAGAAGCCATTAACAGTGAAGTTGAATCCATTTTACAAAATCATACTTGGGAGCTAGTAGATCTTCCTCCAGGATGTAAACCTTTGGGGTATAAGTGGATTTTCAAACGGAAAATGAAAGCCGATGGATCAATCGATAAGTAAAAGGCAAGGCGTGTAATTAAAGGTTATAGGCAACGAGAAGGCCTTGATTATTTTGATACTTATTCTCCTGTTACGAGAATAAATTCCATACTGATGATAATAGCCATTGCAGCTTTGCGCAATCTCGAGATACATCAAATGGATGTAAAGATGGCTTTTCTAAATGGAGATTTAGATGAAGAAATCTACATGGAGCAACCTGAAGGTTTTATAGCTCCAGGACAAGAAAAGAAAGTTTGTAAATTGGTTAAGTCATTATAGGGCTTGAAACAAGCACCGAAACAGTGGCATGAAAAATTTGATCATACGATGATCACAAGTGGCTTAAAGATCAACGAGTGTGACAAATGTGTTTATGTCAAAGAAACAGAAAATGGCTATGTCATTTTATGTTTATATGTTGATGACATGCTCATTGTTGGGAGTAATGATGACATGATTAAATCTGCCAAGAATATATTGAAGTCTAAGTTTGACATGAAAGACATGGGTCTCGTAGATGTCATTTTGGGAATTAAAATCTCAAGGGCTTCTAATGGACTTATTTTAAGTCAAACTCATTATGTAGATAAAATTCTTGAGAAATTTAATAAAGAGGATAATACTATGTCTAAAACTCCATTAGATACTAGTATTTATCTATCGAAAAACAGAGGAAATGGTATTTCTCAAGTTGAATATGCTAGAATAATAGGTAGTCCGATGTACTTAACAAATTGTACCAGACCAGATCTAGCTTATACAATAAGCAAACTTAGTAGATATACGAGTAATCCAGGAACTGATCATTGGAAAGCTATCATAAGAGTACTTAGGTATCTTCGATACACTCGTAATTATGGACTGCACTATACTAGGTATCCAGAAGTATTAGAAGGATTTAGTGATGCTAACTGGATATCAGATGTAAAAGATTCAAAATCTACTAGCGACTATGTGTTTACACTAGCAGGTGCAGCTGTATCATGGAGATCATCTAAACAGATAGTAATTGCTAGATCTACAATGGAATCTGAATTCATTGCATTAGATAAATATGGTGAAGAAGCAGAATGGCTACGTAATTTTTTAGAAGGTATTCCAAAAATGGCCAAAGCCTGTGCCTACAATTTGTATACATTGCGATAGTCAATCAGCTATCGGTAGGGCACAAAGCAATATGTATAATGGTAAGTCTAGACACATACATCGTAGACATAATACCATTAGACAACTTATTTCTATTGGAGTTATTTCTATTGACTATGTAAGGTCAAAGGATAACATAGCGGATCCGCTAACCAAAGGGTTAAATAGAGAGCTAGTAGAAAAATCATCGAGGGGGATGAGATTAAAACCTATAGATTGATTAGTCAATAAAGAAGGAAAACCTAACCTAGTAGACTGGAGATCCCAAGATCTAGGTTCAATTGGACAACCTATTTGTTAAAGACTAAAGATGGATCACTGTGGGGGTCATTCTCTTGAGAGGATTACCTCATTGACCATTCCTATGATGAAACAGTAATGCCCGTGGGGAATAAGGTTGAGCTAGGCTCTTAATGATTCTTATGCGTCGAAAATTCGAGCGGAGTAATGCGGGTTACTCTTAATTAAGATATCACCTATGTGAGAGAGAAGTGGGGTCGCTTCAAAGGGAGCTATAAAGGGTTCAGCTCTTAGAAACTCTTGCAGAACCAGGCAGATGTTCAAGGCCAAAACGAACATAATCATGAGAACTCAACAGTGTTAGGAGAAATACCTATGTGTAGTATATGATCGTTTACACTAATGGCAGAATAGTTCAAAGACATCGTGTCTACTGATCAGCTAGTAAAGTAATTATACTATTACAAGGGAAGGTTCAAAGGATAACACCTACCTATCCTGTGCTAGGTATCAATCCAATAAACTCAATCATTAAAAGTCAAAAATAGTTTTGATGTCAAAATTTAGCTGTTTTCCTGTTTTTACTGCTAATTTTCATTCATGTGGGGGATTGTTGTCAAAATAACATAACATGCTATTTTGAGGGCATATTTTGAGTGGGTCTCACTTAACAAAAGTGGCACGTTTTAATTTCCTTTTGAATTTTTGTAACAGTTTAATGTTTTGAATTCAAAGAAATTTGAAACAGCTTTTACAATTAATTTTTAGCTATTATTCACGTTTTTTTTATTCAAGTTTGAAATCAATTCATGGCTGTTATAACAATTGATTAAAACATATTGAATTCAGAAATTCAATACCAAAGCAGCTGTTACATCCTCCCTTGAGTATAAAAAGGCATCTTCACTTCTGTTTTTACACACTCGAAAAACTAAAACAAGCACAGAGCATACTTGCTGTTTGTCCTTCATCCTTCTTCGTTTTTCTCTGATCGAGTTTATTGTGGTGGTTCGCCGGAATTTCCAGCCAGTGCTTGACTGAAAATTCGTATCCGTTGTATCCTGGGAAGCAGATACCAGCAGACCTTAAGCACTCCAAATAGGCAGTAAATATGTTTTAAGGAGACTATTTTGTGCAGGCCTCGGTTCCATTGCATTTTCTATTTTTGGTTTCCTCTCTCTTCTGTTACGCTTTCTGTTTCTCATTGTTTTCGTTGCTTAGCTAATATATAATTTGTTATCTCACTGTTTTGTGTTTTTCTAACAGAAGGCTAATTGAAAAAATAAAGCTACTTGAAACCCTCTTCATCAATTTCTAGTTGCCAAATCTTTATAGCTTCATATGTTTTGGTTCAATTATCACCACCAGTACGTCCATTTGTATACCAATCCATAGAGATCTA
The DNA here is from genome assembly GCF_000493195.1 of Citrus x clementina. Lineage (NCBI taxonomy): Eukaryota > Viridiplantae > Streptophyta > Magnoliopsida > Sapindales > Rutaceae > Citrus > Citrus x clementina. The sequence goes on along the minus strand of NW_006262201.1, from coordinate 11,900,650 downwards.
ATTTCAAGTCATGAACATGTATCGTCAGCAAATTAACATCTAATCACTTTATCAATTTGTATAGTCTAATGCTCAATCTGAAATTCTATAGGTTGGCTGAACATTCCCCTAAAATTAATTAAATTTTACCGAAAGAGAATTATCAAGTGTGTCAAGTTAGAAACTCTCCACTCAAGTTAACATGTTAGAGATTAACATACTCCTAGTGATGTTGATGGAAGAGGAATTTGGAAAATTTGCCAACATCTTGTGACCAGACAATGAGATATGTAGAAGTCATATAATTAGAATTTTGGAGGCAAAAGAATGTGGCTCTATTATTACGTGTATTTGGATATTTCCGCACTTGATCTGTTTTGAATTGCTCAAGCGATATTGAGATTTGGAAATGATAGTTTGAAAATGTGAGATCTTCTATTGACATAAGATAAACGAGGGTAGATGAGGAGATATTACGAGTAAATTGATGGAAAGAGACGTCTCAAACTTAAAGGTAGATGTCATCTTTTGCCAAGCACTAAAACATATTATTATACCCTTAAGATAGTTATGGTCAATATAAGAATTAAAAAAAAAATATCTTGCAGATGCACTAACTCATTGGCCTGAAAAAATAATTCATCCTTTAACTTATAACAATTAGTAATCTATAAAATCTTAAATCTATTAACATATTACATTAACTACTAATTTTGTTCATAGTCGCAGCCTTAAGCATTATTTAGTAATCAAAACAATAAATCTATCCATTTTTAAAGACTATTAACTGTAACAATAAATTAATTAATATGATAATTATAAGAGGTAAAGAGAGAATTATTATCCTGATCAAGAAAAGTACCGTTAAGTCTAGAATATGATAGTCAATGGCTGAAAAAAATTAACAAGCGTGTAATCCATGACCAAATATTCTAAATACTTAAAACTAAGATAACCTAAAAGTTAATGTTGAAAAAGAAATTAATCAAAATTGACACTTTGATCACATAATCAATGAAAATCAAGATATATAATAAACACCTGTTTATTTTGCTTTTAAACTCTCACAAAATTCTACCCACTTGCTGGGAGGGTCAAAGACGATTTCTCAATTGAATGTAACGACGAAGGGGCTGAGTATGTTGAAGCTTTTGCAAACGGCTTTTTGTTTGAATACCCTCAAAAGCCTGATCAGAATCTATTACGGGATTTTCACCCGTTTAACTACGCAGAATCTCCAGTAGCAAGCAACGGGGGTCCAATGATGCGCATACAAGCAACTTTTTTCAAATGCGGCTGGCAATCACAGTTTACACTTGTCACAAGCTCATTGATGGAGTCTCGTTAGGTATATTTGTTAACAGCTGGACCACCACAGCTCGTGCAGGTAATAAGGAAGTGGTTCCTAGATTTGTTGCATAAACGATTTTTCCGGCAAGTGAATCCTTCGTGCCCTTACCTTTACATATTTCACCAGTCCAAGCAAACAGGTTTGTATTTGATACAAAGAAAATTGACCGACTCAGGGCTGAAGTTTCAAGTGCAAGCGTGCCTAGACCATCACGCGTCGAGGCACTGACTGCACTTATTTGGAAGTGTGCAAGGGCTGCGTCAAGATCAAACCTCGGGTATTCAAGACCTTCTTTGTCAGCACACGCGATAAACGTGCGTGCCGTGGCCGACCCACCCTTGCCTGACAACTCTGTGGGCAACTCCGTCGCGTATCTGATGGCGCAGGCGAGTGAAAAGGAAATTGAAACACTACAAGACTTGGTTTGTTCATTAAGGAAAGCAAAGGCAGAATTTAGACGAAACGGTCTCAAAACCTTGCTAGAAAACAAGAGTATATTCGATATTCCGGAGTCAATTAAAGACAAGTTTGAAAAAGATGAGATCGATTTCTACACTTTCTCCAGTATTGTTAACTTTCCATATTATGAAGCAGCAGATTTTGGATGGGGAAAGCCAGTGCACCTGACTTTTCCAAATTATTCGGTGTCAAACTTGATTATGCTAATGGACACAAACGATGGTAAGGGAATAGAAGTATTGGTGACTCTGAGCCCCGAAGACATGGCCTTTTTTGAACGTGACCAAGAACTGCTTGCATTTGCTACTACAAATCCATCAGTACTTGGATATACGAACACGAGCAAACTATAAGATGCCCGTCCGCTTATTTAGCCACTTCGACTATATTAAAGTCTTATGTTTATGTAATTGTTTATTAATTAAAATAAGAAATTAGATATTTGTGCATGCCTCAAATGGTAGTTCTTTCTACTATTGAGCCTATCTTGCACAAATTTATTTAAAACGCTAGTGAAATTGGACATGAGATCAAGCCGACAACCATTTCAAGAAAAGAACAGTAAAACCAAATTTCACAAAAGCCGCCCATGTACGTGCATATCCTATTAATTTAGTTGCAAGTAAATTAACTATTAATTTATATAGTATTTGAGTACAATAAAAAAATAAGATTTTTTTTTATAATATATGATCGTCTAAATTTATCGAATTGTTAATTTAGCATACTAGTCCTAAAATTTCAAAAATTATTATTTAATTAATATTATTGATTTATTTTTTATATTCATGTATCAATATTTAAATATTTATTATTATACGAGGAGTAATGAACAAGCCTAGAGATAATGACTTGAAAGAATGGTTAGTGATTCTCAAAATGGATATTCTCCATAAATATTAACAATATATGCCGTAAAGAAAAGAACAATAGTTTCTAATTAAATAAAAAGTATATTAAAATATGGGTGGTGATATTTTCATTTCTCAAATTGTGCATACGCACCATACTTTAAAATATAATTATAAAAAATTCAAACCACTTTTAATAATTTCATATAAGAAAATTTCAAGCAATTAACTAATTAAAATTTTCTTATATATATATATATTAGGGATGGCAAATATCCAGATGGATATGGATATTGTCCACCCACGTATAAATCCATGATTATTCATGATGGATTTATCCATATCCATATCTAATATTTAATATTGGATATGGATATGGATTTTATCCACACAAATATGGATATCCATGGATGTCCATGGACATTAAATTTGTATTTCTAAATTTTAAAATAAAGTAAAAATTAATTAATGATGTATTACATTAAAAAATTATTTTTTTATTTTTTATTTCCTAAAATTATTAATTTTAAAAGCTAATTAAAATTATTTTAAACAATTTGAAAAAACAATTGCAGCTTAGTCCGTCGCATGAGCCTTCGTCACTTCACTTCAGTGAAGCAAATTATCGAACACAACACGAACATGGTGTGCAAAACAGCAGCGAATTCCATCAATATCAAAAAGATAAGCCGACCCATCAACATAATGACTTTAGTGGTAAACGAAGTTGCTCCCCCACACAACTCAATATGCACTTTGAATCTCCTTCTAGAAGGCCTTTCTTTTTCAATTTCCTACTTGATTGGGATAGAATTGCAGCCGCTTCCTTTTGTTATTATTATCTTTTTATTCTTTTTGGGATTGTGGGATTGGGGTTTGCTCTCTCACTCATTGAGACTGAGACCTCCAGTACTTGGCATTTTCAAACCCATTTTTGCAAAGTTGATAGTCCTCAATGGTTTGATCAATTTCAGCTTGTGAATTCATCAGGAAAGGGCCGTACTGCACCACCGGTTCGTTCAGCGACTGCCCTGCGATAAGCACAAATCTCAGTTGCTTTGAAGATCTGTTCCACGCACTCAGGCCGTCTCCGAAAACACAACACGAACATGAGAGTCGCCGTCAAAAGGCATCAGCCGACAAGCGACTTCCTTCTCGACTCGCTCCCCCTACCGATTCAGTCTCTGGATCGCGCCGCTACTGGGAAGGCGCGTTCTCGTCCTGCCGTGGAAAAACCGTTGCCGGTCGGGATTGCCGGAACGACCGTTTCTTTCACAAACCGGAAAATGAAGTTCCGGTTGAGACATCGATTAACGGATTCTAAGACGACTTCGTCTTCGTCTGCAGCAGAGGAAGCTCGTGGTGCTCGAAGCCATCAGAGGGAGAGACCGAGAGTTTGCCAAATTAAAATCATTTTTTTCTTTTTACAATTGTTTGTTTATTACATTTTTCATTTTTAATTTTATAAAATTAAAACTTTTTAAAATTGTGTTGGGTTAAATAGATATCCATTGGGTAAAAATAATTATTCATATCTATCTGGATATAATTTTAAAATATCTATTTTAAGATCCAGAAATTTTTGGATGGATATTATCTAATCCAATTGGATGGATATTATTGATATCCATTATGGAGCGATCCAATTGTCATCTCTATGTATGTTAGAATAAAGGGAGGAGTAATGATACAGCCACAAACTCTTGTACAAACTTATTTTGTACAAATTGACGTGGCATTAATTCATTGGTTGAATGAAAATATAAATTAATAAAAACAAATCATGTGGGCCAAGTGATGTTTAATTCAACCAATCTTATCATGCCACATCAGTTTGTACAAAATAAGTTTGTACAAGAGTTTGTGGCTGTATCATTACTCTAAAGGGAGTTGTTCTGAAGAAACTCTCACTATGATATATACAACTTAAACGTTTTTGTTTAAAATACGAATTAACTTAAAAGGAAACAACTAATAAAATTATCTTTTAAGGAGGCTTTATGCATGGAATTAGTTAACAATTTATGAATTTAACTATTTACTTTAAGAATGGCTCACGTGATGTTGAAATTTGGAAGTGATTGTTTGAAAATGTGAGATCTTCAAGGATCATTATAGATATGAGGGGAGATGAGGAGATATTTATAGTAAGTTAACTGAAAGTGACGCCCAAACCTTGAAGGGAGGTTATTTTTGCCAAGCACTAAGGTAAATTACCCCTTAGATCATTATGGTTAATAAATAAGTTTTGCAGATGCACCAACTCTATAGACCTGAAGAATCATTCATCCTTAAGCTATATAACGGTTACTAAATGTATAAAATATTTTAGCATATATATTGAATAATCAAAATTTATTAATAGCTATAGTATTATATATGTTGAATTCTTCAAGGAGTTGATAGTTTTATTTTATTAATTTAAGTTAAGTTTATGGGTATTTTAGTTATTTTAAGCTAAAATGAATATTTTCATAATTGTATCACATAATTAAAGGCATAATTATACACTTTAAGATGGTAAAATAGTCAATAGTTAAATTTAAGGGAAAAACTAATAGCACGGATGGTGAAATGACTTCTTGAAATATTAATGGTTGAGTAATGATCATCAACTTATTTAGGTGTGTAATTAGGTTTTCGCTACAAAGAATGCACAACGTGGGGATTGAAATAATTAACATAGCAAAATTTAAGTTGATATCGACCAGCGTTGCATGCCAAGAATAAAGTTGAAGTTGAGGCGAAGGCTAATTCAAATGGTAAGAACACTGGCTCCTTTAAGGCCAAACAAATGGGTTGAAATCCAATCATCTTTTTAATTTGTAAAATAAAAAAAGTTGATGTTTGCATTTGTTTTTTTGTCTAAAATTTGAATAGACCTTAATTAGTTAAAATTCTGAATTGAATTGGATGTCTGAATCTAAATAATATGCTCATTTTTTTTGCTAAATTACAAAAAACAAATATTAAGTTGTTTATTTTTTTAATTTAAAAAATCTGAAAATTAGTATTTTTACATTGTACCTTAAATTATGAATGTTAAATAAATAATAAATATTGAAAGAACTTAGTTGAGATTATATATTATCATAACATAAATCATTTTCAATTGAATACGATATTTTAAATTCTAAATTTGTATATGTTAATAAGTTTTATTGAAGTTCATGATGTTTTTCTATAAAAAAATTCATAAAAAATTATGAAGATAAATAATGCTAATTTGAAGAAAATAAAAAATAAAAATAATAATAGTCTATCGCTATATTGTCATAAGTTATAAAGATGGTAAAATCCAATTTTTTAATTTTTATTTAGGTAAGGATGAAAATTAATTAATTAAATAGGGTATCTGGAGAATATTCTTTAATGATATCTTTAAAACTTTTTAGATTAAGCAAAAAGCTAAAAGAATTTGATTAATAACTTAATGATTTAGTGACTGAAAATTTTCATTAAGTTGAAAACCAAATGGATTTAATGGCTTAACTGATCGAAATTAAGTCAATGACAAAGTCATTAAGAATTAAAAAAAAAAGAAAAAAAAGAATGGCCCAAGGTTGTTTAAAAAGTGTGACACTAAGGGTGCATTTAGCATACTGTATTACATTATTTAATGCAAAATGTATTGCAGTAAGCTATATTGTATTAACATTGTATTACTTTAATAATATTCAATGTTTGGTGTTACATTGTATATCATTATATATAATAATATTTTTAAAATTATTATTTATATTCAATTAATTTTTAATAATTATTAATATCTTAAATGTTTTTGTTCTTATTTTCTTAAATCTATTATTTAAATTTATAAATAAAATATAATTATCCACCGTTGACCACCACAAACCACCCCCTCTGATCACATTTTGGCATCTATTGATATCATTTTTTCACCATTGGAATTATTATCACAAAATCTATGCAACGATACATGTATCACCAGAAAAGAAGCTTTCATTAGCTGCAAATATATGGTCAAATTTTCGAGATTCCAAATTTTGACCATAGATCTACAGGGACGAAAGCTTTCATTTGATCAACAGAAATGGTCATGTAGACACCTACATTTCCCCTTTTGACTATAATATCCTTTTGACGGAAGCTTTCATTTGATAAATGGAAATGGTCATGTAGATGCCTAAATTTTTAAGGGACATTAAAATCCCCTTTTGACTATAATATTCTTAGTAGATAGTAACTAAAAAAATTGATTTAAAATTTTTTAATGAATATAAATATAATCTAGATAGTTTAATTTGTCTAGTAGAATAATAATATTATATTTATTTTAATATATAAAATATTTTTAAAATATAAATTATTATATTTATTTTAATATTATATTTCTATTTATTATAAAATATTAGAGTCAATTTTTTTGAGTTGATAGAACCAAATGGTATTTTAGTCAAAATGGGATTTTAAAATCCCTTATTGAGAATATGATGATTTATATAATCATTTCTCAAAACCTTGAGATTTTATTCTTAAAAATTAATGTTGCACACCTTAATTCCGAGGGGGTTGATGGGTTTCGATAATGAGGCAAATGCAGCATTAAGTCTTGTGTGATGCGCACCATTTGAACCAAACATGAGATTCTTTTCAATCAATACGAGGGCGAGCAATTGCCCTATGCAATGTGGCATGCCAAACATTGACCTGTTAGAATTGATAGAGTAAATGAAAGTTTGCTTAATAAAGCCTGTTAGAATTTGATTCCTCTGAACTAATCATAATATTAAATATTGTTAAAATCTATAAAGTTATATATGTAGTAGATGAAATGAGAAGCAGGCTTAGGCTTAATTACCTTAAACATAAAAAATTCCTTTGAATCCCATATAATTCTCTTAACGAAGATGGAGAAGATAAGACGCTACAGTTGAGGTTGAGTTTGTTACCACTTAAGCCGAGATGCTTCAACTTACTCAAACCTCCAAAATAATAATGAATCTATTTTGTAACCGTTTATATTTTTCAGTATTGTATCATTTGAGAGCATATATTTGTTAATCTTGTTCCAGCTAAGTGCAATTAATCTAATTGTGCGAAGAATACAATTTGAATCGCATCTTTTAGACCTCACAATAAAGGTTAATTTGATCACTTTTAAATGAAAAAATGAAAAATTATTTGCAATTAGAGTTTTCTTTTTCAAATGTATTTATAAGGTATAAGATGAAAGTATAAGACCAAATCTTTTTGATACAAACTCGTTAATCCAACGGCTTTAATTCCAAAGGCCTTTTTCATTTGTTCTAATGCACTTATCAGTGATGGAGCAAGGCATAGCAGAAGTGGAAATTGATAGGGTAGGAAAACTAGATTTCATTTTAGTACTGAACCAAACCAACACGATTAGGTGTAAGCCCTAATCGAAGCGTGATTAGATATCGATCTAACCCAGACAACTCAATGAGATTTTTAATAATGCGTAAAGCAAGATTAGATGACGATCTAATCTAAACGACTCTACAAGAGAGATTTTGATAGATAATACCCAAAGGGAATTATAAAGAGGGGTTTTATTGAATAGTTGAATCTGAACTTTGAAAATAATTACAGGACCTCTCTATCTATAATAGATGAAACTCACTTCCCTAAGTTAACTTAAAAAGGGAAACTAAATTACAATTATAATGGAAATAAAAGATTATTCCCTTAATTAGCTAAATCTCATACCCTAATTGACTCTAATCAAAATGAAAAGTGCTAAAATAATAAAATACCATAATTGACTCTAATTAAAATAGAAAACCTCAAAATAATAAAATTCTAAAATTTTAAAATTCCTAAATTAACCAAAATTAACTTCCTACATTAATCAGCTGCCTCAAGCACCTTTGATCAAGATTATCAAATCTTGTTCCATTGCCAACTCTAGCAAACTACTAACCGCTACAATTAAGCCGGTTAACCACCTTATTCAGAATAAACATAATTTTGGGACAACAAGTGGCTCATCACATTAATGAAGCTGCCAGCTGCTTCAATTTTTAGAAACCTGTATGGACAAGCAGTTCTTCTTTCTGTTCATGGACCGCCAGGTACTCTCCGCTTTTTATGTCAACTTGGATAAGTTGAGTCATCTGGTTGTATGTCATCAAACTTCATATCATATGTTTCAAGAAGTCTGATGAGCATAATTTATATATACATATTTTACCCTTAATTATATAATTGCTAGTTATTTTTATTTGTTATTTTTAATTAATTGAATTATTTTATTGCATAGGAAATTAATTGGAGATTATGGATGAAAAGTACATAAAGAATAACAATTGGACAACATTGAAGATCAAATCAATTTGTGGAAGTAATTAAGGAGATGTGCAAGAAATTCTGTTTGAAGAAACCGAAGCCAATAAATTGAATTCTCCATGTTCGTGCAAACAAAGAAGCAAGTTAAAGCTAAAATGGGCAGCACATAAAACAAAGCTTTTAATTAAGCCTTTGAATGGAAAGTCAAAGTAGAATAAAGGAAGGAAATCAATAGCTTTTGGCCTTTATTGTTTTCAATTACGTGGCAAGCTTAGGGCTTTAGCTTGTAAAAGTTAGTTTAGTTGTTAGAATCACAATAGGATTCGGTGGCCAAGCAATATAAAAGGGAGTTTTGCTTTTGAATAAAGAGAGGAGTGCAGACGCAATTCAGGTAGAGAGAATCGGCAGCAAGAGAATTTGAGATTGCAGCCGCAAGAAGGAAAAAAACAAGGCAGACGTCGGAAGGAATTAAATTGAAGCAAAGGCAGCCGCTTGAATTAATCTCCATGACTGGTTTTATCAATTCTCTTATTCTCAATTCAATTATGTTAGGCTAGATTTTTATTTGGTTAAGGGTGAATTCAAAACCCTAAACATGCTATGCAATTAAATTTAAATTCTATCATTCAATTTATTTAATTGAGAATGTTTATGTTCTTCTATAATTAATGTTCATGGTTTATTCTTGTTTTATTTGAGTGGCCAATTAGATAGGACTTGAATAAATTTTATTGCTAGATTAAAATTTTTTATCCGTAATTGTCTTGATATTTTAATCATTAGTAGCAGGTTGGAATCAGTGATTTCAATTGGAGAACATAACCTAGGTTAAATAATCTGAGCTTGTGTGTTTATTGCCTAGATCAACCTAATATCTTTCTCTTTTTAATGCTTCTATTATCTTAAATTTAAAGAGCTTGTTTTAAATTATTTAATGGTTAGAGATTAGGTGAAGAGCTTATATTGCCTAACGACACACTAAGGAAAGATTGAGACTAACAGAGCTTATTGTTGTCTACGGTTGATAGTTTCAATATAAATTGATGATAGAATTGATGTATTATGTGCATGTTTGGTGGTGGCGAATGATCCTTTAACCAAAGTTTTCATCATTATTATTTCTTTCTCCTTTAATTAGAGTTTTTATTAAATTCTTGTTCGTAATTTTAATTTCTTTATTTATTACTATTTAGTTAAAAATTCATAAACCCCCCTTTTATTTATAATTGACATTTTCTTTAGTTAGATTAATTTATATTATTATTACTATTATTTTATTTTTAAATCTTGCTTTGGAGTTAATAATAAATATAACTAGCATAGTCTCTGTGGGATCGATCCTTACTCGCTCTGTACTAATTATTTATATTAGTGGTAAGGTTTTAAATTTGGTGCACCTTAACGACACTACCAAATTCGATTGGGAAAATGACCATGTGTACTAAAACTTTATATGGACTCTAACCAATCCAAATAAAATCAAATAATCACTTCTGTGTATATGGGAAGCCTATCTTCTTTTATGTGTCTAAACCAAATAGGATATTAGGAACTCATGATAGTGGCTTTCAGATCTTTTCATCTTAAAAAAAAAAAAGAGGAATTTGAGGGCTTTGATCACATTCAATTTGTTACAAATGATATCTGTGATATGAATATCTGCTCACAACTGTTGTTCCTTCGAGTGTGCATGTTTCACACTGTTCCGCATCATGTTATTAGTCCTCGAAAGGGTCATGCTGATGAGATAACACCTAACACAGTTGAATATTGCATTGCTCGATTATTTGTTGAGAGTGTTTGAAATGAGTTGAGAAAGTGTTTGGATTCTAAGAAAATAGAGAGAAAAGATAAAGGAAGAAAAAGAACGAGAGAGAAGAAAATGATCACAGTTTTTATTGAACCGAAAACTAACTAAAACAATTACAGCTCATCTATTTATACTAATGCAATTATAAATTTACAAGATTTTGGAATATTCATGCACATAACTACTAATCACTAATTATGTTACAATATGGTTTTTCTATATAACAAATGCTGGACTATCAACATAACGTCCTCTACCACATCAGCATGATTCTTTTATAAGCTACTTGCTGCACTACCAGACTTATCATACTATGCAATCCTTACTCTTTGTATCAGCTTCATCAAAACATATTCTAATATCCTCCTTCAAGCTAAAAGGTCCAGGATGAACTTTTAGCTTGCTTTTAAGATAATAAAACTGATTATAAGTGAGAGCCTTTGTAAAAATGTCTGATGTTTGATCTGCACTTGGAACAAAGCAAATACTAATTTGTTTAGCTAAAACCTTCTCTCTAATGAAATGAATATCTAGTTCAACATGTTTAGTTTTAGCATGGTAAACTGGATTGTTAGCTAAGGCAATGACCCTTTGATTATCACACTACATTATAAGTATGTCAACTGACTTGAGCTTCATTTCAGAAAGTAGAGCTTGAATCCATATTACCTCTGTTGTTGCAAAGCAAGACCTCTGTATTCAGACTCTATACTTGATCTAGAAACAATAGATTGTTTTTTAGAAGACCAAGATACCAGATTGGAACCCAGATACATAGCATACCCAGCTACTGATTTTCTATCATCCCTATCACATGCCCACTCAGCATCAGTAAAATAGTTAAGTTGTAGGCAACCAGTGTGAGAAAAAGCCAATCCAAAATAAAGAGTCCCTTTGAGATATCTCAACAAACGTTTAAAAGCTTGCCAATGTTCATCAGTAGGATTGGAAAGAAATTAATTCAGTTTATTTACTGAGAAAGCAATTTCAGGCCTAGTAAGAGTAACATATTGCAATGCTCCAATTATGCTTCTGTACTGAGAATCATTGTCAATAGGAGTGCTTGAATTTTGGTAAGAGAATGTGAAGTAGCCATTGGTGTGGCACAAGGACTGCTTTTATCCATATTTTGCTTGACTAAAAGATCTGCTATGTATTTGGCTTGACAAAGATGTATTCCATCTACTGTTTTAGTAACCTGTATCCCTAAAAAATAGCTAAGCTCCCTCAAATCTTTAAGAGCAAATGTACTATGCATATCAGATATAACTAAAAGCACCGTGGACAGATTTGAGCCAGTAATGATAATATCATCAACATAAACCAAAACCAGCAAGATATGGCCAAGATGCCATTTGAAAAACAAAGAAGAATCTGACTTGGAATTTGTGAACTGCCATTGTTGAACCATTGCACATTTAAATCTATCAAACCAAGCTCTAAGAGCTTGTTTTAAACCATAGAGAGCCTTCTTAAGCTTACATACATGATGAGGCTTGGAGGGATCAATGAAGCCTGCAGGCTGTGTTATATACACATCTTCTTCAAGATAGGCATTAAGGAATGCATTATTAACATTAATCTGTCTAATAACCCATTTTATGCATTATAGCTATGCTAAAAACAATCCTGATAGTAGAGGCTTTAATAACTGCACTAAAGATTTCATTATAATCAACCCCTTGAGTTTGAGAAAAGCCTTTTGCAACAAGCCTAACCTTATATCTAGATATGGATCCATATGGATTTTACTTGATTCTGAATACCCACTTATTGTCTATAACTTTGACTGGTGTAGAAGGTTGAACCAAAGACCAAGTTTGATTGGCCTGCAATATATTAAATTCTTCTTTCATGGCATTAAACCATTTAGGATATGCTAATGCTTGAGCCACAGAGGCTGGTTCTGTAGGTTCAGCAAGTAATGCTGCTAAAAAAGTCTTAGGCTTAAAGATTTTAGCCTTAGGCCTGGCTATCATTAGATGATCAGAAGGTTGAGGAGGAGAAAAATGATGAGACTGCGAGGATTGAGAAGGTACATAATAAGTATTAGAAGCTATTACATATGAATATATCATGTTGCCTTGGTAACTAGTAGTTTTATAATCATATCCTCTACCATTAAATTGACCATTAAATCCTCTACCATTGCCAGGAAATGGTCTAGGTCCAAAACCTTTACCATTTTGTCCATAAGTTGGTTTAAACCCTCCTCTGCCATAATACTTTTGAGGTACAAAACCAGGATTGAACCTATTCTTGCATTTGTTTGCTCTATGTCCAGGTATGAAGCCGATTTGGCAGATGATTAAGTCAAAATTATTATTATTTTGACCTGATCCTGGATTATTAAATGTATTGCCATCAAATCCACCAAAACTCATATTACCTTTTTTAAATCCATAATTATTTCTGCCAAATCCTTGATTCTTCTGAACAAGATTTGCAGAAGATTATGCATTACATCAGTGCTAAGATTATTTTTCTTCTGTTCAATTCTCATTTAATGACTCAGTAATAAGGCATACAAATCATCTAGACTTAAGCTTTCACCTCTAGCTAATAGGCTTATACCTAGAGATTCATATTCTTGAGATTCTAGTCCAGTTAAAATGTAATTAACAAGATCACCATTCTCAATAGGCTTACTAGCTATGGCAAGAGTATCAGCTAACCTTTTCATTTTTGCAAAATATGCACTCATTGTCATTAATCATTTCTTAGCTGTCTGTAGTTGCATCTTGATAGGCATGACACGAGCTTGTGTTTGAGAAACAAACATGCGATTCAGAGACTCCCACAATTATTGAGAGGAAACACAATGAATCACTAAGGAGAGAAAATTCTCTTGAATTGAAGACATCATCCAACTGAGGAGAAGTTGATTAATTCTAATCCACGCAGAGAACGTAGGATTTTCAACTCTTGATCCAGATGCAGAGCTTGAGGAGCTCGCAGCAGCTTCATCTTGAACAATATACTGATCTGGACACTTTTTGTACCAGTGATAAAACCTTCTAAGCCATTGGATTTGATAGAAGTAAGAACTTGAGTTCTCCAAAAAATAAAATTGTTTTGATAAAGTTTTATTGAAGTGACAAAGTTATAAGTATTGCTCTTTAGATTTGAGCTGGTAATTGGCTCTGATACCATGTTTGAAATGAGCTGAGAAAGTGTTTGGATTCTAAGAAAATAGAGAGAAAAGATAAAGGAAGAAGAAGAATGAGAGAGAAGAAAATGATCACAGATTTTATTGAACCGAAAACTAACTAATACAATTATTATTTACAAGATTGTGGAATATTCATGCACATAACTACCAATCACTAATTTTGTTACACTATGGTTTTGATATATAACAAACTCTGAAATATTAGCATAACGTCCTCTGCCACATCAGCATGATTCTTTTATTAGCTACTTCCTGCACCACTAGGCTTATTATACTCTGCAATCCTTGCTCTTTGTATCAACTTCATCAGAACATATTCTAACAGAGAGAAATGAAAGTTAATATTGGGTACCTTATTATTCAGAACATGATAGCCACAGGCTATTTATTGTCAAACACCTTGCCTTTGGTAACATTATTACAAATATCCTCAAGCACTTCCACATTCTGAAAACTGAGCTGACATATAAGGAAACTAAGGAATTGGGGATTTAAATGGAATAATGCGTGGAAGGAAATGTTGGGTGAAAAATTTGATGCAAAATGGTTTTTATCCTCAAGTTGAGCTTACTAGTTTTCGACCTCTAACTCGCCATTTTGTTGAGGAAGATATTAAGGACATACATGTATGAGTGTATATTGGGTGAGATATATGCTCTCTCTTATCGTGAAACCAGTTTTGAGCAACATGTAAACTAGCAGTTTCATCTCATTTTTTTTTTGGACAGTCAAGGGCAGATTCTTAACATATGTAGCTTTAGGATCCACCACAAGTATGTGGTTAGTCATTTTATATTTTCTTTCTGGTTAGGGCTGAGAGCATGTAAGGTTAGAAGGTGCCACAACACTTGCAAAGTTTGAATTTTGTTATTTTGTTTGAGTTTTCAAATAAAATATGATAAGTTAAACACAAAAATTCTAATTTGATCCTTGAACATTTTATTTATAACTTATATATATATATATATATATATATATAATGTCATTTTATACACAAATATTATTGTCAAAATAAAGTACATGTTAATGAATAAAAATAGTTTTAAAAAAAGTAGAAGAAGCAAGCATGTAAAAAAAAAATGGTTGTGATGGTCTACATTCAATTTTTTTTTTGTTTTTTTTTTTGTTTTGATAGTCTCTCTCTTTTAAACTAGGCTAAGAAATTTTATGTGGGTGGGGACTCTTTTGCTTTGTAATTTTTTTCCATTATAAATTATTATCACATTTTTTATATGATATATTGTCATTGAATAGAAGTCTTAGTAATATTTTTATTTTTAATGATTTAGCTTATTAACTGTTAATGCTGAAAAATAACCTCAACAGCTGAATTTATTTTCTAGGGAATAATAGCACGAATCCAAACTCAAACACCGATCCAAATGCATTTCACTACATCAGCCAACCATAAAACACAATTAGGATATGCTGAAAGAGTCTGGCACAAATCCTCCGATGCATAAGTCAGATATTTGATATATAAAAGAAGGAAAATGGAATGTAAAAACTAGAAATAAGCAAGAATTCAAGGGATATTTTTGGTGTTGTTCTGAAGGTCATGTAAGAGGCAGATGATTAAGTGGTTCGTAACTTTTTAGAGCTTCCAGTCGAATTTGCAAACCCCCATCTTCTAACACCATTTATAGCTTAAATAGGCTTTTGGTCCTGGGTGGTTATTTCCTCAATTTTAGCTCACTCTCTCAGCAATTGCAGGTAGCCTCTATCAGTTGAAGGTGGTTTAAAAGGTGATTACACTTAACTTCTCTAAAGAATAGGACTTGTTTAGAGCACGTTTGACATGACATGGACAAAAAGATTTTCAAGTCAGATTGGCAGATCACCAAATAGACAGAGCATGTTTGACATGACCAGGACAAACAGATTTTCAAGTCAAATTGACAGATCTCTAGGTAGGCATAGCACACTTGACATGACCTTGATAAATAGATTTTCAGGTCAGATTTGTGTATCTCTACGTTGGCAATTAAGGTTTCTAGGTCAGACTAGTAGATATTTTGGTTAGACTTTGGACCACAGTAAGTGATAACTCTATGAAATGAGAGTTATCATGATATTTTTAGACTTAAATCAATATTATTTAGAGAGTAAATGACATATTTTTATTGCATTTTAGTTATATTTTGGATTAAATCAATATTATTTAGAGAGTAAATGATAATACTTATTTCTATTAATTAATTCGGCTAACCACTCATTTAATGATATTAGCTAGGAAAGAACCACAAAATGGTCTATCTTAGTGGAACATATCAGAACAATACGTGGTTTTAGATTGGTTTCTTGAGTTGAGTTTTACTTGATTCCAAAAGGGTCATGCTAAATTTAAAATTAGTGATGAATTAGACATAAAGATTCACCTTGTAGGGTAATTAGAACCTAAGCGTGTAATGCTATATCTTATATTAGCATAACAATTGGTCACTGTTAGGTTGCAAAAGATATAAGACATCTAACATGCGACAACTGAGGATACATAAGGATTCGGCCCAGTGTTGTAGGAGATACTGTAGCAACTGAACCAAATATTAGAAAAATAGTTAAAACCATTAAGGGAGTTTAATCATTCAACTACTCCATTCCCATTGGTTTTATCCTTGTGTGTGATGTGAGAATTTACTTTATTGCATTTTATTGTAATTAATTAAGGTATTAGTTTTATTATTTGTTTTATTTTCAATTAAAGCAAAATTGCATTATTAAGATTGTTGTAGCAAATCTAATAACATCAATCCTTGTGGAAATGATCTCGACTACTTATCATTATATTACTTGTTATGTGCACTTACATATTGACATCAATAACATTTCAATTCACTACAACAGTAAGGCTAAATGATGGTCTCGATCTCAATAAGACTGGATCATTCTTGTTCACTTTGGACCTCAAAAAGGCCAAAACAATTTAATAGGCCAAACCTTAATAAGGCTAGTGGAACAAAATCAATTGGACCTCAATAAGTCTAAAATGGAGTTTAGAAAATTGCCAAATTCAATCTTAATAAGATTGGATCAAATAATTAAATGAAGTTATCAAATAATTAAATTAGGTTGGACCTCAATAATATCAAAATTGATGACCTTGATCTTAATAGGATCATATTATAATTGTTAACTTTGGACCTCAATAAAGCCACAACAATTATAATTAGCTAGATATCGATAAGGCTAGTAGAACAAAATCAATTGGACCTCAATAAGGCCAAGATGGTAACTTCAATCTCAATAAGATTAGATCATGCAATTTATTCACATTGGACCTCAACAAAGCCAAAATGATGACCTCGATCTCAATAAGATCGGGCATTTAATTTATTCACATCGGACCTCAAAAAGTCTAGAATGATGGCCTTTATCTCAATAAGATCGGATCATATAATTTATTCATGTTAGAACTCAACAAAGCTAAAATGATGATCTTAGTCTTAATAGGATCAGGCAATCCTCAAAAAGTCTTGAGCTCATTGGTCCTACTATCCTATCAAATGGCCTGCCCAAAATGACTTGATAAAGGCTAGGCTCATCACCAACCACCCTATCACCTTCACTATTTTTTTGTAGTGAGTTGGACCCTACAGTCAATTATAGATCAATTACATTGATGGAAGTCAGCTTAGGTCCTCCAAATCCTCTTGATGATGTGTTGATAGGATCAAGCCCGACGTCACCTATTTGTAGACCATCCAAAAACAAAATGTTAGCTGAGCTGTATGTAGAAAGCCTAATTCAACTCCTACCCTGACAAGGTAACTTTCACTGAAAGCGTATCTTTATGTGGGTGGGTGAACACTTCCTCATCTTCGTTTGTGAACATAGTCAGTACTCTTTGAACTCATTGCTTCTTTGGTATCGGAACATTAAAATTCACATCATAACGTTTTAGGGAGTATCAACTATAATTCCACCTCGAACAATTCAAGTCCCTTGCAAGGTCTGCCACTCCATAATCATCATTACCATATTGTCTTTGTTGTCCCCTCTAGTCTCATCTCTTCTTTCGTGTTCACATTTCCTTTAGATATTGGTTTTACATAAGCCATTCAATCTCTTTTTTCACATCTATGCAATCTGTGGTTCCATACTCGGACGCAGATCTCTCATAATTGGCTTTGGCAGACTTAATAGCCCTTATCTGTAGTCACAATAAATATTTTTGCTTTGCTCTTGTTTAGAGGTGTAAATCTCCCACTCTTCTCTATTAAGTTTACCCTATATATAATCTTGATCCTCTCCAAACTATAGGTGACACATCTTATTATTCTTACTCAGTTCTCCTATTAGCTTTTCCTATAGTCATTTACTCTTTCTTGGCCTCGCCTATTGGTGGGACTTCCTCTCTTCAAGATTTTTTTTTTCCCAATCACGAACTGGCTTGATGTAGGGTGTTGTGTATAGCGAACAATATACCTTCCGGAGGCCATAAATTGGGCTACAAATGTTTGTATTCAGTATATAATGTATCGTTTTGAAGCTTGTAACAAAATGAAAAAAACTCCGTATAAGCCATTTTGCCCCATGGTCGAACAAAAAATTATGTTTCTTTCCTGGTCATTTTCTAGTTTTAAGATTCTTTCTTATTTTTCTTGATTCTTTTAGGATTTTTATCTTTTTCTAGAACTTGGACTTTAGTGCCATTTGTTCTCATTTTCTTATTTTAGTTAGGAGAATTTAATTATCATATTAGATTTTGGATTTGCTTATTTTGGTAAATTCGCGATATTTGAACTTGTTATAAAAGGGGTTCAAAACTCTAGTTTTATTCATTCAGACTTTTCAATAAAGCTTACCATTATTCAGAAACCTTTGTTTCTTCTGTCAAACTTCATTCAATGCTTTTGTTTTGTCATGGCCTGTCTAGTCATCTGTCATTAACCAAGCCTTTGTCATAATGACGCCTATTATCTGAGTTCCTTCTCGAGCTGTAACTAAGGTTATCTCATCCTCTTCTTAGTTCTTTTCACACCGGACATATCCTCTATTTTTCCATTCTCTTTTTATCTTCTTCTACACTTTTAGTTTTTTACATCCATTTTGCCTGATCATACACCTTAGCATATGTTGCAATTCTCTTATTATACAAACTATTCTACAACCAATTGATTCTAAATCCCTTCTTTAATCCTTGCATATCTTGCTCACGTATGCATAAACCTCCGAAATTCACGACTAAGAGGTCACACAATTCTTTGAAATTTCCTATGCTTCCCATTTCTTAGTCTTCAATAAAATTATCGCGCCTACCTTTCTAGAGTAAAGCAAAAAACCCGGCACTTCTATAGATCATTCAAGCCTTTGATCTTGATTATCTTATTAAACCTCTCTACATGGTGATTTGGGTCAATTTGTCCTCCATAAACCAAGGCTAGAACCACATACTTGAGCGGCAAAGCCACTGCCATTACCTCAGGTGTTAGCGGAGATTCGTTGTCAAACAACAATTTTCCTACTACTTTCTTGCTCTCTGCCTTTGCCTTTAATGCCTTTAGAGTTTTTTGAGATTGGACCATTTGCTGCTTAATTGCAAAAATGTTAGGGATCCCAACATTTGAGGCCCAACTTGAGTCCCAGTGCTATTTGTCATTCATCTACTGAATGATGGATTTCACAACTAGTAAAATTACTTAATTACCATGTAATCAATGAATGCCACATCTAGGGGTATTTTTTAATACCCACTCGGTCTAGACCCAGATTGGACCTATGATTACCTAGCCCAAAGATGAAGCGGGGCTGGTCCTGGACATCACTTGATAAGCCTGGAACTCGGTCTAGAACTAGAATTTTGTTGAAAAACATATTATAAAATATATATTAGTTTAAATAATTATATTTATTTGACCCATCTACTATATTATGTAAAGTTTTAAATATTTAAAGTTCATATTTTCATGTCCAATTTCATACAAATAAATTTAAAAATTGTAAAATTACAAAAAAATTTAAAAAGTACACATATATAATATTAAAAAGTATAAAATCCGATATAATAATCCGAATTAAAAAATTCGGCCCGAAAGCTCAACCTGGGTGTCTAAAAAATATATCTGCACCGAATCCAGGCATTGCCATACCTAAGTTCGGATCCAAGCATTGCCATTCCCAAGCCCGGACCCAGGTTTTGCCAACCCTTGCCACATCAATTAGGATTCAAATTGGGACTTAGATATTGACGTACCTAGCATTGCTCTTTCAATTGTCCATATATATTCACGAGCGTTTACTTAATGTATTGATCAATGTCTCTTTCGATCGTGAGGATTCGTATTCATAAAATTCAAAAAGCAATGCATGTGATTATCGTGAGCAAGCTCTCATTGAACTGATGATGCATTGACAAACCACGGAATCGAACTAATGGAGTCAAATTTGGCAACCAAATTTTACTATATAAGGGTCTTAGCTAGTTACCGAGGAGCTGCATCTAATAAGAGCAACCGAGATCTAGAGCAACAAGGCAGGCACTGAAAAGTAAGCAAAACTAGTGATAAAACTTTTCTTAGTTACAGTTATATGTGTATAATGTATTTAACTTTTGATGCTTTAATAATGAACAGGTACTACTAATAAGAAGTCTACAAACGGTTGCGAAAGTAGCAAAGCCTAAAATGGAAAGGGCACTAGAAGTACTAGTACGGGCCAGAGAAAGCATCAAACCAGCTTACCCAACTCCTGAACACCTGAGAAATTTTAAACTTTCCCTCATGGACCAGATTAATTTTCCGGTCTATGTGAGCACCATTTTTCTGTACAAAGCAGACGGTAATGTGAAAGCTGACCAGATTTCGCAACGTCTCAAGTCATCCCTATCAAAAACTCTCACAAAATTCTACCCACTTGCTGGGAGGGTCAAAGACGATTTCTCAATTGAATGTAACGACGAAGGGGCTGAGTATGTTGAAGCTTTTGCAAACGGCTTTTTGTTTGAATACCTACAAAAGCCTGATCAGAATCTATTACGGGATTTTCACCCGTTTAACTACGCAGAATCTCCAGTAGCAAGCAACGGGGGTCCAATGATGCGCATACAAGCAACTTTTTTCAAATGCGGGGGACTGGCAATCACAGTTTGCACTTGTCACAAGCTCATTGATGGAGTCTCGTTAGGTATATTTGTTAACAGCTGGACCACCACAGCTCGTGCAGGTAATAAGGAAGTGGTTCCTAGATTTGTTGCATCAACGATTTTTCCGGCAAGTGAATCCTTCGTGCCCTTACCTTTACATATTTCACCAGTCCAAGCAAACAGGTTTGTATTTGATACAAAGAAAATTGACCGACTCAGGGCTGAAGTTTCAAGTGCAAGCGTGCCTAGACCATCACGCGTCGAGGCACTGACTGCACTTATTTGGAAGTGTGCAAGGGCTGCGTCAAGATCAAACCTCGGGTATTCAAGACCTTCTTTGTCAGCATACGCGATAAACGTGCGTGCCGTGGCCGAGCCGCCCTTGCCTGACAACTCTGTGGGCAACTCCGTCGCGTATCTGATGGCGCAGGCGAGTGAAAAGGAAATTGAAACACTACAAGACTTGGTTTGTTCATTAAGGAAAGCAAAGGCAGAATTTAGACGAAACGGTCTCAAAACCTTGCTAGAAAACAAGAGTATATTCGATATTCCGGAGTCAATTAAAGACAAGTTTGAAAAAGATGAGATCGATTTCTACACTTTCTCCAGTATTGTTAACTTTCCATATTATGAAGCAGCAGATTTTGGATGGGGAAAGCCAGTGCACCTGACTTTTCCAAATTATTTGGTGTCAAACTTGATTATGCTAATGGACACAAACGATGGTAAGGGAATAGAAGTATTGGTGACTCTGAGCCCCGAAGACATGGCCTTTTTTGAACGTGACCAAGAACTGCTTGCATTTGCTACTACAAATCCATCAGTACTTGGATATACGAACACGAGCAAACTATAAGATGCCCGTCCGCTTATTTAGCCACTTCGACTATATTAAAGTCTTATGTTTATGTAATTGTTTATTAATTAAAATAAGAAATTAGATATTTGTGCATGCCTCAAATGGTAGTTCTTTCTACTATTGAGCCTATCTTGCACAAATTTATTTAAAACGCTAGTGAAATTGGACATGAGATCAAGCCGACAACCATTTCAAGAAAAGAACAGTAAAACCAAATTTCACAAAAGCCGCCCATGTACGTGCATATCCTATTAATTTAGTTGCAAGTAAATTAACTATTAATTTATATAGTATTTGAGTACAATAAAAAAATAAGATTTTTTTTTTATAATATATGATCGTCTAAATTTATCGAATTGTTAATTTAGCATACTAGTCCTAAAATTTCAAAAATTATTATTTAATTAATATTATTGATTTATTTTTTATATTCATGTATCAATATTTAAATATTTATTATTATACGAGGAGTAATGAACAAGCCTAGAGATAATGACTTGAAAGAATGGTTAGTGATTCTCAAAATGGATATTCTCCATAAATATTAACAATATATGCCGTAAAGAAAAGAACAATAGTTTCTAATTAAATAAAAAGTATATTAAAATATGGGTGGTGATATTTTCATTTCTCAAATTGTGCATACGCACCATACTTTAAAATATAATTATAAAAAATTCAAACCACTTTTAATAATTTCAGATAAGAAAATTTCAAGCAATTAACTAATTAAAATTTCCTTATATATATATATATATATATATAATCATTCTCTTATGTGGAAGTGATTCACTATTACACCACTGGTTTAATAGAAAAATTAGAATCTATATAGTGTAATAACGAATCTACACGAAATCTGACTTTAGAAATCCACACCTAAGAATTATTTTATATATAGATAGGGAGGGTTATTTCAACATAAATTTTTTATCCAAAACTTTAACGTAAATTTTACTAGTGAAGATAGTAGTAAAATTTCTTAAATTTTACTCCAATTGTGACAAAGATAGTAATTGACCTTTCGTTGTCGTTTAAAATATCAATTATGCCCTTGCTTTGGGAAATTTTTTTTGCAAGATTCATTATACATATTTGAACTTGTAAAATACGAATAGAACTCTGAACAGATAAAATGAATTTTACCCTTGAATATAGAATACTGATTCCCTAATATTATAGTTAATACCTGTTTATGCTGCCAACCATGAAGATGTTTTATTATGGAAATTGAGAAAATAGTCTTTTTGTCAAGGGCGTTACTGATATTTGATAGATGTGTGTAAGAGTTCAGCTATTCAAATGGATAAATTTATTTATTAAATCATTTTTCTTGATAAACTCTTTATAAATTTCAAAGAAGGGCATAATTGGTATATTAAAGTTCAACATAGAAAAATAATAAAATGTAAGATTTTATGATTATTTAGTAGTAAAATGTTAATAATACTTATTGCGCCCGGATGTTATTTCCTAATTACTATTTTACTAGTAAAAAAAAATTATTATTTTTCATAATTTTTGTAACGCTTTCATTTATAAGCAGTGCATAGTTTTGGGGGAAAAGAGTTGAACTATCAAAAGAAAAAAAAAAATTGTCATCATCGGATAATTAATTGATTTATTTATAAAGCTTATGAACACGTCATGTCTATTTCAGCCGACCCCCTTTTTTTTTTATAGAAATATTTGCATATTTAAGTAGAGTTCAATAAAATCAAAAAATATAAACAAGTGTGGAAAGAAATGAACACATTACTCAAAAACTTATATCCTTATTTTTTTTAATCCTTACGTGCATTTATTGAAAGTTTGTTAATAATAAGAATAAAAATAGATCTTTTTTCATGAAAGAAGATTATTCTCCTATGAATTGACCATCATCAAATCACTCTTTATTTTTAAAATTTTCAATTTATTCTATTTTTGTTAAGAAGACCAAAAGAAAGATCATCAACCTACCTCCATCTTTTCTTTATCCTTTACACAAAAAATAGGATAACTTGAGATTTTAAAAAATAAAGGGATGATTTGAAGATAGTCAATTCAAGAGGGAAATAGTCTAAAATTTACCCACTCTTGAATTGGTTAATTTCAAATTGTCCATTTATTTTTTAAAATCTCAAATTATCTCTCATTCAAAAGATTAAAAAAGGGGTATGTTGATGATTTTGTTTTTTTTTTAATTTTCGTTACAAAAAGTGAAGGTAAATTAAGGTGTTTAAAAATAAGGAGGTGATTTGAATTCAAATCACGAGTCGTAATCTAAAATCAACCCTTAAAGTAAAAAAAAATGAAAAACAAAACAAGATTTGGAAAAATCATGCATCACGGAAAATTATTTATTTATTATTGTCAAATGAGCTTCTCCAACTTCAACGTTATGACTTTTAAGCACATAGTGGCCGACTCCTTCGTTGATGAGGTCATTTGGAAAATTAGTGGTTCCGTAATCATTTTCTTTTTCTTTTGCCTAATTAAAGAAAAATGAAAGGGAGCATTGTTTGAGCTTTTTAAAAGAGAAATATACATAAATAATTGATGTTAGCAGTCAAGATTATGTTAGAGTTATTGTACTTTTGTTTACAAGATTATGTTAAGAGTTATTGTACTTTTCTTTCTTACGAGCATCAGAGAGAAATTTTGTTCTATTGCTAAGGTTTAGGGTAAAGGATACCAATATTCCTAAGGTTTGAGAAAATTGAGACATCAAGACCCTTTTTTTTATTATAATAATCTTTGAATATGGTAATTAGAACATTGATTTTAAAATTTTTGTAAATAATATTAATATAATATAATCTATTCAATGGATTAATAATATTAAATTATTTTTAACACTTAAAATAATATTAAAATTTTAAATTATTATATTTATTTTGATAATGTATTTATATTTATGGGTTAAATAGATTTGACGATTAATAAAAATATCTCCCCGTTAATAATACTAAAATTATTTTTTACATAATACTAAAAATAATTTTAACTTTAATTAATTTCTTTTGATATTATGCTTCTATTTGTTAAAAATTAGTTTAATATAATAAAATATGTCTAATAAATTGTAAAAATGCTATATTTCTATGTATTATAAATTTTGGGGTTAGTTTTTTGGGTTTATAAAGTTAAAGAGTATTATAATAAAAAAGGGGTCTTGATATTTTTTATTGAAAACTCTGGAGACTTTTGAGTATTTCTCTAAATATTAGAGGTATAGGTGTCCTTTTCCCAAAGGGTCGTAACATTTCATTCTAACTCTTCAATTTATCTACATGAACAAATCAGTATATATTGATTTGATTATACAATCTCATTAGAAGCTGTTCTATTTCACCAAATTCTAAGAGTCGTAAAGCTTTTAAATTATTCATCCTTATATAGTTCTCTATAATATCACAGTCTGGCGCTGCTAACTAATAGTGGACCTAAAAATAATTTTGCATAACTCCCATTTATTTGATAGTCAACAACTGAGTCATATAAACAATTAATTTTAAATTGATGTAAGTTATAGATGTTGTACATGTAGCAATATTACAATTTATATATTAATTATGATATTACCCAAATATTCTTTATGAATTTTAAATGTTTATATTGGGTGGCGAAATAAAGATATAATGGAGAAACAAGATAGTTTAGTAATGGCGAATTCAAGAACTCCTGCCGAGAAGCCAACGACTTATTATTTTGCACAGTCTTGATTTTCGGCTCCGAAAACAATTTCCAGAAAAGGTCTGTTTTTGTAATTTGTTTTGAAATTCTTTTAATGTATCTACATACTGTACATAATTAGGATTAATTATTATAAATTTTGTTTATCAACCACCAATCATCCACTTGAATTTTACTTTAAATATAAATTATAAGGTACCACAAATTTTTTTTTTTAAATAATAGAAGCAAAGAGAATTTTTCTGATAGACGAGTGCACAACACTACTAGAAAAATGGGCTACCATGACACAGAATATATGTCATCCGACCCTCTTTGTGACAGAGTTTCTATATGTCATTGTAGCCCCTATCATAAATCCGTGACAGTAATTTATCTATCACAGGAGTATGTGACAGCTTATAGCTATCACAAATGTATCACAACAAAAGCGATGTCGTTTTAATATTTTAGTGGTAAATTTGTTTTATTGTGAAAAAACTTTTGGTGGGTATATGAATTCAATTTTAAATTATGGCAGGTAATTATGTGTCGCATCTTTATGATGCTAATATGGTGTCACGATGAGAATTTTTTTAAATAATAATATTATTAAAATAATTTTTAATATTTTTAAATCAGAAATTTTTAATATTTTTAAATCAGAAATTTTTAATATTTTTAAATTAGAAAATAATTTTTAATAATTTAAATAATATTTTTAATATAATTATTTTATAATTTTATAAATTCCATTGAAATTTAAAAATCAAAATATGTATAAAACCAATACATGCAAATTATCTCAACAATATCATCAAAACATCACTAAATCATCACTTGAAATAACCATAACATTGTCAAAACATCATCTATTCAATTATCACAAATCTACATCCCAACACTACCATCTGGATCATTACCAACGTACAAAAACATAACAACACTATATATCATCTGAAACACTACCAAGCTGATCAAGATTCACTACTACTTAAACTTTATCAAACAATATCAGCATGCAAATTTCACTACCACTTAGACTTTATCAAGATTCACTATCATCTGGAACACTACCAGCATACAAAATTCACTACCACTTAGACTTTATCAAACAATATCATCATCAACTCAACTGCTTATACTATCAACTCATACACAAAGGAAGCATACTCGAGACACACTTAATCAAGCTCACTTTGAGTGTATTCACATTTCCCTTTAAATTGTCAAATGATGATCACATGTCAGACTAAAGTAAACTATATATAGTTAAAAGTATTAAGTGAAGTAATCCAACAATGCATCTGAAAGAATGTGTACTTACATCATGGAGAAGTAAACTCGGGTCTGCAATTATGTCTTTCATAAACCTCAGCACATAGTATCCACACTCAGTACTCCCTAGTTGATTTGGGGACTATATCATCAACAGAATAATCATTAACACATATGCATATGAATTCTTTCAAGTGATTAAATATTAACAAGTCATGCACTGCCAAAAAAAAAAGAAAAAAGAAAGTCATGATTGCTTACCAAAACTTTTGTGATCTGTGGTTTCACCTTTTTTTTACTAGTCATCGCAACATGCATTGATATCCCACTACATTATAATACATGCAGTTAGTAAATAAACATGATATATATACAATATAACCATACTTGGTAACTATGTCCTTCAGGTCACTATCGTCACCCAAATCGTTGTTCGTTGAATCCAGATAAAATGCTTGCTTTGTCGTCATATCAATTACAATCAACACCCAATGGAAACTATTACACAAAGAAATTGAAATTATGAATCAATTTTAGTAAATGATAATCAATATAAAGTAAATAGAACTGTACCCAAGGTTATAGGGCATGAAAATCATTTGCCCTTTGTTTGCTTTGTTCAACCGTTCGGCAACAAATTGTGCCCTTTTTACCCTTGTAGCAAAGGCATCCTTATCATGGGCTGATGATACGAGTCCTGTGTGTATGAACCCAAATGGTCTGCCACTATATCATTTGCCATGTGTGCATGCAACATCCTGATGCAAATAAGATGATAAAATAGTGACAATGTTGCCAATAATAAATATCACTAAAAAAAAAAGAAAACAGAAAAATGAAGCAATAAACTAAAAAATGAAAACAGAGAAGTAATTATAATTTTGTAGACTTACGCGATATATAAATGCATATGATTTGCTCCTAGCTCTTTCATCGAAATCAATGATTGACATTCATCGAGACCAATATGTGCTTTAGTTGGATGCTTGTATACCTCTTTATCCAACTGATAAGGTACGTAATAACCCATTTGAGCTAAGTTCTTTTCACAAAGATTTCAAAATATTACAAGCCCAGACACCCAGATCATATGCACAGTATGATAATTCATTGTTCTTCTTCTTGACAGTGGCTTCTCTTGAGGTTTTTTTGGTGATGTATTCTTCTTTGGACTGCATGGTTTGTCTCTTGGGCAATCAAGAGTCATTCTTGGTTTCTTGTGAGGCTTCATTGGTGATTCCTTCTTCTTTCTTGGTGATTACCTTTTCTTAAGAGTTTCTGGTTTATTTCTAGGACACTCAGCAATCACCTGCTACTGTGGTGATTCCTTCTTCGTCCTTGGTGATTGCCTTTTCTTTGGACTTTTTGGTTTGTCTCCAGGACAATCAGCAGTCACTTGCTTTTTTGGTGACTCCTTCCTCTTCCTTGGTGATTGCCTTTTCTTTGTCAATGTTTCATGCTTCTTCTTTGCAGATGATCCATTCCTTGTCATGCTGATTGACTGACAAGCCTAAAAAACAAGCAAAAAAATTTTGTTATTACGGTTTTGATTACGGCTAAAATTGTCTAAAATCCAATGTTTAAGTCATTTTTTTAACTTGACTGTGCACAACAATCTGTATCATACCTTGTCCTTATTACAAGCAATCATTTCTTTAGCTTCATCTTTAATTGTTTGCTCATCTAATGGAAAATTTGAGCTTCCAACATCTGAATGTCGAGGTTGCTTTTTAATCTTCTTCTTCAGATCACTCAACTCTACTTCTTGCTTATCTAACCTCTCTAGTATGTTTAGTCGCTCTTGTCGCATCTGAAATGAATTGTTTGGGGTGTCAAAGTACATCTTAGGCGATATAAATTTCCCAACACCCTGCATATGTCTAGAAGTGGCAGACCTTCTAATTGAACGTGTAAGAATATCATTTCTTACATCAGCTTTAAATTCTCCTTTTTTAGCTTTCTTTTCCAGTGCATCCTAATTGTATAATAATCATATTGATGAATATCAGTTTTTTTACTTAAACGATGCTAATTTAAAAAAAAAAAAAACTTGCCACTACTTACAATCTTCTTCACAACCGAATCAACATCAGGGTCATATTCACCGTTTTTCATCTTCTTAGCACGCTTCCATGCTACACTCCTGTCAACTTTAGTTTCGGCAAGTCAAGTTTCCAAGCACTATAGTTTTAAAAAAAATAATATCACATCTAGTATGCATCCTTAACTAACCACGAATTGTAAGCAGTAAATTAAAACAAAAGGTTTGCCAATTTATCATCATCAAACCAACCATCTCTATACCAATAGCTATACAAGAATGGTCAAGTTAGTAGCATAGTACTTACAATTCATCAAGCAATCCAACATATCATTTTCTACTTAAACAATGGTTCCACTTGTTCTTAGCCCTCTTATTTTGTTGTTGACACCTAATTCTCTGCATAAAACAATCCTTAATTAGATTTAAAGATGGTTTTATGAAATGCCTAAATGTTTAACATTTAAAAGTATTCACCTCAAACTCAGTGGACAATCTCGAATTCACAAATTTATCCCAAACATTTTGAGGAATATGACTGTACTGAAAAGGTGGCCGCTTCAACCTTTTATGATTGTGCTTGTGTGGCAAGATATACTTTCTGGTGAGCAAGTACTTAAAGTTTCTGAATGCACTACCAAGTGCTTGAAAAAATTGCTTCTTACTATTTGGATGAACAATAAAACGTTCCTGAGAAAAATACATAGCATAATGATCAAATAGTTTAACATATACATTATTCAATTCTGAGATATAAATATAAATAATCATTTTACCTTAATAATCTCCCACAAATGGCTCGTTAAATCTGGAGTAACCTTTCTCAATTCTTGGTTAATATCCGGAATAGAAGTACGACCCAAAAGCCCAATAAAGCTTGCTAATTCAGTAGCTTCTAGGCCAACAGGTACACCGAGCCCATTGTACCTGACTACAAGCTTCCCACCACTCATCCTCATCCTGCTAGAGTTTTTAGTTGGTCCTCTCACAGTGGAACTACTCTTTGGAACATCATTTTCATCCTCTAAATTAAGAAACTCATCATGAACCTCGTCATCCCTTGAATTATCTTCATCAGGAACCTCTTCATTACCCGAGTAATCAAAACTTTCCTCGTTAGAGAGTTCATTAGCAAGTCCTTTTCCTTTATCCATAAGGTTGCTCCTGCAGTAAATCCACATTTAGTATTAGAACATTATATAACATATAAATAATGTCAAAAAGGTAATCTAAAGTCAATACAAGGAACATATAATAATAAAAGATAATGTAACACAAAACTATTATAAGACATATAAGCGGTGAATGCCATCAACTTTTTCAAGCATAAATCCAGATGCCATGCTTTCTATCTCTTGCATATATGTCTGCATCATTTAAATTTTCAATATTTGGTAACCCATTGGTCAGAGGGTTGTGTTCCATCATGATATATATATCCTCAGCACTTGTCTTCTTTGGAACACCTCTACGATGCATATAACACCCCCATTATTTTGAACTCAATCACACTTGAACAAAGGGATTCTAAACATATGGTAGTCAAGGTCTCATATTTCGTTAATAACTCCATAGTAAGACATGTCACCAAGAATAGGATTTTTGTCCTTGGCACTTGCTACTTGTAAAGTTGCTGCAATAAGACTAACTCTACTATTTTGATGAACTCGTTGTTCGTCTCGTTCCCGAGTATGCAAACGATATCCATTGATGTCATACCCTCGGTGCTTAACTACAAAAGGACGAGGTCCTTGAGATAACCACCTTAAGGTGTCCGAGACATGTTCATCATCATCTATCATCTCATATACCTACATAATAATAATCGTAATGAATGAATAATTGTATAAACATGGCAATAGCTTTACTAAAAAGAATATATAATGAAACATATATTATTAACCTTTTTATCAAGCCAAGTTGAAAAGGTGCGGTTGTGCTCATTGCTCAACCATCTCTCATTCTTGGCTTTTTGTGAATGATGACCCTTTAGCCATTCAATGTACTCACTACAGATTTGACATTTATATATTAAGCTACTGTTCAAATTCTTTAAAAATAATTCACTAAAGGAACAAATTAAAGGCTAAACATGAACAAACCTAATAAATGGTTGAACTTCTTCTTTGTTTTGCAACACATATAGGTGTGCTTGATGAATTAAAGAATGATCAACTTGCTCAAATTTTCCACCAGGCAAACGCTTATCAATTGAAGAGCTTTCAACATGTCCAGGAGGAAGCCCAATTGTACGCATGTTTGAAACATATTCTGCACAAAATTCTAGAGCCTCTTCAGCAATGTAACTCTCAGTTATGCATCCCTCAGGGTTATTACGGTTTCGAACATAAGCCTTTAGGCCTTTCATGTTCCTCTCAAATGGGTACATCCATCTTAAGTATATTGGCCCCTATAGTCTAACTTCATTAACTAAATGGATGGTTAAATGGATCATTACATCAAAAAAGGATGGTGGAAAGCATTTTTCAAGCAAGCATAAGGTCAGTGCAATGTCTTCTTCCATTTGGTCAAGTTTGGTCACATCAACAACTGTTGTGCATAAGGAATTAAAGAAGAAGCACAATCTAATAATGGCATATTTAACATGATCTGGTAAGATAGACCTTAAAGCAATAGGTAAAAGTTGTTGCATGAGAACATGACAGTCATGAGACTTTAAACCTTGCAGTTTTAAGTCTTTCATTAACACTAGGTTCTTAATGTTTGAAGAATAACCTACAATAACCTTTATGCTTTTTAATGCTTCACAAAACCTTTTCTTTTCTTCTTTGGTCAAGGTGTAACAAGCTGGAGGCAAAACAGTACGATTATTTTCTTTAATATCATGTGCCAATTTCTTCCTAATCTTTAAAACTTTTAGATCTCACCTCAACTTAATGCCATCTTTGGTCTTTCCCGGTATATTTAGTAATGTTCCATAGATGCTTTCACAAACATGTTTTTCAATGTGCATAACATCTAACTGGTGACGAATAAGTAAGTACTTCCAATACTCTAACTTAAAGAATATTGATTTTTTCTTCCACCAAACACGATCATCATCATCATCCTTCTTCTCGCCTATTTTTTGCGCTTTTTACCTTTTACTCTACCCCATTTGTTTTCAATACTCTCCACCTTTCAAAAAATGGCCTCACCGTTTAATGGTTTCGGAGGAGGCTCTCTTTCATGTTTATTATTAAAAGGTTGCTTTTGAGTTCAAAAGGGATGATCATGAGGAAGCCAATGACGATGGCCAATATAAGCATTTTTTTTACTGTGTTTAGTTTACATTTTGGCATATCTTCACCGCAATATGGACAAGCATAATAACCCTTGACCGTACAACCCGCCAAATTCCCATAACCGGGAAAGTCATTTACAGTCCACAATAATACAGCCCGTAAATTGAAGAACTCTTTTTTGTAGGCATCATAAGCTTCCACACCAACATCCCAAGATTGGTTGTTACCTCTTCTACCCACCAACTAACCAAACTATTACTTATATAAATTCTTTTTTTCTCTCTCTCTCTCTCATTCAATAATCAACTTTTTTTTCTTTTTTATCTCTCCTCAGGTTTTGTTTATCCTTTTTTGTGAGTATTTGTTGTTGTTTTTCCCTTCTTTTTTTTTATTTAATCAATAATGTCTTCTGATTCTCAAGACTTTTCTGAATCTGAGCTTTATGAATATCCTTTAGAAGAGGATGATTATCAGCTTATAATGAATCAACCATTCACTATAAACTTTACCCTTGCGTCCTTTTTTCCCCTCTTGTTTCTACCGGGTAGAGCACATATGAACAAGTTAATCACATGGGTGAAATGTCACTCAAATCCCTCTGTGTTTCTTGCGGTATAGCTTGTTCCCTATCCTTAGAAAGGGCTGGAGAAAACAATAGACCTAGTCATCCTCCTCTCAGCATTGTCACCATGCACCCTAACTTTTTTACCTACAGTATAAGACTCTCTTTTCATCCTTTTCTTAGGTATATGCTTTGGAACTTCAAGTGTGCTCCTGCTCAATTGAGTCCAATTGTATGGTGTGATATGATAGA
Source organism: Citrus x clementina (assembly GCF_000493195.1). Classification (NCBI taxonomy): domain Eukaryota; kingdom Viridiplantae; phylum Streptophyta; class Magnoliopsida; order Sapindales; family Rutaceae; genus Citrus; species Citrus x clementina. Next base: position 11,867,780 of record NW_006262201.1, on the reverse strand, counting down.
CATGTACATCCTTTGGGTCCTTGGGCACGAGAGCCTATTTATTTATGTCATCTAGTTTAGTTTGGTAAAAATATGGGCATAATAGGAATCCCCCAGTTTATAGTATTCGTGAGCTTACATGTGAATGCTACACACTGATATATTTTATAATATGTTAGATTTTCTTATTATCCCTTATCGAATGTCGTGAGAATGTCTCGAATGTAATTAGAAAATCTCGAATGACATGAGAACAAAGCAAATGACATCAGGAAATCTCGAATGTCATGAGCCCAACATGAATGGCATGAGAACAATATGAATAACATGAGGAAATCTCGAATATAACGAGGATAACTTGAATGACATGGGGAGATCTTGAATGTCATGTGAACAACTGAAATGACATGAAGACAATATGAATAACATGAGAAAATTTCAAATGCCATGAGGATAACATGAATGACATGAAGAGATCTCAAATGTGATGAGGATAAATTGAATGACATGGGTAGATATTAAAAGTCATGAGAACAACTTGAATGACATGAAGACAATATGAATGACATGAGAAAATCTCAAATGCCATTAAGATAACTTGAATGACATTAGGAGATCTCGAATGTGATAAGGATAACTTGAATGACATGAGGAAATCTCAAATGTCATGAGGATTATAAAGAGCAAAACACAAAGGATTAACATAGTTCAGTGCTTGGCCTACGTCTATGGGAGTCAAGAGAGAAAATTCCATTATTGAACAATGATTACAACGGAATTTTTCTTTCTTGCTCTCGTCTTTTTTTTTTTTTTTTTTGCTTTTCCTCTATACCTCTAGAGCTCTCTATTTATAATGTAATTTTTTAGTATCCTAAGTTGTTGATAATTCCTTATTTTGGTAAACTTTTCCTACTTAATTAGAATTTTATTTGGAGTCTATTTTTCACTCCTTCTCAAGTAGGTTTCTGAAGCTTCTAAATTTTTCTTCTTACATTTCTAATTACGCTTTGCTTCCGTTGTTTACTACAGGCCATGTTTCCTTTTATTTTTTTGCTTTTCTATGCTTTGTATCATGCTTCCTGGTTCCTAGTTCCTGTGACATGACTTTTCATGCTTTCCACTCGTGAGCATGCAAGCTTTCTACTTTTCATGCAAAATGATGTATGTCTTTTATCCTTCACGTGAATTTATTTATGCCTCACATGTGCTTAATTTGCTCCAAAATCAAGCTCCACTTGACTTTATTGCATGGTTCCTAGTTCCTAGTTCCCGGTTCCTGTGAATTTTGACTTTTCATGCTCCCATCCTCCATGCTCCATGCTTACACTTTAATCAGTTCTTTTTAATGCTCCCATGCTCTATGCTCCATGCTTGCACTTGTCTCGACATTAGCTGACCCTTACCACTTTTGGAGCTTTATTGTTCAAGCTCAAAAAGAGCTATTTTCTCACCTATTTATACATTGGTTGTTACCTCTTCTACCCAACAACTAACCCAACTCTTACTTATAGAAATTAGTTTTCTCTCTCTCTCTCTGACTCGTTCAACAATTAACTTTTTTTTTCTTTTTCATCTCCCCTCAGGTTTTGTTTATCCATTTTTTTTATTGTTATTTATTGTTGTTTTTCCCTTCTTTTTTTATTTAATCAATAATGTCTTCGGATTCTCAAGACTTTTTTGAATCTGAGCCTTGTGAATATCCTTGAGAGGAGGATGATTATTAGCCTGCAACCAGTTAACCATTCGCTATAAACTTTACCCCTGCTTCCTTTTCCCCCCTCCTATTTCTAGCCAGTGTAGCAGAGATGAAGAAGTTACTCACATTGGTGAAATGTCACTCGAATCCCTCCGTGTTTCTTATGGTATACCTCATCACATTTCCTTATAAAGGGCTTGAGAAAGCAATAGACTTAGTCATCCTCCTTAGGGATGGCAATTGTACCCGTAAACCCGCCTGTTATGGGAATATTTAGTATTATAAATTAAAACCCGCACATGGATGCAAGTGGGTTTGGTATTAACCTTATATCCGGCGGATACCTGCATGGACATCCACCAAACCCACAATATTTTTTCCAAATATTTTTAATTTAATTTTAATTAAAAAAATTAATTTAAAAAATGTATAAAGAAAATTATGCAATTATTCAAAATCAAATTACCAAATAGCCAAAGGCCCAAAGCCAAAGTTGTGTATGTGTACGTGGCCCATCTCCCATTCTAAAGTGATAAGTGAAAACCTAAAGCAAGCTCATCTCCCATTCTAAAGTGATAAGTGAAAATCTAAAGCAAAGTAAAGGCATTTCCCCTTTGACTTAGCCGCACACCATCTGACCATCTCTCATCTCTATCTTCATTCAACATTCTTTTCTTCTTCAGCCCGAGCTTGTGAGTTGTGACAGTGAGCCAGCGCCTTGCACCCAACTCCCTTCACTGTCGACAAGGACACGTCATGCTGTTGCAGCTGCCTGGGTACCATATTTGTTGCAACCAATTTTACAGTCGTGGAAGGTACGAAATTCTTATGCCTTTCCTAACAATTTGTAACTAATATGAATAGTTAGGTTGCAAAGTGAAAAATAACTTACAATTCATCAACAATCTATTATTTTTGTTGCTTTTGAGTTGATTCTATAAATAGTCAGACTAGCGTAAATAGTCTAACTGTCTAAGTGGGATATTGTCGAATTCCCTTGCTAATTTTTCATCTCATCTTTGCTTAATAAACATGCCAGCTAATCCAATAACTAATATGATTTAAAATCATTTAACATAACATGTTAATTGATATTATTTAATTTAGCTTGTTTAAAATCAGCATGCATAATTTTGTATTTTCGGTTAGCTTTACTTATTAACTCGATACGATTTAAAACCAGTATTCTTATATATTGATTTAAAATTTGTTGAAATTTTTAAGGTAAAAGATAGAGCAAGCCTTTGATCTCTGCGACAATAATTCGCCTACAACAAGAGTAGAAGTTCAGATAGCTTCAAACTAATCTCCAATAACATGTGACGAACTTGCAAACATTGAGGTAGCTTCAACCCAAACTCCAGTTTCAGTACATGAAAAAGAAATTGCTTCTGATGATATTGAAAATAGTAAATTGACTAGTGATGTTTGGGAACACTTTAAAAGATAGAAAGTTGGTGGGAAATTAGAATATGTAGTTGTTTGCAACTACTGTCATAAGAGATTAAGTGCAAAGTGTAAAAATGGCACTAGCCATTTACGCACTCATATGGGGTTGTGTTTTATACGGTCGAACCACACAGTTGAGTCAACTCAAAAGCAACTGCAAGCTAAGAAAGAGAGTGGAAAATGTAAAGTATCCACATTTTCTTTTAATCAAGAAACTTCAAGGAAAAAGCTTGCAAATATGATAAGTATTCATGAGTATCCACCGAGTATGGTTGAACATTGGGCTTTTAAAAGATTCGTTGGTTCTCTCCAGCCAATGTTTAGGTTTGTCTCTCGTAACACAGTAAAAAGTGACATATTGAAAATTTATGACTATGAGAGGGCCAAAACAATGAGCTTGTTGGACTCAAATCGGAGTAGAATTGCGATTACTACCGATATGTGGACTTCTAGTAACCAGCAAAAGGGATTTATGGCTATAACATCACATTTTATTGATGATAATTGGGAGTTGCAAAGTCGTATCATTAGGTAGTTTCTACACTAAATTACTAAGTCTATTTTATTTTCAAAATTTATACTTATTTCATGATACTAATAATTTTTTTGAATTTAGGTTCTTATACGTGCCATGTCCGCATACTACTGAGGTACTCTTTGAAGCTTTCTTGTCATGTTTGCTTGAGTGGAGCATTGACAATAAGTTGTCTGCTTTGATTGTCGATAACTGCACCATAAATGATGCCATGATTGATATCTTGTTGGAAAAGATTTCTAGTCATTCGGTTTCGTTGAATGGGGATTTATTTCACATGTGTTGTGCTGCACATATATTGAATTTAATTGTGAAGGATGGGATGAGTGTAATTAGTGATAGTATTGAGAGAATTCGTAATTGTGTTCTATTTTGGTCTGCCACACCTAAAAGACAAAAATCATTTTTTGGGACTGCTCGTAAATGTAATATTTCTTGTAATAGAAATCTAGTTCAGGACCGTAAGACTAGATGGAACTCTATATACTTAATGCTTGATAGAGCTTTGGTTTTCAAAGAAGTATTTTCTCGTTTGAAACAACGAGAACCATTATACAAATCTTTACCCACTAAAGAAGATTGGGTTTTCACTAAAGAAATTCGAGATAGACTTGAATCATTTTATGAAGTGACTACATTGTTTTCTGGGACTAGATATCCAACAACTAATATTTACTTTTCAATCATTTGTGAGATTAAATTGTCAATTTATGAGTGGACGTATTCTAATTGTGAAAAAAATCCGAGCAATGGCTGACTCAATGATTGGAAAGTTTAAAAAATAGTGGAGTGTTGTTCATGGATTCATGGCTATGGCAGCTGTTTTGGACCCTAGATTTAAGATGAAATTAATTGAGTATTATTTTGACTTGATGTATGGAGATGGTGCTCAAAAAGAGATTGAGAATGTTCGAAGCTTTTGTTATGATATGCTGAAAGATTATCCAGCTAGGTGTAAGTCAAAGGAAAATTCACAAGTTCCAACTCAAGCTTCAGTTGCTTCATCATCTCGAGCTGTGGTAGCTCATTCAAAACTTGGGAAACGTTTGGCTAATTTTGATGCTTTTGTAGATTAAAGTTGTGGTACAACCCATGTTAAATCACAATTGGACTATTATTTGGAAGAATATGTTATTCCAAGATCTGAAAATTTTTATATACTTTGTTGGTGGAAAAAAAATGGATTAAAATATCTAACTTTGCAAGCAATTGCAAGAGATGTTTTAGTCATTCCTGTATCCACTGTTGCATTTGAGTTGGCATTTAGTACTGGTGGTAGATTTGTCTCTCCACATTGTAGTAGACTTCATCCAAAGACAATGGAGGCTTTAATGTGTGCTCAAAATTGGATGTGTGCTGTATTTGATGGTATGAAACTGCATTTTTACTTCAATAGAATATAATTTTTTTATACATAACAATGTACAAATTCATAATCATCCATCTTTTTTTCTTGATGTACTTGTTACCTGTAGATGCAGATTCTTCTAATAAAGCAGGAAATAGTAAATTCTCCAAAGATAAAGATATTGTTGATGAGGTAAAAAATTAAGTTTCTTTAACTTAATTCATGGATTATTATATACCTATTATATTTTTTTATGTACTATTTTTCTTTAACTTAATCGATGAATTATTTCATTATTATAATTTTTTTCTCCGAATTAGTATTTGAAAATATTAATCATAATTATTATTATAGGCATCGTGTTCGATGGGTGCTTGTGGTGGAGAATGAAATGAAGTATCTTCTCTTGGAGCTTGTTTTAAATGATAATATGAAATGTAATTGTTATTTTTAGATACTAATTTATTTTTTTAAATGGATTTGGTGTAATTTATACTTAAATTTGAAAATTTGTGTTGGATTGATGTTGAAATTTTAATTTTTCATTTACATTGGTTAAATATAAAATTGAGTATGTTATGTAGAATTTGAGGTTATTATTATAAATTTATATATTAAACATTTGTGATTTTAAATGTAGAAACCCGCAAAAAATTCGTCGGGTACCATTGCGGGTTTGGTAATTGTCAAAACCCGCTGCGGGTTGCGGATGAGTTTTCTTAAAAAAATTAAAACCCGCTGCGGGTTGCAAATGGGTTTGGTAATTTAAATTTTGTGCGGGTTTGGGTTTGGGTTTGGGTTTGGTAATGGCAAACCCGCTACGGGCAGTGCCATCCCTAATCCTTCTCCTAGCATTGTCACAATTCACCTTAACTTTTTTACGGTGTGAGACTCCCTTTCCATCATTTTCTTAGGTATATGCTTAGCAACTTTAAGTGTGCTCCTACTTAATTAAGTTCAATTGTATGGCGTGCTATGATAGGCATGTACATCCTTTGGAAATAGAGAAACCTTCCTGGTCCCACCTTCCAACAATTTCAATTGTTTTACAAACTAATGGCCATTCTCAATCCTAATTGAGGCCATCCTATTAAGGGTTGGTATTACGTGTGCACTTGGCCCAAGCTTCCTCTCTTAATTGTCCAAAAGAAATCTTCTTGTATGGTGGAGATCAGGGGCGGACCCAGCACTTTATATTACCCCGGGCTAAACTAAAAATTTTATATATTGAAGTCAGTATAAATATCATAAGTAGAAAGAAATATATCAAATAAGGGTGACACGAAAAACCCTATAAATATGTACTCTAAACAAAAATAAATGTATAAAAAGAGTATGAAACAAAAGATAATTCAAATATAAAAATAATATTTTTCAATTATGGAATCTGACAATACAACCTAATAACATGTAATTATATAAGAATTAATAAATCAATTAAGAATTTCAAGTTAAAATAAATCAATAAATGTATTTATAATCAATCAAAAATTGCAAATAGAACTTGTATGTTTGAAAAGTACTTAATTACTAGGCTTAAATAAATTAAACAATTAAAATATATTCATCTTTTTAAATTATAAAAATATTATTAGTCAAAAGTTTCAATAATAAACTAAACTCAATCCTGCAAAAAGGTGTTTGCACGCCGTTATTTCTTTGCCAGGCATTCTGACTCTCTTTAAAAAATTAGATGCTGATGATTTTTCTTTCAAAATCTCATCAAAATACACAAATTTTACTCTCTAACTTATCCTCTTAATTAATGTAACTAATAAATAAAATCTTAATATTCACATAAAAATTTATGAAATTGTTAATAATTATTACTCTTTCTTTTTAGTACTTTTAATAGTAGTGACAATGTTATATTACATTTATATACTTTTTTCAATTAAAATTTTAAAATTAAATTAAAGCAATAATAAAATTTTAGACGCCTAATGTTTTCAATCTATTCAATAAATATATAATTTAATCATTTTATAAAATAAGTCATTAATTTCAAATGGAAAAAAATATAAATTGAATTGGGGACTAATTTGAAAATAAAATAAAAACTCTACTGTTGTATGAAATTGATGAAATATAAGGGTAACTGAATTTAGGACATATATAAAATAAAATAAAAAACTCTATCCCTTATATAAAAATTAATCAAAATTATAAATGGTTTAAATAATTTTTTTATGTATTAGACCGGGCTACAATCCAGTCTTGGGCGGTTATAGGTCCGCCACTGGTAGAGATTGGGAGTTTGGGGAATTTAGTGATATAAACCCTGAATGCCGGGTCCATCCCAAGTAATTGTCTGGGTATTATTTTAAAACATTATTCTGCAGCTTCACTAACTTTATTCCTTTTTTTTGGGATATTATCATTTGTATACTCTATAGATGCTCTGTTATCAAAAATACTATAACACTTTGAGGGTGTATCAATCATCCATCCTAAATTGACAAAAGCTATCTGCCGATCACCAAACCTTTAGCTGCCGTTTGAAAGTTAATGGAATAATAGTGAATTGACGATTTTACCCTTGAAAATTATGACTTGTATACCCTTAAATTCTTTTATTATCACTTGTATACCCTTAAATTATCACTTGTATCATATGAAAAGACCAAATTACCCTTGTGGAGTTATCCTATTTAAACGGCAAGTAATAGTTTGGTAGACGGCAGATACATTTTGTCAACTTAGGGTGGACGATTGATACACCCTCAAAGTGTTGTAGTATTTTTTATAATAGAGCATCTATAGGGTATATGAATGATAATTTTTCCTTTTTTTAGCAACTTGGATTATACTTCCCCCTTCCACTGTTATCTCTGATAATGAGAGAGGGTTGTTGCTGAGTGTCCTCAATATTCCATTAGAATATACATCTTGGACATATCTCTCCCAACCTAATTTTTTTTATCAATATTCGGTTTTATCTCCCCTTCACACCTTATAGATTCTCCTAGAGGTGAATTTTTGCTCTTTTTCTATATTTTTTATCACGCACTAACATGTATGCTTTTCTTTCTCTTTTTTTTTCTTTTTTTTTTAGCCATGTCTTCTAGGAAAGACGGAGCTTGCAAAAAGAAGAAGATTAAAAACCCTTCTCTTGCTAAGATTAGTAGAAAGCCAATGGATAAGCCTACTTTTCACGTTGGAGAGTCCTCTTCCCAACCTGTTATTCCCAATCATCCTCAGCAAGAGACCTTGCCTCTACCAGCTGTTACTATGGTTGGTATATCCACCATCTGTTAGCTCTTTTACCAATACCAACATATCGGCTTCTGCTCCTTTTCCGTTAGATTCTAGCAAAGTGACTTTGCCTTTGGTGGAGGACTTACCGAGCTTTGCTTGAGAGGACTCTGCTCAAACATATCTTAATTCTTTCAACCAATTTTGGCCTTAGTATATTTCTTCCAATGACGTGAGGCATATTGAAAATTGTGACCCGGCCGATGTCATGCTAAACAACATTTGTCAAGTACTTTATGCTTCCTTACTCTTAGTGTTTCAACAAGATGTTGTTAGCATATATGTATCCATAATGTTAATTTTGATGATAACAAATAAGATTAAGAATGATTAAGGTTTTAAAAGCTCAAATTATTTTTCATACATTTTAAACAAATCATTATTTTGATAATATAAGGTTTTATACTTAAAGGAAAAATAATTTTATAGAATTGGTTAGTTTTCAAGTTCATGGTCAAATTGAAAAAGTTTTAAAATTACGGAAATAGACTAATTTGGGCCATAGTATAATTATAGATAATTTTGGGGCAAAACTATAATTTTGAAAAATAGTTTCACTGTAGCAAACGGCTAACCGTTTGTGAAAAACGGTGAACCGATAATTTCCAGCAAGCATGTTCTGCAAAGGATTGTTAAAATGATGATTCTGGAAAATAATGATGAACCGTTTATGGAAAAATGGTGAACCGATAATTTCCAGATTGCTAACCTTGAACCGTTTACTGAGAACGGTTAAGCCAAATTTATTTTACAGGTCTTTGAAAATTAATGGTTAACCAATAGTGACAAACGGTTAGCCGTTTATTTGAAATTCAGCCCAACGGTAACTTTGACCAGTCAAAACGGTTAACCGATAACGATTAACGACGAACTATTTTCGTGCAGAAAGTCAATAACGACTAGTTTTCAGATCCAACTATAAATAAGTTCAATCTAATTCAAACAAAGATAGATCCAAGAGTTATCATTGAGCATAAAACTATTATTGAGCTTTGAACTCGTTTTTGTTTCTTTGATTCACACATTGAGTATTCATTTGTAATCAAACACATTGTGTGAGAGAAAATTCATTTGTAATCTTTATCCTTGAGAGGTTGTAAGTGTTAGGATACACTTGGGTTAAGAGATTGGGGATAATCTCTTGTTGTAAAGGTCCATTGACACCTTGAAAGTCAATTGTAAGCGTTTGAAGCCTTGGGAGGCTTGGATAGTGAAATCCTCAAGCTCGGTGTGCTTGGAGGCATGGACGTAGGTGGGGATTGCCGAACCACGTAAAAATTCTTGTGTTCGTTTTCTCTTCCCTTACTCTTTTATTATTATGCTTGATTGAATTTATTGTTTTTGATTCCATTAAGGCATTAGATTAAATTGTTGTGTGGTTCGCTTAACTTAATTTTTAATAACTCAATTCACCCCCCTCTTGGGTTGCTTAGATAGTATTTCAGATGTGTATCTATTAAAATTTCTATTCATTTCACTGCAGCTTTGCGGTGTCATCCAAGTATCCAGAAAAAGAATTAAAAATTTGATGTTAGAAAGAAATACTCTGGTTGAACTAGGCAAGCTTCTGAAAGGCAGATTGCTGAGTTGGAGGAAAGTTTGATTGAAGAAAAAGCTTGCGTGGCGCAACTAAAGGCAAACTATGATAACCTAAAAACTGATTATGACAATCTAAGGGCTTAATCTCAATATGAGATTCAAGATTTGTCTAACTCCCTTAATCAACTCAATCTCTAAATGTTGACTGCGAAATCTTTGGTTGTGGAGGAATACAAGACTTCTGCTGAGTTTGCCAATATTATTGAAGAAGAATTTTTAAAGGGTGTTGCCAAGGTGAAAGCAATGATGGAAAATCATTATCTCCACCATGACTATAACTTTTTAGATGATGATGAAGATGAGGACTAATCATGGCATGGTGGCCTTTTTTTTTTGTACCAGGTTAGTGGGATTATATGATGTCTTTATTTCTCACTCCTCTTGTTATAGACTTAAGAAGTTGTCTATTTTTATGAATCTTAATTATAACTTTCCTTTCTTTTACCTTTGTTGTCACCCGAATTTCTTTAATGCTTTCTTACACCTGCTTTACTTTTCCACCGCTTAACTTTTCAAGCTCATGCCCAAGCCTACTTTAAGTTAAGCATAAGGGCATGGGCTAGGTTGGACTTAGGCTTTATTATTTTTTAAATTTTTATAAATTTAAAATAAATTAATAATCAATAAGTTATTATATTCATAAACAAATAAAACAAAATGAATATTTCAAAGTAAAATAATAAATAAAGCAAATAAAAGCTTATAAATTTAATTTTCTTTAATACTGATTCTCTAATTCAAACAGACTCTTAATTAATTAACGCATAAGAGAGAGTTTAGTATCATAATCTTAGCTTTTTTGAATCATTACTAATTTATAAATTAAGAATTTAAGTTTTCTTTTTTATTTTTAAGTTACTTTTCAATTTTAATTATATTATTTTAATTTATAAATTTATTTTTTTAAATAGTGGGCCTGAGCATGGCCCGAGCTTTTTTTCTTGAGCCCTTGTCCAGGCCCTCATGTGAGAGGACCGGGCCAAGGCCGGCCCGGGCTTTTTTGCCCACCCTACTTACCGGCCACTACGGTGAGGAGCAAAATCCAGGTGGTTCCAAGTTAAAAATCCAGCGGTTTGTGCCAATTGTGGCGATGTTTTGTGATAGGAACCTCAGCTTCGTGTGGCCGTTTTTTGCTGCTTTTTGCTAGCGGTGAAGATGGTATCACCGCTGCCCATTCGTTTATGTCATTGGGTCTAATTTAATAAAAATATGTGTACAACACAATATATATAATAAATATATAAATTCAAGTCACCAACAGTGACAATGTCATAAATTAGAAATTTGATAACATCAAATATATTATGATATTTGACTTTGGATTATGAGAATCATGTGAAGTGATATCGAAAGAGATTGTTTTTCCGTATTAATTAATATAAAAAGGTATCAATTCTGAATGAACCTTAATTTTGATGTTGACCTTCAACGATTTGTGTTAGCTGTCCATGATCTTAGCTAGCTCCCTCGTGTTTTCTACTAATCTAAGCATCAGCCGTTGATCTGGCATATGCTTGAATTTATATATTTACATATTATGAATTATTGCGGATAGACTATATATATTGCCAACAAATTAAAGGAATATGTTTGTCGAGTCCAGCACAGACAACATATCTTCAATTATCTGCCACGATATGCTTGCGAGCCATTTAAAAATGTTTCAGAAAACAGCATAGTATTTTCAAAGAAAAGACGGTAATGTGTAATGTTGTTAGTTCGTCTTGTAAATAATTAAATACGCCCCAATCACCGACCTTGGCACTATTGTCAGCTACTTCAGTCTATATATATATAGACCATATATGTGTATTTCACCAAACCCGAAACTACCGAAAACTCGCAGCAGCAACTTGATTACTTCTTGAGTTTTGACTACCGAAGCAGAGATCTTTGCGATTTGAAGAACATGGAAACGGCTTGCGAAGGTTTTTAGGCCATTTTCAGTGAATTACGATTCTTATTTTGAAATGTGTACTTATGACTAAGTTTTCTATTATAAATTTTCAGGAGATAACAGTTGGTCGGAGGGGGTCGTTGCACGATTTCCACTTCTCAGCATTTCAGATGATGGCATTGTGAATGAGGATCTCGATTTTCTTGTTGTCCCTCAGTATGGGAGAAAGGTCGACCGCACTGGTTAATTAAAATGTTATTCTTTTCTGTTATGTTTAATTGAATAAAAATATGGGAACTGTTTTACCTATCAATCGTGCGAGTGTTAGTTCATTTCCGTTCAATTGATATGATCTCTTGAGATATATAAGAGATTTTCTTTGTCTATTTACGTGTACCATGTTTCCCAGCAAGAGGAAATGAATAAAAAATTATTGCTGTCAACTAAATTATCTTCTTGGATAGTTTTCTGAAATAAATTTCCCATATTGATTAGCTAATTCTTGGAGTTAGCAAGTCATCCTTGGGCCATAATTTATTGAATATACAATAATTTAAAATCAATTTTTCAAAATTTTAATAAAAAGGTCTTGTTATTTGATCCCAAAATTTCACTCTCCATACCCATTTTATCAACAGACACGCAATGTAAATTTAAAAATAAAAAATTTACTCCATAAACCTTTAAAAAATCCAAAAATAACCTTGATATTTATTTGCCCTATAAATTTTCTTCTTCCTCTTCTTCTTCATTCACTTTTTTCCTTTTCTCACACCCTTTCATATAATCCTAAATGGTGACGGCATAAGGGTCTAACTCTGATCAACCTTTCTAACACTAAAGACTATCATGATTGTCAATAAATTAAAAATTTTGCGCCAGCAAACTGCTGAATATACTACGAATGGGTTTACAATGAAATTATTGATTTCTTTTTCATCCACTGGCCTTCAGGAAAGTCTTTATAATTTTGTATCATAATTGCAAGACGCAAAAATTCTTCTGGATCTTTTCATTCATCTTCATAACTGCCATAGAGTTCAAATCAGCTTAATTATTTACTAGTTATACATGTCGACGATTCTATTTTTCTTAAAGCCTTAAAGATTGTCATTTTTCATTTCTATTGTTTGCTTTGGCATTTGATTGTGCATCTTCAAAAGACGCAGAAAGTTTTTGTTAGTTTTTGCATAAATTTCATTCACTTCCTAGCAACTACGACGTTTTCTTTTTTTGGTCCGTAATGGTAATTGTCGTAATGGATAATTTGATAATAAAAATTATTGTAAAATTATCATTGTTAAGATTTTTTTTTTTTTTTTTGAGTTCAAATAGCCGCGCCCCTTAACAAAACAATTTATTATAAAGATTTTCGTTATGTGAATTACTGTTAAAGACAATTTATTATGAGCTAATATAGCATAATTGCTTTGAACACCTATTATAACAAACCCATTATTTAACATGTATTTCTCATGCCTTAAACCATAAAAAATTAATATCTAGTATCTTAAACAATACTTAGGTTGCATTTATATTTTTCTCTGAGATCTGAATAGATTTAAATTTAGTTAAAGTTTGAATAAATCTGAAAGGAAATGTCTAAATGACATGTTTTATTGTTCGTTTTTCAAAAAATCAAATCATACCTTAATTGAGAAAGAAGAAAATCAATATTTCGAAAGCTTTTCACTAGAACCATGTGACCCTTTTAATTTTTCAAAAAATAAAATAAAAGTACAGTAAAAATAGCATTCTTTTCTTGATTTTAAAAATTAACTAAAAAAAGTTGACGTCCTAAAACTATTCCACTTCTTCTTCGTCATTCTTCTTTTCTTGCCATCACGTTCTCTGTCGATCGCAAGTGTTTTTTTGGTGCACGTTCCCAATATTGAACATTTGTGTTAAATTAAATAAAAACTAATTATAAATAAAATTGTGTTAAAGAATCTATTTACATCTTGACTTGACCATGTTTGTAAGTGTATATGTCCTATTTTTTTTTTTTTTCAAAAATTTGGGTGTGTTAAGTAGTTTTATTGATGTTTTGATTAAAGAAAGATCAAAATATGGGCACAAGAGATCGAGATATGTATTACTAAGAATGAGCCCTGTGAGCATGAGGCTGTGGTTTGTATTATCAAATTGAGGCCTACGGGTATGAGGCTGAAATACGTGTTGCAAGATAGAGAACCAGGAGCTTGCGGCTCGCCGGCCACTACCGCGAGGAGCAAAATCCTGGTGGTACCGGGTTAGAAATCCAGCAGTTCGCGCCAATTGTGGTGACCTTTTGTGCTAGAAACCTCAGCTTCGTGTGGCCATTTTTGGCTGCTGTCTAGCAACGGTGAAGGTGGTATCACCGCTGCCCATTCATTTATATCATTGGGTCCAATTTAGTAAAAATATGTATACAACATAATATATATAAAAAATATATAAATTCAAGTCGCCAGCAGATACAATGTCATAAATTAGAAATTTGATAACATCAAATATATTATGATATTTGACTTTGGATTAAGAGAATCACGTGAAGTGATATCGAAAGAGATTGTATTTCCGTAGTAATTAATATAAAAAGGTATCAATTCTGAATGAACCTTAATTCTAACTGTAACGTTAATTTTGATCTGACCTTGAACGATTTGTGTTAGCTGTCCATGATCTTAGCTAGCTCCCTCGTGTTTTCTACTAATCTAAGCATCAGCCGTTGATCTGGCATATGCTTGAATTTATATATTTAAATATTTTGAATTATTGCTGATAGACTAAATATATTGCCAGCAAATTAAAGGAATATGTTTGTCCAGTCCAGCACCGTTAAAAAATGTTTCAAAAAACAACTTAGTATTTTCAAAGAAAAGACGGTATTATGTAATGATGTCAGTTCGTCTTGTAAATAATTAAATACGCCCCAATCACCGACCTTGGCACTATTGTCGGCTACTTCAGTCTATATATATAGACCATATATGTGTATTTCACAAAACCCGAAACTACCGAAAACTCACAGAAGCAACTTGATTACTTCTTGAGTTTTGACTCCCGAAGTAGAGATCATTGCGATTTGAAGAATATGGAAGCTACTTGCGCAGGTTTTTAGGCCATTTTCAGTTGAATTACGATTTTTATTTTGAAATGTGTACTTACGACTAAGTTTTCTATTATAAATTTTCAGGAGATAACAGTTGGTTGGAGGGGGTCGTTGCACTATTTCCTCCTCTCAGCGTTTCAAATGATGGCATTGCGAATTACAATCTTGATTTTCTTGTTGTCCCTCAATATGAGAGAAATGCCAACCACACCGGTTAATTAAAATGTTATTCTTTTATGTTGTGATTAACTGAATAAAAATATGGGTATTGTTTTATCTATCAATCGTGTGAGTGTTAGTTTGTTATCGATCAATTGATATAATCTCTTGAGATATACAAGAGATTTGCTTTGTCTATTTACGTGTACCATGTTCGCCAGCAAGAGCAAATAAATAAATAAAATTATTGCGTGTCAACTAAATTATGCTCTCTTTCCTTGGATAATTTTCTAAAATAAATTGCACATATTGATTAGCTAATTCTTGGAGTTAGCAATTGATCTCTGGGTCATGATTTCTTGAATATACAATATAAATTTACAGCTTCAGCCTTTTGAAATGGACAATATTGTTAAATGATGGTTATTCATCCCCCATTGAATTGTTTGAAATCAATTTTTCAAAATTTTAATAAAAAGTTCTAGTATTTGATCCCAAAATTTAACATAATTACTATGAAGACCTATTGTAACACACCCAAATTATTAACATATAATTCTTGTGCCTTAAACCATAAAAAAATGCAATTTCTAATATCTTAAACAATACTTAAGTTGCATTTATGATGTAGGACGTTATTATAGGATTCTAGAATTTTTATTATTTTTGGACTTTCTAATTTAATTAGTGTTAATTTGGTTTGTGTCTTATTCTTCTATTTATATTATAATTGTGATTTTGTATTCTTTTTTAAATTAAATTCGAAAAGTAAGTTTACTCTATTATAAATAGAGTGATCTTATTATTGTAACTTCAATTTCAATTATTCAATAAAACTTCTTTTTATAGTTCTCTCCGGGATTAGCTATCAAAAATTTCTCTTGTAAGGTTGTTTGTACTACAACATCATCTAATCTCCTTTAATGCGATATTAAAAAAATCTCATTGAATCGTTTGGATTAGAACGAGATCTAGTTACACTTCGATTACAGAGTAACCTAATCCGTGAGCTTAGTGCAGGACTAGAACGATATCTACTGTTTCCTATCCTATCAATTTCGCTTCTCCTATGCCAGCTCTGTCAGTTGGTATCAAAGTGTTTCTGTACCAATTGCATAGCTTTCCTGGCTACCCATATCTATCCCCACCAAATCCATCGCTAAAAAAAAAAAAAATCAAAATCACAAAGCCCTAGTTCCCATCATCTCTGGCCACTACCATCGTTGTTCAAGCCACCACCAAAGTCATTGTCCGCCGCCTACCAAAACCCAATCGTTCTTTGCCCTTAATCAGTCGCACAGCCGCTGTACAGGCAACCCAAACCTGCAAGCTCTCCACCAGCCGCTACCATGAAACTTGCCACTTTTACCAACAACTGACACCACTAACACACTCCCTTCTTGTTGAACATCAAATCCCATCCACCACTGGGTCCAATTAGCCACCATAATCTCCTTTACAAACCAAGCACGACAATTGCCACTTCAAGTCGATTTTTTGATCAAACTACTATGAGTTGACCCTCACCATTATTGCCACCACACTCCTCACCACCTTGTTTACCAGATCCGACCATCTCCACTCCAAATCATGGTTTTCAATCACCGGCCACAACGAACTCAATAGTTGAGAATTATTTACAATTTTGCCATTACATGGAAACTTGACAATAAATAGCAAGCTATCAACTTTACCCTCCTATTTATCATGTGCCCAATTTGTTTCCATACAGTCATCTCGAGAAATTTCTTCATTGGTTGACAAGGTTGAGCATTGGTTTTATAGCTTTGCACACTCTTAAAGAAAAGCAAGTTTCATTTGTTGTAAGTAAATTGAGATTCAGTGTTTTAGATTGGTGGGAATCGTTGCAATATTCTCGTCTTAACCTATTAGTATTAAAAATCATTTAATTATCAAGCGATAATAATGTTATTTTGTACTTATGTTATAATTTATATTTGTGTTTATGCAATATATTAGGAATTATTAATTATGTATTGAATATATCTAATTTTGTGTATTTTTGTGTGTTTATTAGGTAAAATATTAATTTCACATAATTCGAGGCTCCAAACAGATAAACGGATGTCAAATTTGGATTTCAGAGGTCCGAAAACCTTAAGATGAGTCAAGATCGGCTTAAAATTGGGCTTGTGTAAAAAGAGTTGATCTTTTCTTGTTGACCGAGCACTGATTGGATGATAAAATGAGCTTACAATAGATATGAGTGCATGTGATAGCTAGCAATTTTGACTAAATCTCAACCGTTCATGATTAAATGGCCATGATTGTGCCACGTGGCAATGGTTGATGAAGCAAGTTGTAGGATCCGAATCTTTGTATTTGGGTCGACCCGATCCACCCATTAACTCGCCAAATCTCAACCGTTCTTTGGTCAAATCAGACGAGTCAAATGATGCCACATGTGATATTGACTTTTGAAGTTTGACCAACCATTGGATCTTAATCTAATGGTTGTGAGGAGCGCATGCATGAAGCTTATGATGGACTGCAAAACACTCGATTATGAATTTATTTTTTATAAATAGAGCCTCATTTTTATGTTTTAATCATCTCTCTACATCTCTCTTCTTTTCAATTTCTCTCCATCTCCATCTCCCTGTAATCATGATTTTCAGGTGTATTTTTAATATTTTGTATAATTATTTTTATAAATAAATTTAGTTTTATTTTCAATTTTAGTTGTTTTTATTACTTTTAATTATAAGTAATTTAATTTTAATAATTCTTTTTTATTTCAATTATGCTTAACTAAATAATATTAGTTAGGGTAAGGTGAAACTCTTAAGAAATAAATATAATTTAATCAAATTCTATTTTCAATTTTATAAATTAAATTATTTTCTATTTAATTTTATACATATTTTATATTTTGAAATTTTGATTTATTGTATACAATTAAGGGAGTTTGGCATAATAAATTCTTAATATGGTAAAATGGTATTTTGACTTATTGAAGACAAATTAAATTTTGGCACAATAAATACTTAATCCATTATAAAATTAAAGGGAAAATAATAATAATTTATATAATTAATCTTTTGGGTAATAAATGTAAAAAAAAGGCAAAAAGAATTTATTAAGTTTTATTTACTACTAAGAGTGGATCCACAGCTCTAATTAGTTCAATTTCATAATTTCATTTAAATTAAGTTGTTTTTATTCAAGTTTTATTTTTATTTTTTTAGATAAAATAAAATAAACAAATTAAATATTTTCTCTGAGGATCGACCTCAGACTCACCGAGCTATAATATAATAAAACACTCTTATACTTGAAAGTTAAAAATTACTTTTAAGTTGTGTCATTAACCATGGCAAACGCAAAATTCAATTATGGAACTATATGAACCGTATTTTAAGATTCAAGATTATCCCTTTTGATTATTGTTTGGTACATTAAGTTACAAGATTAGTTTTTTATTATGTTTATGAGTTTGAACAATTTTATGGGCGTACATATTATTATGAGCCTGAAAATGATGAAATTATAAGATTTTTAAAGGGGCTAAATTTTCAAATTCAAAATAAGACGCCTATGTACACAATCCACACTTTACAACAAGCAATTTGATGAGCATATAATATATATATATTTTGCCCGTAGTTATATAATTGATAGTTATTATTCTTTTTTTTAATTAATTAAATTATTTCATTGAATAGGAAAGTAATTGAAGATTGGGAAACAAAAAGTGCATAAAAGATCAATAAGAGGAAAGAATCGAAGATTTGAAGATTATGTTCCAAAGCTTCCCCATGAGCTTAAAATAATTAAAGAAAAATTTTATTTAGCAATTTGGAATGCATGTGCCAGGAACTAAAAGGAGACATTATTAATTGGCCTTGTGCTTTTAAGTCAAATGAGTGGCAAGCTTGCAAACATTAATAAGGAAACAATTTAAAAATGGCCTGGTGAGTGGGTTTTGTTAAGTCGATGGATGACCTTAACTTATGATAGGTTGTGAAGAATTAATACAATTAGAATCCGACAAGGATTAAGTAAGTCAGAAGCATTATAAAAAGGCAAGCCACGGCCACGAAAGGGGGTAGACGAAAAGATGAGCATTCGATAGAGAAGAAAATAAGGGCTGCAGCAGTTCGGCTTTCCCATGGCTGGTTTTATTTTATTTGTTGCTCCCAATTCAAGTATGTCTAGCCAATTTTCTTATACTAAAGTTAATGGATGAAATCTTATTCAATGAAATAATTATCTTTTTATTTAATTAATTCCCTACATATATGTTTTAATGTTTATCGTTCTTGTTTCACATGATTAGTTGGATGTTATCAAATTCTTTTCACCAATTTTGTCATGCATTATTGATTGCTAGGATTAATATTTAACTAAATCTATGCTTGGATCTATAAAGTTTATATATGATTATTTTTGATTATGTGTCTTTCATTAAATTATTTATACAGAGTGCTTAGGAAAACTTTGACTCTTTATTATTCAATAAGTTTACATGGGATGTTTAGATATCATACTATCAAATAGAAAAAGAACTTACACAAGATTAATTTTAATTGGGCTTAATTGTTATATCCATGAGATGACATAGATTGATTTCGAGTTATCACTCTAAAATTGGAAATTAATTAATAATTAGATAATTACTAGTTGAATAGTAATGGATTCTGAAACCTTGGTAATTTTGTCTTATTGAATTCTCATTTTCTTTAATTGTTTTCTTAATTTAATTAGTTTAATTTTCTTAGAAACTCAATTTGCTCAGGTAGGCTAAGATTAATATTAATTTTAGATTTAAATTGGGCTTTTCAATTTATAACAATCATGTAGGTTCGACCTTATTATCACTATTTTATTTCTAGATTCGTGCGCTTTGCGAGTATATTAAAATTTTTTCTACAACACAATTTATTTAGCCACACAAATCGAGTCGCAAATTAAGACACAGTGTCAAAGAAACTTTAATGATGTAACTAAAAAAAATTGATGAAATCAAAGATTTAATCAAGGAATGGAATATCTCTATGAAAGTGCCTAAAGATGTACCAATGAGTCCACCTATCGTTGGGGAAGAAGACTTGTGTGAGATGCTAGAAGAAAAGACAAATGTTGAAGGTTATGGGATTATTGATCTATCTGATATTTTCAAAGAAGAGGTACAACGAACTTTTAATTTGGACATTGAGTCTAATAATAAGATTGAGTTTTTGTAGCAAAATCAAGTAGCAGAGGCCCCAACAATGAATCATATTGAAGAGAACTCAACAATGATTGACATGATTATACCTATCCATATTGAAGACGAGAAGGTTATTCTTGAAGAAGATTTAGCTGTAAAGATAAAGTTCTTTGGCGAAAACATTGAGCAAAATTTGGCAAAATACTTTAGAGGCTTGGAAGTGATTCTTTCATACAAGACCTAACCTTTTCGCAAAGTGACTAGCAAGATTAGGAAGAAAATGAAGCATAGAGAAATTCAAGTTTCAAGCACGATTGATGAGCAAGGCTACAAGTTCAAGCTTGAAGATGCATTGATGCTCCATTTCAAGTCCTATCCTCCAGATAAACTCAAGGACGAGTTTTCCTTTAAGAGGGGGAGAATGATGTAGGATATTATTTTAGGATTCTAGAATTTCTATTATTTTAGGACTTTCTATTTCAATCAGAGTCAATTATAATATGTGTCTTAGTTTTTTGTTTATATTATAATCGTGTTTTAGTTTTACTTTTTAAGTTAACTTAGAGAAGTATGTTTATTCTATTATAAATAGAGAGTCTGATTATTATAACTTTAATTTCAATTATTCAATAAAACTACTTTTATAATTCCCTTTGGGATTATCTATCAAAAAACAAAGATATGCACCTCTCACTAACTTTCCCTCTCTAAAAAACTCTCTCAACTTTCACACTGTTGACCGAGCGTTGAGCAATCGGTCATGGCCTCCCTGGAGGCCGGTGATGGTTCTTTATCACCGCCGGCACCTCCTTATAACGCCGACAACATCTTATCAGACCGACAGCCCCTAAAACAACCTGAACATCAACCAAACACACATCTAGGTCAGGCCCTTTATCTACAAAAAACCCCATGGCAGCCGCGACTTCCTTGGCCACTAACGACGCCAACTACTTACTATCATAGTCCCCCATGACCTATTCTGAACATCCAGCAAACACCACATCTAGATCGCGCCCTACATCACCAAAAAACCCCACGGCAGCTGCGACGTCTTTTGCAATTACCGACGCCACCCACTTACTACAACCTGCGATCTTTAACTCGGCAACCATGGCTTCTGATCCCGGCTCACAACGTCCTACCAACCCAAACAATCTTCCCCAAACAACCCAAACTGAACTTCCCTTCTCTATCGTAGAAAACCATTGCAACCATTACCAAAATCCCAAAAAATTCGTCATTTTAACCCTCCTAGCTGTGGCTACCGGCGTCATCCTACTTCAGTCCACCTTCCAATCATCAACATCTCCCCATTCTCGACCTCAACGACCATTTCCCACGAGCAAAAAATTTCCAGCCCCTATTCATGCATCTCAACAGCCACCGCCACCTTCCACCAACACAAACAACTTTTTCTTTAACACAAAAAACCCTAATCCTAACCCTAGTCACCAAAACCAAACCCAAGCGCAAGACAAAAATAAAACCCATGTTCCTAACCAAGCCCAATTCGAAAAACCAACCCACAAAACTCATCACCAAAATCCATAAACCTTTTATCCAATCTCCAATAACCAAACCCAAGCCCATATTAAAAACCAAGTCCAAAATTACAAAAATTTTAAACCCACTTCATTTAATAAAGGCCAAGCTCAAAATCCAGCAAAAAAAAAAAAATCTTTACTAATCCCAAAACTCTCATAATTTTAAACCCCCTTCATCTACACAAATTCAAGCGCAAATCCCAACCACTAACACCCAACACCAAATTCCCCAAGTTCTTAAACTGAACCCAAATACTCAAGCCCAAGAAAATAACCCAAATCAAAATTCTCAAATTCTTAAACCCACTTCATTTACTGAAGCATTAAATTCATATGCCTCTACTTTGCATCCCGCTTTTATTCTAAACCCCGATGCCTCTCTCCAACCTAAAACATCCTTCTCGGATGTTGTCTTAGGGCCGCACAATCCAGCAATTTCGCTTAAGCCGGTATCACTCATGCGTGGGGAACCAGCTGTTATTTTTTCGACTGAGGAAATCGCAATTATAGTCGAGCCCTTCAAATTAGTGCTCGTAGGTAAGTTCTCCTTTGGTTGCCCGTCTATGGACATTATTAGAAAAATTTTTATTTCATTAGACTTGAAAGGAAACTCTCAAATTTCTCTACTTGATAATCATCACATCTTAATAAAATTGTCAATGGAGGAGGATTATTCACGCATTTGGGTGCGTCAGACCTGGTATGCTAATGGTCGGGGGATTTGTATCTTTAAGTGGAGTAAGGATTTTCGTTGTTCGGTAGAATCACCTATAGTCCCAGTTTGGGTATCCTTACCACATTTACCAGTTTATTTTATTCACTATAAAGCTGCTCTTTATTCCATTATCGCCGCAATTGGTAGTCCTTTGCAAGTTGATCATGCCACATCTTATGTCAATAAGCCATCCATAGCTCGTATGATATTTCGTAGCCTTTGTTCTCCTATATTTGGATTGGAGAAAAGGATACTAGATTTTGGCAGGATATTATTTTTTAGAAGGTCCTTACTTATTGCACTTTATGTAGGCATCTCGAGCATAGTACTGAGACTTGTTTTGTCACCAACCCAAGGCTTCGCAAAGCCCCCAGTTTACAACCTCAGTTCAGCGATCAGTGCCCGACAAGGGCAAGCAACCCATGCCCTCTGTAGACAGGCATCCGAGGATAGTTCCTACTACCTAGTATACCATGACATCTGATTCTCGGTACTTGGGACCTACCAGTATGGTTTCACAACCCCTTACTCGTGAGGGGGTCCAAACATTGGAGCCTAATGTGGATATAGATTTGAATCAAGGTTCTCCATCTAATGTGATTCGACCGTTGTGGTCATAGGCACTAGAGGAGACTTTCTCGATTATTAGTGCTCCACCCCCCAATAGCGTTAAAGCTATCAATGACTGCATCTCGGGCTAGCGGGGTATTGCCTCCTTAGGATCGGTCAAGAATCGACCCTCATCACCAGAATCCCTGTCCGTATCCGAAAGTGTAGCCTCAGGCGCACGAAATAAACCTAGTTGTTTGTCCTCATCCCATCATTAGAATATGGAATATCAGTGCAGTGGGAGTTAAAGTCAACATGTAAGTGATCAATAATACGCACCGGTCCGTTGCCCGGGACAGTCGTAACGCCAACGGGTGGTGGAACACTGATAACAGGGAAAGTCTCCCCTGGTGCTGATGGCCCCAACAGTCGAACCACATTAGGCGAAGGACCCTGAGTCAAATCTAGATTCGCATTAGGCTCCAAAATCTGGACCCTCTCACCAGTAAGGCGTTGTGAAATCATACTGGTAAGTCCCAGGGGCCGAGAATCGGATATCACGGTATACTCGAACGCCCGTATACAGAGGGCATGGGCTGCTTGCCCTTATCGGGCACTGATCACTGAGCTGGGGGTGTAGACTGGGGGGCTTTGCGAAGCCCCTGGGTTGGTGACGAAAGAAGTCTCAATACTGTGCCCGAAATGCCTACATAGAGTGCAATAAGTAAGGACCTTCTAAAAAATAATATCCTGCCAAAATCCGGTGTCCCCCTCTCCAATCCAGATATGGGGAGCAAAGGCTGCGAAATATCATACTCAACTAGAACACGAGTTACAGATGACCTATTGACAAAAGCTGTGGCATGATCAACCCTCAAAAGAGTGCCAATTGCAGCGGCAATGGAATAAAGAACAGTTTTACATTGAATAAAATGAACTGGTAAATGTGGTAAGGATACCTAAACTGAGATTATAGGTGATTCTACCAACCAATGAAAATTCTTACTCCACTTAAAGATACGCATCCCTCAACTATTAACATACTAGGTTTGACGCACCCAAATGAGTGAATAATCCTCCTCCATTAACAATTTTATTAAGATGTGACGATTATCAAGTAGATAAATTTGATAGTTTCCTTTCAAGCCTAAGGAAATAAAAATTTTTCTAATATTGTCCATACAAAGACGGCCAAAGGAGAACTTACCTCCGAGCGCTAATTTGAAGGGCTCGGCCATAACTGCGATTTCTTCGGTCGAAAAAATAATAGTTATTTTCCCACGCAGGAATGATACCGGCTTAAGTGGAATTGCTGAGTTGTACGGCCCTAAGACAACGTCCGAGAATGATTTTTGAGATTGGAGAGAGGCATTAGGGTTTAGAATAGAAGCGGGATGCAAAATAGAAGCATACGAATTTTGATTTTTTTGTGTTTTTTCGCTTGGGTTTTGGAGTTGGGCTTGATTGGATGTGGTGGGAATAGAGTTTTGTGTGTTTTGAGTTTGGGTTTGGGGGATAATATTGGGATTGGATAATTGAGAATTTTTGGTGTTGGGTATTATAAATTATATTATGGGTTTAGGCGAGTAAATGAAGTGAGTTTAAGATTTGAAAATTTTAGTTTAGGTTATTTTCTTGGATTTGGGCTTGAGTAGTTGGGTTCGGTTTAAAAATTTGAGGAATTTGGTATTGGGTGTTAGTGGTTGGGATTTGGGCTTGAACTTTATAGATGAAAGAGGTTTAAAATTATGAGAATTTTGGGCTTGTTAAGATTTATTTTTAGTTAAATTTTGAGCTTGACCTTTATTAAATGAAGTGGGTTTAAAATTTTTGTAATTTTGGGCTTTGCTTTTTAATATGAGCTTGGGTTTGGTTATTGGAAATTGGATTAAAAGTTCATAGATTTGGTGATAGGTTTTGTGGGTTGGTTTTTTGGATTGGGATGGGTTTTATTTTTGGCTTGGCTAGGGTTTGGTTTTGGTGACTAGGATTATCCTAGGGCTTTTTGTGTTAAAGAAAAAGTTGTTTGTGTTGGTGGGAGGTGGCGGCGGCTGTTAAGATGTATGAATAGGGGCTGGAAATTTTTTGCTCGTGGAAGCTAGTCGTTGAGGCCGAGAATGGGGAGGTGGTGATGATTGGAAGGTGGACGGAAGTAGGATGACGCCGGTAGCCGCGGCTAGGAGGGTTAAAGTGACGGAGTTTTTGGGATTTTGGGTGTGGTTGCAATGGTTTTCCACGGTAGAGAAGAGAAGCTCAGTTTGGGTTGTTTGGGGAAGATTGTTTGCGTTGGTAGGACGTTGTGAACCGGGATCAGAAGCTATGGTTGCCGAGTTGAAGATCGCGGGTTGTAGCAAGTGGGTGGCGTCGGTAATTGCCAAAGAAGTCGCGGCTGCCGTGGGGCTTTTTTATGTTGTAGGGCGCGATTTATATGTGGTGTTTGCTGGATGTTCGGAGTAGGTCATGGGGGACTGTGATAGCAAGTGGTTGGCGTCGGTAGTGGCCAAGGAAGTCGCGGCTGCCATGGGGTTTTTTGGAGATAAAGGGCCCGATCTAGATGTGGTGTTTGGTTGATGTTCGGGTTGTTTTAGGGGCTGTCGGTCTGATAAGATGTCGTCGGCGTTATAAGGAGGTGCCGGCGGTGATAAAGAACCATCACCGGCCTCCGGTGAAGCCATGGCCGGTTGGTCAACGCTCGGTCAACAGTGGGAAAGTTTAGAGAGTGTTTTTAGAGAGGGACAATTAGTGAGTAGTGCATATACTTGTTATTCATAATTTAAAAATTTAATAAGTTGGTTAGGCTCACAACATTAAAAAATAAAACCACCATTGTTTCTTAATTTAACTTTGTAATTAAAGATGTAATTATAACATCAATTTTCATTATAATGTTAACACTATTATTTTAGTTTTGATATATTACACTTAATATAATTTGATTTGTTTAATATTTTTCTTTAATTAATGTTATCATGTATTTAAAAATTTAAATCAATTAAAAATAAATAACTTCAAGGATAATACCTAAATATTAGATTTATATATAATATAGAAAATACATGAATTGTTAAGATTAGTTTTAGATTTGAAATTAAAATTTTCTATTTAGATTTCAGACTTTAAATCAAAATAATTTTTTTCTATTTTTTCTGTTCAAATAAAATTATTTGACAATAAGTATTAAGGTGTCGTTTGTTTTTTAATTTAATGACTTAAAGTGACTTAACTTAATTAATTAAGTTAATTAGAGGTGTTTGTTTTTATAACTTAATTAAACGTTTTAGATAATTTTGACTTAATAAAATAAGCCAATTTTTTTAGCTTTTTACTTAATGGAGAAATCTGAATTAAGTCAATTACTTGCTAATGTCAAAAATATCTTTGTTTTATAATTTATTTTTCATGTTTATTCCAAATTCACCCATAGACATTTACCTCACATAAAAATATCCTTATTTTTTCTTATAAATATTAAAATATTAAAATAGTGGTATTTAGTTTTACTTATAAATATTAAAATATTGTGGTATTTAATATATTATTTATTTGACATTCAAATTTAATAAGGATACAAATGTAAAAGTACATACTTTTAACTTTTTAAGTTGAAAAAAATAAACAAGTTAATACTTATTTTCTGAGATTCAGACGAAAAAATAAACATATTATTCAGATTCAGACATTCAGATCTATTCAGAATTTCAGACTAATTTCAGTCTACTCAGATTTCAGACAAAAAACAAACACCACCTAA
>NW_006262201.1:11818243-11840934 GCF_000493195.1 Citrus x clementina | reverse complement strand
ATAAATAATAAATATCTAAAAAAAATAAATTCAGACTCCTTAAAACAAATCAAACAGTACTTAATTGAAAAAAAATCAATATTTTGAAAGATTTTCATTAGAACCTTGTGATCCTTTAATTTTTCAAAAAATAAAATAAAGGTACAGTGACAAATGGCATTCTTATCTTGATTTTAAAAACTAATTAAAAAAGTTAACTAGAACAGTGTGATCCTTTTAATTTTTTTTTTAAAAATACAGTAAAAAATGGCGTTCCTTTCATAATGTTAAAAATTAATTGAAAAAATTAATTAACAATGTCTTAAACCCATTCCACCTTTTCTTCGTCATTCTTCTTTTCTTGCCATCACGTTGTCGGTCGATTGCAAGTTGTTTTTTGGGTGGACTTTCCCAACATTAAACATTTGCGTTAAATTAAATAAAAACTAATTATAAATAAAATTGTGTTAAAGAATTTATTGACGACTTGACTTCACCATAGTTGTAAGTATATATGTGCTTTTTTTTTTCAAAGTTGATGTTTTGATTAAAAAAAAGGATAATTAGTTTAAATAATTTAAGTAAAGATTTCTTTTGGAATTTTAAAGAGTTTATAAACTGAACTTAATTTTTTAAATTTAATTAATAAGAGTATAAAGTAATAGAATATTCAAAATAATTTTTATAGTGCAAATAGCACCACCCATCAAAAAAGGCAAACCAACGGCTCAAAAATTATGGGTGCATATTTGTTTTGTAAATTGAATTAAGTGTGAGAAGTTGCTTTCGCAGCAAAAGCTTTAATCCAGTCCCTCCGTTACTCCTATAAATATTTCCTTTATTTATTCGTTCTTTTACTTCCTGTTCTGTTCATAAATAAAGCTATATCCATAGCAATTATTCATTTGATAGTAATCCAATAATGTGTTAATATGTTAAAATTGAGAAGATGTACAGAAAGGGGGAAAAAAAAAAAGAGATTTTTCTCTTCTCGACTCAAATTAGAAAACGTAAAGAGAAACTCTATTGTTGATTCAATGTGGTTTAAAAGTTAAATTTATACAAATCAATAAAATAATATGGCAAGAATCGTCTTGCTAGATATGCAAGGTAATATGATCTTCATTTTGGCTCAAAATGTCTTGATTGTTTTAATAAGGAGTGATCAAGATGATCACGTCAAGGATTTTTAAGATCATAATGGGAATTTTATCATTCTCCCTCAGACACCGGTGAACTCGCTCAAATTGACGACTTTTGTTCTGAATCAAAGCAAATGCAAACTGCTATCGCAGATACATGTATTTTAGTCTCTTAGATGATGAGTTCCATTTTTGTTAAGATAATTAGAAAAGAACAGTTAATGCTTAGTTAATTAGAAAAGAATAAGTTATGCTTAGTTAACTCAGTTCAGTCCATTAACCAAGTTAGTTATAGCGGCTGACATGTCAGCTGAACTGCTTGTAGTTTGCTAGTGATTTGTTAGTGCAAGTAGCTAAGCTCACGAAGGCTCAGCTCATGCATATTGATTCCGGAATATTCAAGCACATTGTATAAATATATTTGTATTAGCAAAATCAGTGTGCTTCAGTTCCATATTCACAAAACTCAGCTTAAATTTTCTCGCCGTATTCTTCTTAATTTTCTCTACTTTCCTCAGCTATCAAACACTTTCTCAGACTTTAGCTTGGTATCAAAGCTTGATCTATCATCTCACATGGCTCCCTTAAGCTCAAATCTAAACACAAACTCATTTGTTTCGTCATTTGCTTTTACCTCACCGATCAAACTAGATAATTCAAACTATACAATCTGGAATTCTTAGATTCTCTCCTCAGTTTGTGTTAATGGACTTGAAGATATGCTTGATCGATCAAAACTCTGTCCAGAGCAATTTCTTCGTAATGAAACTAAAGACTCAATTGCCGAAGATCAGATAGATCCAGCATTCACTACATGGAAGAGGAAGGATCAATTGTTGCTGAGTTGGTTAACGTCTTCCATCAGTGTAGAAATCCTTAGCCTTTTGGTAAACTCTAAAACTTCTCTTGAGGTTTAGACTAGTCTAAAACAAAAATTTGGATCTGAAACTTTTGCCAAGAAAGTGCATTTGAAGATGATGCTTAATAATTTGAGAAAAGGTTCAATGACTGTAACTAAATTGTTTGGCAAATTGAAAGCTATCACTGATGAACTTGCCCTTTCTGATAATCCTATTAGCTCTCTGGACTTCCATACTCCTTTGATCTCTATCTTGGGTCAACCTTATTATCCTGTTGTGGTCTATATTGAAGCAAATCTTGCTAAAAATCCTGTCAATGAAGCAAATTCCATGCTATTAGCTTATAAAGCAACGTTATAGAGGCCAAACAATTGAGCCCTAATAAGGAGGCTAAGTTGAATTATGCTGCTAATATTGCTCAAATCGTACCTAATAATAAGCAGTCTGGAGATCAATTTACTAATAATTGGACTATACGCCAGTATAATAACAATTGGACTAAGAATGCTAGTTTCAGAGGTAGTTATGATGTTGGTTTCATAGGTGCTTATATTAGAGGCAGAGGTGGCTACAATAGAAATTTTCCACAGGGCCAAAGAAGGAAAGTGGAATGGTGCTTGGAATAGTGGAATGGTGCTTGGAATGGTGTAACATCTAGAAATTATCTGCAAGGTCAAGGTAAAAGCAACAATAACAGTGAAATTTTGGTCATAATGGAGGATTTCCCAGATGCCAAATGAGCCTTGGATCCAACTACTGCTGCTGTGATTTGTCAAATCTACTTTAAGCCGGAGCACACTGTTGCTGAGTGCAGAAACAGTTACAACAACGATTAAGTTCCTTTCTATAATCCATATCAAAACTCACCAAGAGCTGCTTATCTTGCGACCTGGGAAGATAATGGTTGACCAAGGGTGGTATATTGACAGTGTTGGCATATATCATCTCACCAACAACTTGCAGAAATTAAACTTTGGGAAAGAATATTCAGGTAATCAACTGTTACATGTTTGTACTGGCGAAGGGTTACACATATTACATATTAGTTATACGTGTCTTTATACATCATGTAATTCAGTTATACATTTAAGAGATGTTTAGCGTATGCCTAGTCTTGCAAAAAGTATCATAAGTATTTCCAAATTAATTGAAGATAACCATATAACCATTGAATTTGTTGCCAATATGTGTTTTACAAAGGAAAAGAAAAAGGAAATGCATCTGGCTCAAGGGATTGCTAGAGGAAGACTGGATCAGTTGCTGTCAAAGAATGACTTTGTCTCTAATTCCTGTAATCTCATCTATGTACTTAGATATTTGCTTTCTGTTTTCAATAATTCCGCTTGTAATCTCCCTGATATAGCTAGAAATAAAAATTGTACTCCACAGTTTCATGTGAACAAAACTAAGTCAGCAAACTTGTTTCATTAAAAATTTGGTCATCCTAATTTATCTTCTCTTCCTCTTAACTCTTCTATATCTGAACCTGATTTTTGTGATACCTGTTAATATGGTAACGGTCATCAATTACATATCCACTCAACAGGTATCAAAACCAAAGCTCCTAGAGAGCTAGTTCACACTGACCTTTGGCGTGCAGCACCCTTACTTTCTCTACATGGCTATAGATATTATGTCAATTTTGTAGATGATTATAATAGATATTATTGGATTTTTCCTTTAACTTTCAAGTTAAAAGTCTTAGATACTTTCAAATATTTCATTTATTAAAATTTTTCCTTCATATAAACCTACACCAAATGTGTCATCCGCTTAGGATATTCATACACCTTTAACTTTTGTTCTTTCCACAACTGTTATTCAAGATGGCAATTTTGCACAGCCTTCTGCTAGTCCGCTTTTTCCGGATGCAAGACCTGATTCTGGCAACTCTAATTCATCTTCTTCAAACTCCATTTCTTAAAATAGTCAAACACCACTAGCACCAGCACCCTCTGACCCAGCTCAGCAGCTACTACCAGTACCAGCTCAGAATACACATCTGGTGTTTACCAAGTCTAAAGTTGTGAGTGTTTGAGCCTAAAATCTATATGACATTCACTGAAGATCTTTAACCACAGTCTATTAAAGCAGCCTTATCAGATACTAGGTAGAGAGCAGTTTTGCAAGAAGAATTTGATGCTCTAAAGCATAACAATACTTGGGTTCTTGCTCATAAAGAGGGAGCTAGTAAAATTGGTGGCAACAATTGAGTGTTCAGGGTTAAGTACAATCCTGATGGTAGCATTTCAAAATACAAAGCAAGATTAGTTGCAAAGGATTTTCGCTAAATACGAGGGGTAGACTTCTTTGAAACTTTCAGCTCTGTTGTCAAGCCCTACACCATCATAGTTATCCTCAGTCTTACAGTTATAAATCATTGGTCAATTAGACAACTTCATATCAATAATTCCTTCCTCAATGGCATTCTTACTGAACATGTATTCATGCACCAACCTGAGGGTTTTATTCATCCCAATTCACATGTATGCAAACTGACTAAGGCTCTCTACAGCTTAAACAAGCTCCACGAGCTTGCTATGATAGGCTGAAATCTTCATTATTGCACAGGGGTTTTAACACATCCAAGTGAGATACTTTATTGTTCATCTAACATGTAGCAGGTGGTATTGTTGTAGTTCTCATTTATGCAGATGATATCTTAGTTACTGGCTCCGATAGCAAGCTTGTAGAGAAGGTCATCAATCAACTGGGGTCTGAGTTTGCATTAAAAGATCTTGGCGATTTCAATTATTGTTTTGGTCTTGAAGTCACTCCATCTGTAGAACGGCTGCACCTTTCCCAGAACAAGTATATAGGATATTCATAGACAGAAAAAGTTGTCAAACTCTTATGAGTTTAATTGAGAAGCTAACTAAAGATAAAGGTGCTGTTTTTGAAAATCCTTCACTCTACAGAAGGTTGGTTGGTTCTCTGAAAAATGTTATATTAACAAGGCCTGAAATTGCCTTCACAGTGAATAAACTTATTTAGTTTCTTGCTGCCCCATCAGTGTTTCATTGGCAAGCATGTAAAAGACTACTGAGGTACTTGCAGTGCACAACAAATTATGGCTTGCAGTTTTACACCACTGGAACAATTAATCTCACAGCATTCTCTGATGCTGATTAGGGTTCAGAATTGGACGATAGAAAATTAGTAGGAGGGTTTGTGTTTATTTAGGTGATAACTTGATTTCATGGTATTCAAAGAAGCAACATATAGTTTCCAGAAGCACAACAAAGTCATAGTACAGGGCACTGGCATTGGCTGTGTCTGAAGTGCTTTAGATAACATATTTGCTTAAGGAGTTGAAAGTGTCTCTGTTACATATTCCAATCCTTAACTGTGATAACAAGAGTGCAGAAGCTCTGGCCAGCAACCTTAAGTATCACTCCAAAACAAAGCACATTGAACTTGATCTGCATTTTGTTCGTGAACACATAGATCAAAAGAAAATTCAAATCAGTCATGTTTCTAGCTGTGATCAAGTTGCATAAATTCTCATGGCAGATAATTAAAGATATACTGTCTGTGCTTGAATCGACATATATATACATATATATATATATATATATATATAAATTCCTTTAATTTCGTGGCAATGTATGTAGTCTATCGGCAATGATTAATAATATGTAAAAATATATAAATTCAGGTAGAAGATGGACCAACGACTGATGTTTGATCTTAGATTAGTAGAAAATGGATTAACGATTATAGTTCAATTTATAAGAATAATGTGGGAGCTTGAACAACTAACACAAATCATTTAAGATCAGCATCGATTACAATTACAATTAAGGTGCTACTTAATAGGTTCATTCAAAATTCATATATTTTTATGTTAATTAATAAGGAAATACAATCTCTTTCAATATCATTTCACGTGATTCTCGTAATCCATAGTCAAATATCATATTATATTTTATGAATGTTATCAAATTTTGAATTTATGACTTTTTTTTTATCTAGATAAAAGATTAAATGAGATTAAATAACTTAAATATGTCTTTGAATTTTGAATGAATTTAGATTATAGGTACGGTGGACCTGAGTTGGGTTGAGTTGGATATAAGGTCAATTTATTTGTTAATGATACTTATATACTAATACGTAAATTTGTAAGTTGAATGTAAATTAAATGTGTGTATGCGCATATATATATATATATATATATAAACGCCACTTGTCATACTACTTTAAAGTGTTCGTTATTGGTCACAAAAGAAAAAGGTTTTTAGTGGTCCTGAGCACAGCTCCTTATCAATTCAGTGCTTGCCACGTGAGCATGAACAGTATCGTGATTGGTTGATTCATACTTGTGCAGCAAAAGCTTAATCCAATTCCTCCATTACTTCCATAAATATTTGCTTTAATAATTCGTTCGTTTACTTCCTGTTCTGTTCATAAATTAAGCGATATTCATAGCAATTATTCATTTGATAATATGTTAATATGTTAAATTGAGAAGATGCGCAAAGAAATATATATATATATATTTTTTTCTTTTTCTCTCTTATTGACTCAAAATAGAAAATGTAAACAGAAAATATTTTTTTTTATTATTGATTCAATATGGTTTAAAAGTCAAATTTATACAAAGCAATCACATAATTGAATATAATGGCAAGAATCTTCTTACTAGACGATCATCATTTTGGCTCGGCAGTGTGGTCTTGATTATTTTAATAGAGAATGATCCAGATCATCATCTAAAGGATTTCTGAAATCATCACGAAAATTTTATATTCTCTTTCAAATACTGGTGAACTCGCTTATTAAGTTGAAGATTTTTTATTACGTAAATTAATTACATTATTTCAACAATTTGTCACCGAAGGCTACATAATTGAAATAGAATTTTAAGATAAAATTTTGGGATAGAATTTTAGCAAAGTACCCAACACTCCAAAATATAGATCATATTTATTACTACATCAAATTTTAACTCAAATCTACAATATCTATAATAAAAAATTACATACTTAACAATATATATTTTAAACGATGAAATTGTAATTTATATTGTTTATTCAATAAATTATGATTCAGGGATCACTTGCTAGCTGCAAGAATTAGCTAATCAATATGTGGAGTTTGTTTTAGAAAAATATTTAAGAATAGAGAACATAATTAAGCTGACATGGTTAAATGAACCCAACTTTTTAACGCGCGGACAGACAATAATATTTATTTATTTATTTATTTTCTTTTTTAAGAAAACACCGTACACTTAAATAAAGAAGAAAATCTCTTGTGTCTCAATAGATCTTATCAGTTGACCTGAACTAAATTATCACTTGCCCAAATAACAGATGAAAATTTATCTGTATTTTTTTATTTAATTAAACATAACACAAAAAAGTAACATTGTGATTAAATAGTGTGGTCGGGATTTCTCCCTTATTAATATACAGTAAGAAGAGAAAATAGCAAGACAATCCCATCTTACCAATAGTTATTGCCTTAAAAGTTCATATTAAAAAAATTAATCATACATGCTCATATTATAATATGAATTATAAATGATATTCAACTGAAATTGGCCTAAAAACCTGTGCAGACAATCCCCATAAACTGAAATTGGCCTCTAATTATAGCAAAAAAGAAATTTGGAGGAGACAACATATGCGAGCCTTCAGGTAGGCTTGTCCCCGTAGAGTCACCTTGACAGGGCCGCAGTTTGAGTAGACAAGAAAAATAAATGAAATCTAACTAGAGAAAGAAATTGGATAATCATCGAGTCTTATTAATCGAGCTTTCCAAATAACAGGGAACGATCAAGGTATTTAAAATTAATCCTACGGAGATTTTGATCTTGAAAATTGGGATAATCATCTGCGAGCTTTATAACTTGGCAACTAAATTGACTATTAGTATATAATTTTTTTTAAAATTTACTATTAGTAACTGTTTATTAATAATTTACTGGGATTATATAAGGTTAGTTTTTCGTTCATGATTTAACATCTGAGCCTAATTTAAGATTATGGTTGAAACGCTAAAAGTAGTTTTTTAATTCATAAATTTTGACAAATTAACAATATTTTATAAATTAAAAAAGGCTTATTTTATAATTTTTTTAAATTTTGACAGTAATTTTTAAAAAGTAAGTAAGAGGTTGCTTACTTAATCCATCTGAAGAAATAAGCTATCACATGCAGTTTGCAGTTCCTGCAATAATTTTATTATTTTAACAAATTAAAAGGCAACTATATAAAATATTTTTTTTTTCATAAACCCAACTATAAGAATCACAACTCTATCATACAAGGAGCAAAATACATCCTACCAAATATTTTCATTTGCTTTAAAAAATCAAAATTCCCATTAAGAGAGTTAGTGATTTGATGCTTTTAATTCATTAGACATCTAGACATCTTTCATCTCCATTCACTTGAAAGAGTATATTATAGTGTTACATCCCATGCCCTAAAAAACTTAAAGGGTATGGGTTCAGGTTCCAATATTTTTCTTCGACCATAATTAGACTTTCTTTTAAAATATAAATTGAAAACCATGAATCAGTAGTTCCGAGACCCCTTATTTTTTCGTACATAGAATCATATAAGACCAGTTGCAATTCAAATGATTCTAAAAAAAGTTCACTATTTCTCCAAAATTAAAAAATGTTATTTATAGGTTTTTATAAAAGGTCCAAAAGTTAAGGGTTTTGGATCTAATATTAAGCTGATTTGTGCTCAACTCTTCATAGTCTTCTACCACATGTGCGTGTATAGCTATATACTATGGTTAAGATTTAATTAGTTTTATATTTTTATCTAATAACTACCAATTGTATAATTTTAAAAAGTTAGCAAAAAAGTCAGCTCAACACTAAATTTAAATTCAAAGTCAAATATTTGCTCCAAAACCCCCTTTCATCATCCATGAGCTAAAAGAATGTCCCAACTCTACTGCATGTGCGCAGTACAGAGAGACAATCATCGTATATTCTTATCGTTCAATGCGGCATCCCCAAATTTGTTGTTTTAGGAAAATGTAGTCCTTTTATCTGTTGAAACACCTCATCCCTCATGAGAAATGATAGAATAATTCCATTATAAGAAATTCCTCACCATGCCACCCAATAACAAAATCCATTCAAGTAGAGATTATTATTGTTGTTACCCCTTAAATAATATCCCTTTGGAAATAAGATTTCCACATTTCTCCAAGAATTGGTGCTAAAGTTGTAAATTGCAATAACATGGGTGTTGGAATTTATGGATAATCATTTTTAGGTGCTGGCGTCCTCATTTTTTTTAATATGTGGACACGCTATTAAGCTAATAGTGTTATTTTTTAATGTACTATAAAGCCATATAGTTTAATAGCATTAAAATTTGACTCTATTAAACCAAATGGCTTAAAAGCGTGTTCACATTAAAAAAAAAAAAAGAGGGCTTCTGCACTAGAGAATGACTGATTATATGGATATTTTAAATTATTAATGTTCGACATTGGAGAAAAGTGAGAGCAATTATGTTTTTTTTTATTTGAAATGAGTCATTTATTTGATTTACTTACAAATTAGAATTGAATAAATCAAATCTTTATGTGATTTGAATTATTTAATTTTTTAGTTTATGAGACACGTGGATAAGTAATTCAAATTAAATAAAAAAAGTAGGTGATTAATTCAAATTGAATTAAGAAAAATGATTGTAAAGGGTTTCCCTATGTATAAGAGATATACAAAGCCTTTAATGGCCCAACTATGACAACAAGGATAAAAGAAGAGAACAGTCTTATTATTCTAGTTAATGCTGTCTATTTCTTTCTCTTATTTCTTCTTTAACTTCTTTTGCCATTCTAAACTGTTGTTTTTGGAGTACAACTTCACAATAATATCATTATATCCTGGAGATCAAACGCCTTTTTTGTCCTCATTGCATCGAAAATATTCCTTTGAGGTACACAATTTGGTCTTAAGGACAACACTTTGTGTGCCTTGACAAAATTATGTTTGCTGACTAATGGAACGGCATAGCAGAAGCAAAACTGATAGGGTAAGAAACACTGGATATCATGCTAGTACTAGACGCGATTAGGTTACGCTCTAATCGAGGTGTGATTAGATCGCGTTCTAATCCAGACGACTCAATGAGATTTTTAATAACAGTTAAAGCGAGATTAGATGACGCTCTATCCCAAACGACTCTACAAGAGAGATTTTGATAGATAATCTCAGAAGCAATTAGAAAATGGAGTTTTTATTGAGTAATTGAATTTGAATTTATAAAAATCGTAACATGACCTCTTTATTTATAATAGAGGAAGCCCATTTTCCTAATTTAACTTAAAAAAAGGAAATTAAATAATAATTATAAAAGAAATAAAATATTAAAGCACATACCATAATTGAATCCAATTCAAATAGAAAATCCTAAAATAATAAAAGTTCTAGAATCCTAAAACAACATCCTACACCATTCTTCCTCTCTTAAAAGAAACTCGTCCTCGAGTTTGAATACAATCCGGAGGATGAAACTTGTAGTGTAAAATCAAATAATCATGTGATTCGAACGTATTGTCTTTGTCATCAATTTTTTTCTCAAAACTTTGAAGAATCTATACTTCATCAACTTCCTTCAGTTGTACATTCTTCGAGGCGACAAAGACTTCCAAGAACGAACAATGATCAAACAGCTCTTACCCTTCCCTAATTCATGGTCAATGTGCTTTCCAATAAATTTCATCTTTTCAATCAAATCTTCTTGAAGCACAATCTTTTGTTCTTCAATGTTAATAGGTAAAAACATATCAATCATTTCAGCTCCTTTAGTTTGATTTTGCTACACAACCTTGATCGTATTGGTAGGCTCAATACGCAAATCAAGAGTAGTTGTTTGTCTTCTTTAAAAGTCTCAAATAGATCAACAACCTCATTATCTTAACTCGCGTCTTGTCCTCCAAGGAAACATAATGCACATTCTCGCAAATTGTTAGAATGAAACTTTAAATCAATAATAAACTATACCTTTTTTTTTGGCATCTCAAATGAGTCTTCTCTCACAACAATAATTGAACTAGGCATCTCAAGTGAGTCTTCTTCCTTAAAAATAGGTGAGCTCATTGGTAATTCTTTAGGCACTTTCATAGAGTTAAGCAATTGCTTGATTAAAACTTCATCAATTCTTTTAATCGCATCGATTTGCATGACTAAACGAATTGAATGTTGTAAAGTGTAGATAATGTATGTACATAACTTTGGTTGAATTTGTGAACGAAGTCCCCTTACAAATATCAATATCCTCTTCAGGTTCATAATATTATTTGCATCCATAAAATTGTTCAAACTCAGAAGTATAATCAGAAACTGATCTCGTAACTTGTCGTACCAAACAATAACTAAGAGGAATGATTCTAAATCTTAACATTCACTTCATACGAGTCCATAAAGTAATTTTGAAAATATCTTCGAAAAGTAATCTACGCCTTTTCACTTTTGTCCACTATTCTAAATCATTTAATGTTAATAGAAAATCAGCTATAAATTGTACTTGATCACACCTCGGCAATTTAATATTACATTCCTGATCAACCTTATTCAACTGTGAAAGAAAATATTTAGGACTACAATTTTCATTGAGCTTCCAAAGCATGATGCCCTTTGAATATTTCATCCACAAATTCAAAGCTAATTGCAAAACTATAAATAAAGCACAACTCTTGGGTTTGGTATGGCTAATGGTTGGTGGCTGTGTTGGGGCCAGAAAGAGTCAAATCTTGAGCATTTGGTGGTGAAGAACACGATGGTGGCTGTGGATTTGTTGAATTCTTGACAGTTTGGCTAGAAAACTAACTTGAAGTGCCATCGACTTATGGTGGTTCATGGTAGTTTTTTTGGCCGGTGCTTTATGGTGATTGATGATTGGTTTTGGAAGTGGGCTAGAGACAAGTGTGATGGTGGTGTCAGCTGACGGTAAAGGGCGGTGGTTTCACGGTGGTGACTGGTAGGGATGGTAAAATGAATAAATGAATTGTATTTGAATTGAATCGTAAATGAATTGAGTCAAAACTTTACTGAATCAGATTCATTTCATTTATTAAACGAATTGAAATCTCAGTATTCAAATTTGATTAGTTTATTAAATGAATATTCAGTTCGATTTATTTAATTCATTTACTAGAATTGATCAACAAATCAAGTCAAATTTCGATCGTTTATTATTTGTTTATCCTATAACGAATCCATAATGAATCAAATTGAATATGAATTCATTTACAAACGTATAATTAATAAACAAAAATTAAGGCAAATAGAATATAAAAAGATCACAAATTTAAGGTTATGCAAAAAAAAAGCTCAATATCATTTATCATTATTATATTAGCCTTCAAACTTTAAAATTATTTAATTAAATGAATAATAAAAAGAATTTAAACGAATAGATCGTGTTCGATTTGCTTATGATTCATTTATTAAACGAATCCTACATGAATAAAAGAATCAATGTCCTCAAACCTCTATTTGATCCGATTAATTAGCAAATGAATCGAATTCACACACTTATTAAACGAATCAATTTTTTTCAACCCAGATCCATTTAATTCGCATAAAATTGAATGGAATAAATGAATCTTGACCCAGATTGCTACCCTTAGCGATTGAGCAGAGAGCTCACGAGTTTTGGGTGATTTGCGGCGGCTATGCAGTTTGTTTACATAGAGGTTCGTCAAGTTTTGATCAGTGGAATCTAGCGAGTTTGGTGGTGTTGTTGGTTGACAGTGAGGGCTTTCGTACAATGGTTATGGGCAGTGGTTGATGGCTGAAGTTGATCGGGTTGTGGGCGGCAATGGTTGCTGAGTTTGATGATTGTAGCGACTGGTGGTGGTGGTGGCTGAGTTGTGGAGGAAGTGGTCGGGGGCAGTGGTGGCTAGGGTTTTGTAATTTTGGGAATTTTTTTAATTTTTCTACTTTTCTTTGTTTTTTTTTAATACTGGATTTAGTAGGGATAGATTAGGTATCCAGGAAAGTTGTACGTTCGGCACGAAACCATTTTGATACCAACTGAAAGAAATTCTAAAAGGAGTCAATAGGCCTTACCTTTTCGAATTATGCAGCGGAATAAACAAGTCTTGGATCACGTCACCGGTCGGAAAGAAATCACAAGCGGAAATCTTTCTCAATTCACAGTATATTTTTCATCTTGTTTTAATCTTCTTCTTTCACTCACACACACTGCTTTTCTTTACGAATGAATGAAAAATTAACGTTATTTTTTCCAGTAGCGGTTTTTGATGAATATATATAGCAGTTGGGAGCGGTTGGGAAGTTGAACACAAATCAACTTCCCTCTCCTAAACACGTATGGTAACCAACAAGTGGTTACCATGTGTGGGTCGGCCCATCTTGGGCGCCCACCTGTCCAACATCTCCCACTCACACATGATGGGACAACATCGAAACAGCAGAGCAGTGGACAAAGAAACAATGAACAACCACATATCTCCAATCATACAGGCAAAGATACCGTGTGACTATGAACATATAAAAAAAAAACCCATTCGGGGAGCTAAAGACATAGCTCAATTGCTAACGCAGACAAGAGATATCTCAATTGCAATCATATGCAAGAGAATTCAACATATGTTCATTGTATCCTAGATTTTATTTACATTAATATGCAAGCATACTAAATCCCCTCAGTATGCCAAAATTGCACAATTTCTTCATGTATTCACAATTGTAATATTACAAAGATAATAAACAACTGGTCGACCAGTGAATCACATAAAAGGAAAATTTAAATTTTTCCATCACACTCATGTCTAACAATCCAGATTAGTCACTTTCCTAGACATGTTTCATAAACCGAATCATGTCAAGATCATAGATAACATTATAAGGTAGACACCAATTTGAAATCTCAGAAACATAATTAATAGTCATAGGGATACTAGAATTGACATATATAAAGTCAAATGGAACTTACACAATGAGGAAGAAGGGAGAATCTCTCATTTTCCATTTTGGTCACCAAGCACGCGCGGTATGATACACGCTCAGTGAATCTTCCATTTCAGGGCGCATGTCTTATTAATCCAATTCATTGTACAAATTTTAGTCCAATCGCTCTTCTACAACGCCTGACCTGAGTTCTTAAAATGAATGCTTTCTTTTAGCATAAAAATAAGATCTCACATCTAGCTTTAATAAGATCTCTATGATGGTGGGGTACATCATAGTCGGTCAGCGAGAAAATATCGTATACGACCTCATATTGACTCCAGTCGAGGCGACAAAATTTATAGGATATTTCTTTATTCTTTGGCTCTTAGACAAAACACATTGTCTCATTATTCTACTTGTCTCATCTCAGCTTGCTCCCAGAGCAACTGAGGTGACCGCTCGTGTAAGAAAGCCGGTCATTGACTTGATGACATACTCTCATATGTGTGTAATTATGGCTTTCTCAAACTAATTTAAAATAAGAGAACTTAATACATCATTGCATTTCAAAATAATTCATGTAATAAAAATATTTACAAAATAAAATATCTTTACAATGCAATATTATAATCTACGTAGCCCTAACAATCTAGCATGAGAGGTGAATACATCCCTCGTTACAACTTTTGTAAGTGGATCAGCTATCATGCTATGCATAGATATGTATTGTATGGTTACTTTCTTCTTTGCCAAAATGTCTCTTATAAAATTGTATTTAGTCTCAATGTGTTTGCTGTGGTATTTGGCGTCTTTAGAGAATGATATAGCAGCCTAACTGTCACAATAGACAGTTACTGGACTAGTAGCGCTAATATTAATCTCTAAATCCTCCACAAATCTCTTAAGCCACACAACTTCTTGCATTGCTGCAGAACATGCAATATATTCAGCTTCCGTCGTTGATAAAGTTGTACATGTTTGTTTCTTGCTACTCCATGTAATTGCTCCTCTATTTAGCAAGAATGTATATCCTGAGGTCGATTTACGCTCATCTAGATCACCACCTCAGTCAGCATCTGAATATCCAACAATTCGCAAACCACCTCCTTGATAACATAAAGAATTATTTGCAGTGCCTTTGAGATATGCCAAAATCCTCTTGATTGCACTCTAATGCTTCTGTCCAGGGTTCGACTGGTATCTACTTACCAGTCCTCCAACATAACTGATATCAGGCCTTGTACACATCATGGCATACATGAGACTTCCAATGGCATTTGCATAAGGAACTCTAGATATTCTTTCCTTTTCTTGAGGAGTCTTGGGACACACATCGAGACTAAGAGATTGTCCTTTAGCTATTGGGGTGTCCATTGGCTTACAAACAACCATATTGAATCTTTCAAGGATCTTTTTATTGTATGGTTCTTGTGATGGTGCCAGAAGTTTTCTTGAACAATCCCCGAAAATTTTGACTCTTAAGATATAAGATGCTTTGCCCATATCTTTCATGTCAAAATTTGAGTATAGCAAATCTTTAACAGTTTTGACAAACTCTTTATTGTTCGTAGCTAACAGTATATCGTCCACATACAAAGAAAATATTGCAAAATCATCTTTAGACCTTTTAACGTACGCACAATGGTCTTCCTCAATCATCCTAAAGCCATAAGAAATTACGGCTTGATGGAATTTAAGGTTCCATTGTCTAGAGGATTGTTTAAGGCCATAGATAGATCTTTTTAGCTTGTATACTTTGCGCTCTTGGCCTTTA
Source organism: Citrus x clementina (assembly GCF_000493195.1). Taxonomy (NCBI): domain Eukaryota; kingdom Viridiplantae; phylum Streptophyta; class Magnoliopsida; order Sapindales; family Rutaceae; genus Citrus; species Citrus x clementina. The sequence continues at coordinate 11,825,277 of NW_006262201.1, read as the reverse complement.
ACAACAAAACCTTGTGGTTGTGCCATATAAATTTCTTCCTCTAATTCGCCATTGAGAAATGCAGTTTTTACATCCATTTGATGTAACTCAAGGTCTAAATGTGCAACGATAGCCAAAATTAATTGTATAGAAGCAAACCTTAATACATGAAAAAAAGTCTCTTCATAGTCTACACCCTTCTATTGGGTATAACCTTTAGCGACTAATCTTGCTTTATATTTCTCGATTGTCTCATCCGCCTTACGCTTTATCCAGAGAACCCATTTGTTTCCGATAGCTTTATGGTTAGGCGGAAGATCAACCAAGTCTCAGACCTGATTGACTTTCATAGACTCTATCTCTTCCTCCATTGCTTTTATCCACAAATCTTTAGCAGACGATATGAGAGCCTCGTTATAAGTATTTGGCTCATCACCATCGTGTGAAGCAATCATAAAAGCTTCTCTGTCAATCTCAAAGCGACGATGAGGAATTGGCCTACGATTGCTCTTTCGAGTTGATTCTCTAGCTGGAATCAAAGTGTTTGATGTTTTACTCCCACTCAGAGTGGCAATCCCTAAAGGATCCTTACTAACATCAACACCGTCGTTAGAAGTGATAATCTCATTTGGATTTTCTAATTCATAGAATTGAAAATCCTTATCAACTTCTCCAATGCTAAGAAATTCATTTTCTAGAAAACTGACATCTCATGATTCTAGTTCAGACACAGTTTCACCTACTTGTTCACCAATGAACACATATCCTTTAGAGTGTTCTGAGTATCTAATAAAGATACACTTTTTACCCCTAGCTCCCAATTTTCAAAACTTATGAGTAGGGTTGTGAATATAAGTTGTAGACCCCCATGGCCGCAGATGAGATAGGTTAGGTTTTCTACCCATCCATAACTCATATGTGGTGGAACTAACTAATTTTGAAGGAGCTCGGTTAAGTACATAGGCAGTAGTTAATAAGGCATCTCCCCAATAGGATATTGGAAGATTTGCTTGCACCATCATTGACCTAACCATTTCCAATAAAGTTCTATTCCTTCTTTCCGCTACACCATTTTGTTGCGGAGTTCCAAGAATAGTCAGCTTGTCTTTTTATCCATTTATCATTACAGAGTTCTTTGAACTGTTCTGAAAAGTATTCACGTCCTCAGTTCGTTCTTACAGCTTTAACATTGTTGTCTAGTTGATTCTCTGCCATATTAAAAAATAATCTAAAGCAATCCAATGCTTTTGATTTATGAGAAATCAAGTAGACGTGACCGAAACGTGAATAATCATCAATGAATGTAATAAAATATGAGGCTCCATGTTTAGCGTTTACATTCATTAAACCACAGTTGTCAGAGTGGATTAATTGCAATGGCTTTTCGGCTCTAATTCCTTTGCTAAATGGTTTTCTAGTTGTTTTCCTAGCTAGACAACTTTCACATATGGGTAATTCAATCTTGGTGAGTGGGCCCAACATGCCCTTTCTCGCAAGTCTATACATTCTTTCTTGCCTTATATGACCTAGTCTAGCATGCCAAGTGATGACATCTATTTCATTATTACTAGAAGAAGTAACATAAGAAAAATAACTATTATCATAACTTGAACCATCAAGTATTGTATCTAATACAATAAAACCATTAATTAAATGCTCCGTTCCAATAAGGATTGAATTTAAAAAGATCTCTAAACAAACACCATGAAAAGTTAAGTAATATCCTAATTCAAGAAGAACAGGGACATAAATTAAGTTTCGTCGAATCTCCGGTGCATACAGGATATCGTGTAACAAAAGAATACGTCCACCACGCAAAGTCAATTTGCAAGTGCCTATTCCTTTTGCCTTAACCCTAGAGTTGTTACACACGTATATCCATCTACTCCCTTGACTCGGCCATAAAAACACTATCACAAAGCTTAGTTACCTCAAGAATCTCTACTTCCAGCTCTAGGTGATATTCAATATCTTTAAAAGTTTTGATATTTTCATTATGAGTTATATTCACCTTCATGTGTTCCTAGGTATCGGGTAGAGATCTTGTCACTACGTGGACTTGTTGTTCATCAGTCAGAATATGTCCAGCATACTTAAGCTCACGAACCATGTTCGACATCTCCCTCATATGCTGCCTCATAGTGTGGTTCGAGCGCTTCCGATATAAGTTGAATTTGATCGTAAACCTCCCGAGTTTAGTGGTTAAGGTACCACCAAACTTGTCTTTCAGAGCGAGCCACATCTCTTGAGTAGTCTCATACTTCTCATACTCGTACATGAGATCATCTTGCTTGCTGCTCAACAACGTTATGCGAGCATTGATATTCTTCTTTTTCCAGGACTGATAGGCCTCAAGATCCCTCATGTGTTGAGCAGTATTGCCTTGCTCAAGCTCAGCTAAGGTGTTGTTGAGAGCTTCTAGAGTCTCTTGCTCTTCAAGGATGTACTGAATTTTGCGGTGCCAAACATTGTAATTGTCACCATTCAGTTTCTTACTCTTGTTCAGCTCAGCCACAATGTTTTTAGATGCAGAGGCCATTTTAGCTATAATTCAACATATAGACAATTCAAAATACAATCACTAAAGGCATAATTAATAATTACACACAAACAATTAATTTTGCTGTAAACGTAAACCAAAAGACATGACGAACTAATATCGGGAATGAAATCAAAAGGTCGTCGAGGCTTCCAATCATCATCCAATTCCCTTTATTATATTCATCATTAATTCGATTTTATTGCGCAAAATTATCAGTTCTAATTATGAATTTATCAAATTCAATTTAATTAGAACTCCCACTCAATGGAACAATTCATGAGATATGATAAAGGAGTATGTAAAGTCGAGCAATAATTAATGTAGAATATCATTAATGAAATCATAGCAACATATAGTTCAACCAACAAAATAAAACCAATTAAAAAAAACATAATAAAAAAACAAATGAAATAACCTAACATGGTCAAACTAATACATAGAATCTTCTACATGTTCTTAAAATATTCTTTGTTGCTTGTGACTCTTTCATCTAACGTATACTTAAGTCTATTTGTAAATAAAAATAATTGTTCCCTCTTGATGATTCTGTTTATGATTTTCTCATACCATAACTTTTGCCCTCTACCAAGGCAACTAGCTTGTCTCCCACTTTGAAGGTTCGTGTGAATGCTAAGCACTAAGCTTTGCCTCATCTTTGAAACAAGACAGCGCTCCTCCATCAACTCATTTTCACACCTCAGTATATAATATCTGTGTGAGGGTTTCTCAATCTAATTTAACATGCGAACTTTAAAGACAAGCGTATTGTCATCATCAGGTAATGATTAAATGAGGAGCCATTCATAATAACCCTAGTTTGTATACACAGTAGGTATATTTATGAACATTAAGCGGTTAAAAGCCCCATATCAATCTTCTATATAAATGCATATAGGACGATCAGGGTCCATTTTATACTTCTCTATTTTGTCCATAAGTTCTTCATAAGATAGACTATTATTAATCTCAATTAGATCATTAGGTGAAATCCAAGCTCTAATTGTCATTAAACCTTCTTCCTAAGTCCACAACTTACTAACGGGAGCATCTACAACAAAAAATATAAAAATCAAATTAGTGATTGTTAACAAACGACTAAATACGAGATTAGATTTTAGCCAATTCTCATAAAAAATATTTCAAGCTCTCACTAGAGCGAAACATTTATTAACATATAATGCTCATCCGTAAGACTATAAATGTTCGATCCAAAATTTTATTTCAAAAAACAAGAGTTGATTAAAATAATTATTTTATGTTAAAACAATATAAAAAATTAAATTTCGGATCAAACGGTGCAAACGGCGACCAAATCGGAGTTCCGAATAGCAAAATATGTAAAAATTTACGAATTTGGATATATATGCCACGTGCGCTATAGTGCTCTACAGTATCGTTACAATATGCTACAATATTACTACAGTGTGCTACAGTACACTATAGTATCGTGTTCAAACATACACCGCGAGTGGGACCCACGCGCGGCCTTGCGCCGCTCTAGTAGCGTTGGGTCCGGCACATTCCGACTTTATTTTTCATTATGAATACAATGGTAAATTTGAATTTTCAAATGGAGGTTAGAATAAGCCAGAATCGTAAAAAAACTAACTCCGGTACTGTTCATCATATTCTCCAAATTAGGGTTTTTAACCCTTTCCAAACCCTAATCTAATCAAAATTGTATTTTAGCCATAACTTTCTCATCGTAAGTCTTTTTTTAATAAATCACATATCGTTGGAAAGCTCTCGAAAAGATCTTTCCAATGATATATCACACATATTGTCAGGTATCATAGTTCAAAAGATATGATCCATTGAAGTTTCGGGTTTCATAAAATATTTAGGGTTCATGCAATCTAAACCTGAGTCTGGTTTTAATAACTTCAATTCCAGAATTTATGCATTCATATTAAACATTCCAGAACACTTAAAACAACAGCCATCACAAAAATTAATAAAATAAAAAATCATGCTTTTCATGAATCAAATCCAACCAATGCACGATTCCAACACAATTCAGCCTTTGATACCAATGAAAGAAATTCAAAAAGGAGTCAGTAGGCCTTACCTTTTCGAATTATGCATCGGAATAAATAAGTGTTGGATCACATCACCGGTCGAAAAGAAATCATGAGCGGAAATCTTTCTCAATTCACAATATATTTTGCGTTTTTCAGATTATTCAAGGGTCTTATTTTAATCTTCTTCTTTCACCCACACACACATTGCTTTTCTTTACGAATGAATGAAAAATTAACATTGTTTTTTCCAGCAGCGGTTTTTTATGAATATATACAGTGGTTGGGAGTGGTTGGGAAGTTGAACACAAATCAACGTCCCCCTCCTAAACACGTATGGTAACCAACAAGTGGTTACCATGTGTGGGTCGGGTCGGGTCAGCCCATCTTGGGCGCCCACCCGTCCAACACCAACTGATAAAGCGGGCATAGCAGAAGCAGAATTGATAGGGTAAGAAACAATAAATATCGTTCTAGTAGTGGACCGAGCCAATGTGATTAGGTTACACACTAATGAAAGCATGATTAGATCTCGTTCTTATCCAAATGACTGAATGGGATTTTTAATAACTTAAAGGGAGATTAGATAACATTTTAATCCAAACGACTCTACAAGATATATTATGATAGATAATCCCAGCGGGAATTAGAAAAAGGGGGTTTTTATTGAGTAATTGAAATTAAAGTTATGAAAACAATAATAAAACCTCTCTATTTATAATAGAGGAAACCCACTTTCTTAAGTTAATTTAAAAAGGGGGAAACTAAATCATAATTACAATAGAAATAAAAAACTAAGGCACATACCATAATTGACTCTAATTAAAATAGGAAATCTCTAAATCATAAAAATTTTAGAATCCTCAAATAATGTCTTATATCATCGATCGGGCAATAACTCCAAGATTATGGGATGTAAATTTTTGGTTTTTGGTTGCAAGTTACATTTTGCCGGGTATAACTCTAGATTAATTATCAAGGATGCTACACTCAAGCCATTATCCATCACCATTGGATTTGTTGATTCGTGTAATTGTTTCAGCTGAATTTGGAGTTTAAAAAGCAGTATTATCTCATACTTTCAACAATGGGATCTAATACAAATCCAAAATTAGTACAGAGAATTGTTCTATCGTAGGGAACGTGAACTCTGGGCAGCTTTGGCTTTAGGACAACTATGCATTCATTCAAACAAATATTCCATAGATTTATGTTCCTTTTTTCGAGAGAAAAAAAATATTCCGTGACAATGGTCAAGTGGAGTTTGATCCCTCATCTCAGCTTTAAGATTTTTGAAAATTCAAGTCTATTAAGGTCTTACCAGGTAACACAATGAAATTAATAAATATTAGATCATTGTATGGACCATCAGATGTTGCATATGTAATGTGGACCATAAGACACATATTATCAAATTTATTCAGAATCCTAGATTTGTTAAAGTCTGAGAAATTTTTTAAGCCATATGATTTAATAGTGTAATTGCATTATACTATTGAATCACATGGCTTAATAACTTTTCCGAACTTAAAAGTCGAGGATCCTGAACTAGATCAGTATTATATATATATTACCTTAAACTTTTGATAAATATTGCTGAAAATATTTAGGTGGCCTTAAAATTTCCAATTAATTAATTGTGCTGTCCTTATATTAGTTGCGAAGTTATTGTCCATCCAGGAAATTCCTGCAATTTCCCTTCATTTGCCATCAATATGTAGTCTTAATTTCAAGATTAAAATCTATCTATGTTGGATTCTTAAGACTTGACAATGATGGTTTTCTTCAACGAATTGTATTTCAAATCAGCTTCTGACTATGGATTAAACCACAAGCATGCAGTATATATCTAGTTGGATGAAATTATTATTTATAATTTTTTGCTTTTAACTTCAATATATTGAACTTGTTCATTTTACATAAAACATATAGTTAATCCAATTTCTTTATAATTATGGCCGGAAAAGGCATTATGTTGGGTTGGGAAAAAAAATTGGAGAGAGACATGATCGTGATGCAAGCTATGGAGAATCATTTGAGGATTTACTGGTTGAGACTTTGTCAAGATTGCCTATCAAATCACTAATGTGATTTAGTCGTGTTTTCAAATATTGGTTTAGTTTATTGATAACATGTCGTTATTATCTAGAACAATCAACGACATTTTTTAAAATTATACCGTCTAATTATATAGCTGAATATCTTAACAGTGAGTATTTCAATACCTTCCATCTTTATTGAATTTTTAACAGCGTGTAATTATAATATGTTGTAACAACTCCACCGTAGAAACTCATTTTTGTTGTAGTGAGTGTTCCCGCAACTGTCTTAGTGTGTTGATTTAAGGTCTAAACACCCACATAGATTTAAGAAGATCGGGATCTACAAATTAGTATGAAATGAACGTAATCGGTAGAAAATACAACTTATAAACATGTAATTAAAAAAAATAAAATTAAAACTCACTTGAGAGAGTAATTAAATCCACAATTTGA
>NW_006262201.1:11648860-11817066 GCF_000493195.1 Citrus x clementina | reverse complement strand
ATCTTAGTTACTCATATTTGCAAGCAAATTAAAACACTCATTTTATTTAATAAATTTGTGAAAGTATAATACAAGGAAATTGAAAACAAAAGCGAGGGGAAGAGAAAAATCTATTCTTATTAACTACACTTTTTCCTGCAATTCACCATTGATTTACACTAATCTTCTCTACAAAACTTATCTCTCAAATTCTAGACACATTCTCAATTGATCAAGGGTGGGCATTTACATGATATCTTTTGTGACCACAATTTTTAGTTCAGCTTTACTAATACAGTCCAGATGTCTGAAATTGCAACCATTGTGATGCATTATAGATCATTGGATTCAACATAATTAATGGCTACAAATGAAGTCAAAGTGAGACTCTCGATTGGTTCATTTGTTAAGGTGGTTGAACTAAAATTATAAGTGTTAAATTTAGTGTCGCGAGGTGCATGTAAGTTCAGACACATGGAACGATCTTAGTATTTTAGAATTAATGTTGGATCGAAGGGCTAACAATTCTTCTAAAGGTTTCTCAGTCTCCTGAATCCAAATTTCTTCACATCCACTTTCCAATCCAAGCATAATAAATTTAGGGATTTACCTACAAAACACAAAAACTGATACTTAAGAACTAATAAAAATAGACAATTCATAAAATAATTTAGGGATTTGTAAATGTGATGAAATTAATAGTGTAATTAATTTTATAAGTGAAAAAATGATAATTTTAACCTTTCTAGTGTTAATCAACTACTAGAAACTATTCATAAAATATTTACTCGAATCATTTGTGGTTCAGTTTGTGATTTAGGGCCGGTATAGTAACGATATAACTTTAACAAAAAATTATTGTTAGTCGTACTATAGAACTAATCAGCTGTAAAGAGAATCATGTTAAATGTTTAGTATAAATTTATTTTCAAAAGCTCTATGATTTTTAAAAGCAATTGTATGTGCTTAGTAATTCTTACTGTTAAATTGCTGTAGCATATAAATGACTGAATTAGACATAATATTGAATAAAAATTGATTTACACAATTATAAACATGTATATCGAATATTTTTTTATTGTGCGTACAATAATTGAAAACTAAAATAAATATTTTATGGTATTAATTTTTTATTTTGTTAGCTAATATAATTGGTAATAATATAATAACTATCTCTTTAAAGTTAATAATTTTCATTTCTATTTAATAAGCATAATTTTGGAATTTTTAATAAATAAAATAATATATATGAAATTTTATTAATTATAAAACTGATTCTCAAAATTAAATTTTGAAAAGCTACTCCATCACAGTTTTTCAAAATTTGCTATAGGATGGGTATTTTGCTAAAGTGAATTCTAAAAAAAATTACTAAACATCAAAATTAAACTTTTTAAAGTCTCTTAAACGAAATCCCAAACGAGCTCTTATTAACTTAGGCTGCTTTGAATTACAGTTGAAAAGCTAAAAGTTGCTTTTATTCCACAAATTTTGATAAATTAATGATGTTTCGTAAATATTTTAAAATATGTTTATTTTAGATGTTTCTCTATTTTTGTAGCAATTTTTAAAAAATAGATAGGGATCAATTTTTTTTAAGCTAGCTGAAGAAATAGGCCATCTTAAACTTTTGAAGCTTCTAAAATAATTTTACTATTTTAATAATTAAAAGACAATTATTCCATAAATCCAACTATAAAAATGATAACTCTATCATATAAGGATGCAAAATACATCTTACCTTCCAAACATTTTTATTCACTTAAAAGAAAATCAAAATTTAAATTAAGAGAAAAATTAAATACCTTTAATTCATTAGGCATTTGGACATCTTACGTTTATATTCACTTAAAGAGTGTAATTATGGCGTCCATTGATTCATCCTCGAGTGACTTTAAAAGTGCATTTACTAATTGGTAATCAGAATGAGTTGGAATTAGAATGATGAATGAAAATTAAAATAAATTATTTATTTTACAAGTAGGAATCAAAATCAAAATGAACTGTATTACTATTGATGTGTTTACTTTGTCTTGGAATTGTAATGGGTTATTATGAGTTACTAAAATGACCTTAGTTGATTATTGTCATTATTTATTATAATAACTGTGATTGTAATTATTATTATTCAAAATAATGATGGTGATGAAGATAAAATTAATCAATTTAAATAATATTATTAATAATGACATTAATGACGACAATAATAATAATAATACACTACAACAAAAATGAGTTTTTATGGTGGAGTTCTAACGGCATTTTATAATTACATGCTGTTAAAAATATGTAAAGACGGAAGGTATTAAAATATTCACCGTTAAAAGATTCCACTATATAATAAGACGGCATATTTTTTAAAAAATGTCGTTGATTGCTTGGATAATAAATTTTTAATAGCATAAAAATATCAATCCCCGTAAAAATAGTTTTCAATAGCGCGTGATATTTGCTGTTAATTAATAATAAAAGATGGCCTTTGACTTATCCTGTTAAATTAGAATCTTACTACAAACAAAATAGGAACACTTTACTAATTTCTCTCTAGTTTGCAAATTTCCCACCTCTTCTAAAACACTCCCGCGTTAATTCTCTATGGAGATTCGGCTGTTATCAAATTCTTCCAAATTTTTTTGATTTTTTCCAATTTTATCTCATATTTTTAGAATACCCATACTTCTAAATGCCCTAGTTTTTCAGATTTTCCCTCTCTTATTTGGAATCGTATACCCTTTTAACCTTAGTATTTCATCCTCTCTGCAATTTTATTTCATCCTCTCTGCAATTTCACAAAGGTTTGGCCTCAATCTTCTTTTTAATTCCTATTATCGCCGTTTGTACCATCAGCGACAAGGAAAGGTAAGAACTTTTATTTAATATGTAATTTTCTTTTCATTTGATTTGGAAATCGTTATGTTGGGACATAAGTTTGAATGGTTGTGTTACTGTTATTGTGTTATCTAGTTAATCTAATTTATCTTTCAATTAATTAAATTATAATTTTATTAAAAGATTTGAAAAAAAAGAAAAATTTTTGTTTCAAAATTTTTGGTTCCACGTGCAACAGGAGAGAAATCAAATCCAGGATGCTGGTCTGAGCTTTCGGCTTCAGTTTTCAGACTTCGTGGTGAGAATTATTTCAGGTATGCCCTATACTTGATCTTTTTCCCACATAGCATATTGTGAATATGTTTGGCATTAAAATTTTGTTTTTTTTTTCATTTGTTCTTTTATGCTTAATACTAAATGATTTTATTTTTTAGCATGCAAATAACTTGTTTGATTATCTTTATCTTTTAAAAACCTTAGTTGTATAATATATGTATATATGCTTGTTTATGAGCTAGTACTTTTGCCAAATAATGTCATCTAGTAGTGATGTCTTATTTGCAAGTTTGGGTTGCAAAAGAATTTTGATTATTTTTATTCATAACTGTCATCAACATTTGTGGTAGCAACTGATATAACTTTACTTGTTGAGCGGTTTATCACTTTAGCATGAATGAATTTCTTAGAAAAGAAAACATTAAATAAAAATGGTCGCATGTCCTCTGCTTCCATGATTTCCTGTTAGGTCTCTTATCAAGTTCACCCCGAGACCTCCGCGTCCAAGCAGCTTGAATAAAAGAATCCTAAAAATATTCGGAAATAAAGGATCAATTACCTTTCTTTTTTAATCAAGAGATGCTAGTATTGATTTATAACTTATCATTGTTAATAAATGCCAACTAACTAGCTAGTCCAATCTCTTGGCATCTTGCTATTTCTTTTCTATTAACGCTATAAAAGAGAAACAACAGTAAAGTAGAGGTCCACAAGGGAATAAAAAACAACCAGGGTAAAATCTATTGGCATCAGTACCAAAGACCTGAAATCAAATATTGGCATCACCAAGGATTGGAAGGTCTCTGATTGGAGAATCCCAAGCCATGGTGGTTTTCCATGTCTACAAACTCAATAATACATTTTAATTGTTTCTGGAGAATTTCAAAGCAAATTATATCTTGAACAGATCTATCTGAAATCAGGACAACTGAAATTTGTAGTTGGCAAAAGTTTGAGCACTAATGCAAATTGCAATCACAGATAAGTTCTTTTGCCAATAATGCAAATAGCTTGTTTGATTATCTTTATCTTTCAAAAACCTTAGTTGTATAATATATGTATATATGCTTGTTTATGAGCTAGTACTTTTGCCAAATAATGCCATCTAGTCGTGATGTCTTATTTGCAAGTTTGGGTTGAAAAAGAATTTTGATTATTTTTATTCGTAACTGTTTGTAAAAAAAAAGAGTAAGAAAAAGAATTGGTTATGTATAGCAGATTGAGCAATCTGATTCTTTGCTAGACAAATAATTAAAAAAATATGTTTTATATTTAAACAACAGATCAAAGAGGTTACAAGCAAGCACTTGATGTCATGTTGATGGATAAAAAATGGGTGAAGCTTAATAGGTTAGTATTTGAATAACTGCAGTATTTAAATATTTTATGCTAATAGATTTAAAGTTTTATTTTTTTAACTTTTTTTATATGCAGATATACTAAAGAATTTCAAGATGGAGCCCAAAAATTTGTTAACTTGGCTAGAAAAAATGCTGGAAATTCTGATAGGATTATATGTCCATGCATAAAATGTGCCCGTTATTGTCGTCAACATGTAGACACGGTATATGAACATTAGTGATAAGTGGGATGGATCCCACTTATGATAATTGGGTTTTTCATGGAGAAGCTCCAAATACTTCTAGGCAAGATAAAGATGTGAAGATGACAGACGCTTATGAAATGTATAATGATGCTTATCTTCAAAACTATAGTGTCATAGATAACCCAAATGACTACATTGATGATACCACACCTAGGTTAGAAGAAAATGAGTTTACTGAAAAGGTGAAAGCTGCTGAGACTTCTTTATACCTAGGATGTTCAAAATATACAAAAATGTCAGCAACTGTTGCCTTATATAAACACAAGATTGCACATGGATTATCTGATAATGGTTTTAATGAACTTCTTCAGATTATTTGTGATATGTTACCTGAAGATAATGTTTTACCTGGTTCTCTACACTTAGTGAAGAAACTACTTAAGGATTTTGACAGCGGTTACAAAAAAATCCATGCTTGTGTTAATGATTGTTGTCTCTTCACCAAGGAGAAAGAAAATTTAGATACATGTCCTAAGTGTAACACCTCTAGATGGCAAGTAAATTCTCAAACTAAGAAGATTAGGACAGGAGTACCAGCAAAAGTGCTGCGTTATTTCCCTATAATACCTAGACTTAGAAAGATGTTTATGTCATGTGAAAAAGTAGAACAATTGAAATGGCACTCAATTAACAAAAGTTCAGATGGAAAAATGAGACACCCAGTTGATTCAGTGGCATGGGATAACATCAATAAGAAATGGTCTAATTTTGCATCTGATCCAAGAAATATCAGGTTTGGGCTTGCTGCTGATGGGTTTAACCCTTTTAGTAATTTTAGCTCTGTATACAGTTGTTGGCCTATTTTCCTAGTAACATATAACCTTCCTCCATGGGTATGTATGTCTGAGGAGAACATAATGTTGACATTATTAATACCAGGGCCAAAACAACCAGGGAATGACATTGATGTATTCTTGGAGCCATTAATAGATGATTTGATTGAATTGTGGAACAATGGTGTTCAAGTTTATGATTCTTTGAATAAATCTGCTTTTAAACTAAAAGCTATTTTAATGTGGACAATTAATGATTTTCCGGCTTATGGTAATTTAGCTGGATGTACTACAAAAGGAGAGTTAGCATGTCCTATATGTGGTCCAAACGTATGTTCTGAATGGTTAGCAAATAGTAAAAAGATGGTATATAGAGGTCATAGACGATTTTTACATCCGAGACATGAATGGCGTATTGAGAAAAAAGATTGGTTTGATGGAAAGGAAGAAACAAGACGGCCTCCTAAACCTTTGACGGGCGAAGACATTGTACTTACCTTATTTAAATTAATAATTAATTGTACCATCATATTTACTTTTTTCATATAATATTATTTTGATTTTTATATTTCAACAGGACCATGTTAACATTGATGACAACTTGGACAATAATCTTGCACCAACTCCCCAGGTTTTATTGGTTTCATATATTTTATATATAAATTTATGATTTTCCAAAAACAAATTTTTACTTTGTTTTGATATATAATTTTTTGTTTTCTAACAGTCCTTTGAAGATAGCACAACTATTCTAAATACTCCAACTAATGGTGATATTTGTAAACTCTTAAATTGGTTGGGTACTGGGGAAGTGGTTGCAAAAGGAATGATAGCTGCAACAAATCCTGAGGCATTGGTCCACCATGTTCAACTTGGACCAGATTACTACAAAGTATGGGTTGATGAAGTGAATAAGCCATCATTATCTCTGGTTCGACCAACTCAAGAGTTCTTTAACTTAGGTGATGCAAAAGGGAGCACAATTGCATGGCCTATAAAGTACATCACCTTGGATTAACTCAAGTAAAGGTAATGCTATAATTTAAATTATATTTTACCTATAGAATGTCATATGTATATATACGTAAAAAATAAAAGTTGGGAGTTTATAAACTAGAACATAATATTTTAATTCTCATTGTTGCAGGAATTTGAAGTTCTTGGGTAAGGATTATTTTGCAATAATGAATGTTTTCATCATAAAGGACTTGATCAAGTTACTTAATTTAAGTTCATGTTAAGGATACTATTTTTGGTACTCAGTAGTTTCTTTTCAAACAATGGCTATATTTTCCATCTTTTCTTGACAATGAGTTCTTTATATCAGATTGTTCATTACAGATTTTTTTTCTTTTTTTAATACAATTTTGTTTGGACACCATGTGTACACAAATTTGAATAAAATTTTGTTTGGACAATCGTGTGTATGTTTACTTTATTTATTTAGAAAATTCGAATGTATTATTTATATAAATGAAATTAGGAATCTATCGAGGAATTAAATAGTAAGTTAATTTAAATTGCAACAAGTTAATTATATGGTAAAATTGATTTTTTCAATAGTAATGACTGTTATATAAATATTCCACAGCAAAATTTTATTATCACTGTTAAAACTTGTTACAACGGCATGTACTAACCATGCTATCACATTTTATCACAGCAGTTTCTTTTTCTCGTTAAATGTTGAACTATGTTTAGCGCCAAAAAAAAAGACGGGGAGTAGTATTGGCCGTTGATGAAACAATCCACAGCTGGTTATTATTGATGTGGATGGTTAAAACAAGATTGGCGCCAAAGATATAACGGGGAGTAATGATGGCTATTGATGAAATTATCAATAGTAGATACCCTTCACCGTGTAATACCTTCTATAGCATAGTTAATAGCGTTGAATGTTGGCTGTTAAAACCCATAGCTTTCCACGGCTCATGGATCAACGGCATGCATGTTTTTGCCGTCATATCCCATTGACAGCATATTTCCCATGCCATGAAAAGCCTATTCTATTGTAGTGAATAACAATAATAATTAAATAATGCAGGACCTATTTGTAAATATTACAAAACTTTTGTAGGGACCACAATACAAAAGTGACAAATCCTAAAGGGTAATTTGAAAATTATGAAAATTTGTATGGGAGTTCAAGGAATGAGAACTTTATTCCCAATCTGCCTATAGGAATCAAGTTCCTAATCCTTAATCCCAAAAATATGTAGGCCCCACATATTTCAGTCTCATTTCCTTTCTACTTTAACAAGTAAACACCATCATTTATTCTCATTCTGTGTTCTGATTCCCTAATCCTACAGTTAAACAAACTATAAGGGTATGGGTTTAACCTCGCCATGTTCTAGGATTGTATTCTTCTCCCACTTTTAAAAATTGGTAAAGGTTGACGTCCCCCCTTTGATGTGGGGTGGAATAAATTCCCCTATAAAATTTGTTAGGATAGAAATCTGGTTGTGTCTCAGTGGACTCGTTCTCAAAGTTGATATCTTCTTATTGTAAATTTCAGTAGAATATTACAATATACAAATAAGAAAAGAGTGTATTATGAAATTTCTGAAATGTATTATATGTGAATTTTCATTACAAAAAAAATGATATTTACCTCGAAATGTTAATCTAAACGATGGGTCATTACCGAAAGAGACCTGGTGGGCGATGGGGCCCTTAATTTTGGTTGGATTTTAATGGAAAAATATTAATTTCGATAGTTTTGAGAGAGAAAATTTTGTTGACTCTTGGGGTTTGGTTTAGGTTTGAGCAGGAAACTTTCCTTTCTCATGTATGGTCAGAGCAGATGTAAGTTTGGAGATAGTTTCTGTCAAATTGGTTAAGATTTGCATCATTTGGTTATTGATTGACTTTTGTTTTTCAATAAATGAGTGCAATGTGTCTTCCAGAGTTTTTCTTGGTGGTGGGACATATGGTGGGTAACTCTGGGAGTTTTGAAAATTTTGACATGGAGGAACTGGTTGTGAAGGTTGTGCATGATTGTCATTTCTCCAACTGAAATTTGGGTGGTTTCTCCAACCGGAGTTGTAAGTTTGGGAGCATGGATTTGGATTTGGCCTTTTGAAATTGTCAATGACATTTACTTGTTCATGCAAACTTTCTCTCAGAGCTAGTAAAGTTGGACAGTCCTGCGTAGAATGGTCAGTAGAATAGAAAACATAACATGAAATATTTTGAACAGACTTTACATGATCATTCTTTTTCAACTCTAATGCTTCGACTTTTCTAGTTAATGATGCAAATTTGGCTTGAAAATCATGGTCTTCCCTAAGGTTATGCATGCCTCCACTAGATGGAGATGACTGGAGTTTACTTGATGACTCATAAGACCCAACTGTATCCTAGTGTTGTGCATTCTCTGCTATATAGTCAAGATAATCTAATGCATCTTCAAGACTTTTATCCCTAAACTCATCATTACACATCATTTTAATGACTTGTCTACCTTGGGATGTTAATCCCTCGTAGAAATAAGACACTAATCTACATATTTCAAAACCGTGATGTGGGCAAATGTTAAGTAGTTCTTTAAACCTATCCCAACATTGGTAGAGGGTTTCTCCTATTTTTTGAGTGAAAGTTGTGATTTGTCTTTTGAAAGAATTTATTCTGTGGGGTGGGAAGAATTTTTTTCAAAAATTGTGCTTTCATTTCATCCCAAGTTCTGATGAATTCTGACCTAAGATTTTGTAGCCAAGTTTTAGCTTTATCCTTTAGTGAGAAAGGAAAAAACTTAAGCCTGATTATATTCATGCTACAATTTTGATTAGTACAGGTGTTACAGACTTCTTCAAATTCCCTTAAATGCAAATATGGATTTTTTAGACTCAAAACCATGAAAGGTAGGCAAAAGTTGAATGATACCAGGCTTGAAATTAAAACGTGATGCATCAGGAGGGAAAGCTATGCATGATGGTGACCATGTTCTAGTAGGATGCATGTAATCTCTAAGGGTCCGAGGCTGTTCATGAATATTTTGCAAGGCTTGGTCATTTTCGTGCTCCGAAAAATTTTCAGCTCCTGTGTCAGCCATATCTAGTGTCAGCCATATTTAAGGGTGATGAAGGTGATCTTCTAATTAATCTCCCACTATTTGTACGAGACCAATGATGCATGCAATGCTAATAATGTGTGCTAAACTAATGATGCAAAAACGCTAAATGAAAATTTCAGAAATAAAAATAAACTGGAAATTAAATAAGCAAAAAATGCAAAATAAAAATAAACAAACTGGAAAATAAATAAATAAATTAGGCGGTGAAACCAGCCATTAAAAGAAACAGTTTAGGTGGTATTTTAAAACCAACCATATAATAAAATATAGAATTAAATAAATTAATGCACAAAAATAAATAAATTGAAATTAAAATGCTAGGCGGTAGAACCAACCATATAAATAAAAATATATAAATTAACAAAATTTAAATAAGAGTCAGGCGATAGAACCGACCATTTAAAATGAACACAGAAAGTAAATTGCAGAAATTTAAAGAAATAAATTTGATTTGGGGACTGATTTGCAAAGGTTTCTGGGTTAAGATGAAGTTTCTCACAAATTTTATGGATAATGTTAAGGTTTGAAAAGAAGAGGGGTGCTAACTGAAGTTTTACAAAAAAAGAATAAATTAGAATCACGAAAAGATGGTAACGACAAAACAAAAATATTAAAATAAAATAAAAATAAAGTAAAGACAAACTAATACCAAATTTAGAAAACTCCCTGGCAACGGCGCCAAAAATTTGACACGACTCAAAAGTGTATTACTCCCAAGTATAAGAGTGTCTAGTTATAATATAACCCGGTGAGTCCGGGGTCGAACCTCAGGGAGTTTTAAATCTAGTAAAACCAAGAAAATTAATTGCGGGGCAAAGAAATTATTTGAAATTGATTTAAAAATAAGTTAAGGCTACGGGATCCACTCTCAGTATTCAAACTATAATTTTAATACTCTCTCATTTTTAGCCTCGCTTTTTCCAATTAATTATTATATCATTTAATTTTCAAATAACTATGTGTGTGGATAAATATGAAATAAAATACCTAATGTGACACACTATATTAATGTGTTGACATTATGTCAAAATACCATACAGATCCAAAGAAATTTATAAATTAATATGATATAAAAATAACTAGAAAATAATAAAATAAACTTTAAACTCATTTGAGAAAATAATAAATTTAATGGTTTTAAACATTGAGCTTCACCCTTCACCTCAGCTTAATAAAATTAGCCACTCATATTGAAAGAAAACATAACACTCTTTTTATTTGATAAATTTTTGAAATATGTTACAAGATAAATTGATACAAAAGGAAACAAGAAACGAAAAGAAAGAAAGACGGAAATTTTACAGTTCCCTCTTGGCTACAACAAAAACTTGGCTTAAGCTTCTGGTTCTTCGTGCTGGCTTCCACTCTTTAGCTCATTTGCCTCCTTTTTATAGGCAACAAATGCTTTAACTTAACTTATTTTATTATTTATTTATTATTTTATTATTATTATTTACATTATCATTGTTTTGAAATGTGTGATAGTCAGGAGGCGTGATAGCCTCCTGACCATCACCAACATGTTTTTGTTCTTTTGTTCTTTTTTTATTTTTTATTTTATTATTTTATTATTTATTTATTATTAAATCTCTTCAATTTGTGTTCCAGTTGTTCTTCTTTGTTCCCGCTTTCAATTCTAATTTCATCTTTATTCCTAAAAAAATATTTACAAGATAAAATTAACAAATTACGAATTAATTTAATATAAAATATATTTGGGGAGTATTAAAATAATTTAGAAATAATGAACGCATTAATTGACACAATAGGTGAAAAGCTAATAATTTTATCCTTATTAAATTTACACTTTTTAGTGTCAATCAATAAACTTAAGAATTTCTTATTGGATAATAGTTTTTTGATGGAAAAAGCAGATACTACTCTTTTTGTTAAGCATAAGAACCAAAATATACTTGTTGTTCAAATTTATATGAATTGATTGTTTGAATATATATGAGTTGATTGTTTGAATACTTATGAGTTCATGAATCATGCATTAAAATGACCCTTAAAACATTTTGGATCAATGAAATGATCTTAGAATGTATTATTTGTTGGCCAAATATTTAAACAAATATGCGAAATCATAGATAAAATAAACAGTGTACCATTTAAATCCAGAAACTAGAAAATGATTTTTGCAAATTGATGGTTAACCGTTTGGTTCAAATGGTAAACCGATTAAAAATAGAAAGTCATTACTTTTACTCCCTCACTGTTAGTGACTACATATTAACCATTTCTGATTAAGTGCTCTCTGGAATTTATTGGTTCGTCGATTACAGAAAACGGCTTGCCATTTTCTTGTGATATAAACGGTTCCCAGGTTTTCTTCTTCCTCTTTATTAACCCTTTCACCGTTTTCTCCATTAACGAGAAACCGAAGCTTTCTCTCTCTCAAATCCTTCATTTTTCTTTATTTTCTTGCCAAATCACTCTGATAGAATCGTTTCTATATATCATTATAACAATTTTACCAATTCAAAACAGCAAATTGAGCCCCAAATTCAAAATTCTAAAATCAAAACCCTAACGGCAACCAACAGATTTCTTTAATTTTGACCAGATTTTTGCCCTTCTTTAACCAAATTGAGCCCTCCAATCACTTCCTCTACTCACTTTTAACCTTTTAATTGGTTCCATTTCCTCCATTTTCATCTTTCTTTATTTCCCCACTTTCTCCAGTATCACCATGGTTGACTCGTCCTGTCAAACTCGAAGGAGTAAAACAGCTCCCACTAGGAATCCTATACCACCACGGAAACCTCTAAATTCGAAAGAATTCATTTTCCCACAGCCCCATTGGTCCAGTGCTACGAGCACCACTTTATGGGATGGAAGGTACTTGATGTTGTGCAAATTTTATTGAACTCGCAAGTGCACGAATCTATTGTAATATAGATCAATGGTGACGAGTGTCGATCCCACGAGGAGGTGGATTTTAATTGTGTGTAGAATTAATTTTGTAAATGGGTGATTGGATTTGTGGTGGAAATGATTTGGAATATGTTAAAACTTAAATTAAAATGGCGAGAATAAATTCTAAAATTGGAATTAAAATGGCGAGAATAAATTGAAGAGAATTCTATTGAAATGACGTACTTGGGTATCTGGATCCGTATCAACATACACCATGGGATAAATATTCCTTATTAATACCAATTAAATCATGAGGGGGGAATCCACACCTCATGAACCACACTCTAATCAATATGGTGTTAAGGGCTTATCATGCTAAATAATAATAACCTTGTACTAGAGAGCCGGTGTAACCAAGGCGGTATCTAGACAAGATTATTATTATTTGTCGACGAAAAGTCAAATCATCCACAAAAATTAGAGGGGAAAAGAAAATAAATTTACCAAATAAAGCCCATAACACATGTTGAGACTTCACCTTCAACCCAAGCTTGAAAGAAAATTAGCTACTCATAATTGAACTAGGGGCAAAATGGAAATTTATTAAAATACGTAGAAAATACAAGAAGGAGAAGGAATTACAGAAAATGGATCCCAAAAATGGATTCAAAGATATCAAATTAGGGGGGGAGGCCCCCTTTTTATAGATACATGGAGTAAATCATAGCCATCGGATTAAAAACAGTTTGGACGCTCAGGATTGCGCCACATCATCAGTCAACAGTACGCGGTTTGACCACGTGGATGAACAGTAACACGGTTTGACCCGGGTTGAACAGTGACGCGGTTTGGTTGAAAATAATCCTGTGTGATGCATGTACCGTACGTGAGATTTTTAATCCACTGATATGCTGTCACATCACCATCAACAGTACATAAGAATTTTAGTTCAACAGGATCATGACACCTCATCAGTCAATGTCACATCATCGGTCAATGCCACATCATCGATCCATCTATGTGAACAGTGTCGTGAATAGTAACGTAGACAGTACCATACACATGAATAGTACCGTACATGTGAACAGTACCATTTTTCCTTTTATACTCCTCCTAAGGTTTTCGACCGTCCTGAGTTGAAAAGTGATGTCCGTTTTGCTGTCTGATCTCTCGTTTATTGTGAAATGACTATGATGCCCCTAAAATACATAAAATACTTAATTAAAATAAAATACATGGAATTAAATCAAAGGAAGGTTAAGTACATAAAAGTAAGGGTTGTTAGTAAGACTTGAATGTAAAATGACAGTTTTCTCCTTTATAAATATGCATTTTCTAACACTCAACACTCGACTCTTATTATGTTGATTTAGAAGACTTTAGAGAGTTGATTGTTTGTGGTAGAAGTGTTAGGAGTATGCTACTACCTTGGGAGTCAGCTATAGATTTTGATGATCGAGTATATCCTAATCAAGTCCATTTTTTCTATTCGAACATGAAAATTTCTGCAACCCGATTAGATATGATAGTCACTCAGGTTGGTGATGCGCCTATTGAATTTAATGATGAGGACCTAAATAGCGTCCTTGGAATACCAAACGTTGGTCATGAGATTTATACCTCCAGGAAAGCTCTCTCGTTTGTCGATTTTGTTCATAATGATGGTGTTCGTAACATTTGTCGACGTCGAGACCTTACTAATGATATTTGTGCTCTTCTTTTTCGGTCTCAATTATTGCCTCTCCAAGTTTGAATCCTTTTTATCATTTTACAACATATTATTACTCCTCGGAAGGGTCATTTGGATGAGGTAACAAGGTTGGATGTCGGATTATTAGATAGTCTCATTACGGAGTAACCTATTAACCTTGGATATGTCATTGTGAGACACATGCTGGGTACCCCTGTGGTTAACCACTGCTTGCTCCCTTATGGCAGTATCATTTCTAAGATATTGTGGCACTTCCAAGTGCCTCTTCGGGATGCCATGTATAGGGAGACCAAACGGATTGGTCTGATGCTATGACTAGTATTGGCTTTTTTGGGAAGAACGATAAATGGCTCAAGACCTCAAACTCCAAATATCGAGACACTTTGGTTGCTTCGAAGATGATCGGATGCTTAATGATATTTATCCCCCTAATTAACTTCCTGATTTTAGGCTAAGAGCTAACCCTCCACCACCTCGTTGACGATCTATACCCCGGCCTCCAATCGATTCCGACACTGAGGAGCGTGAGATGGATGTTGATCTTCCTCTAGCTCCCGAGTAACCTTCAGCTCCCACGCAACCTATAGCTTCCGAGCAACCTCCAGCTCCCGTACAACTACCAGCTTCGGACACTCTATAACAGTTGGTTGATAATGTTCGTAGACTTTCTGAGCAGCAGTACCAGATTTTCAACAAAATGGATACTCTCTCTAGGCAACAGTGGCAGCTTCTATCTCAATTTTAGACCTTTCAGTAGTAGAGTATCAATCAGCAGCTTGAGCTCATTGTTGGACAGCGGACCCTCCTTCGCTATTTTTTATATGACCCTAGCAGTTCATCTTCGCCGCTTCATTCTTAGTTTCTTTCTTTATGTTTCGCACATACATTTCATATTATGTTTATATGTGTGCTTTGATATTTATATATTTCTGTTTGGATTGCATTGCTATTTATTGATGATTTTGATGATGGATGACTGTATGTGTGTGGATTGATGATTTGTTGGAGTTGTTGGTGTATGAAACTTGTTTAAGCTTATACGGAAGTGTTTTAACTTTGATTTGTATTTGAGGATTTGTTCACTTTTAAGGGGAGACTTCGCCGAAATTTTTGCTTTCATGGATTGGGTAATATATTCATCTTACTAATCATGGTTAAAGTATCATTTTCTATCGTTCCTTTTTTATGATGAAGGGGGAGATAATGCGTATTTTAATATAATGTCTTGAATCTTGCATTAAAAAAAATCAATAATTTGTTTTGAAAGATTTTTTTTATATACTTCATATTGGCTAAAAATTTGAATTTTGCTACAGTAATATTGTTCACTAAAATTACACTTTTGGCCCAAAACTTTCTATAATTATAATAAGGCCCAAACATCATAAAACTTTATAAATAGGTCCAATTTCAGAATTTTCTAAGAATAATTTTTTCCAAAACTTTTTGAAATTATGATATGGCCCCAAAGATATTATTATTTCACGAAAAGGTCCCTTTCAACATAATACCCATATTTTCAAAGTTTTTAAAACCTTTCACTTTAGTCCAAAATATTCATAAATTATAGTATGGCCCAAAACATTTCAAATATTTGTAAAAACATCCAACTCCGAAATTTAATAATAATACTTATTAAAATCAACGATTTCAAAACTTAGCATTTAAGTCCAAATTACTCAAATCCATAAAATACTTTACTTTATAAAAATAAAACATTTTAGTTTATGAAAAGTATTTAATTAAATTAATCTCTTGAGCTTCTCAAATGCTAAATCATGCATCAATTAAATCATACTGGCTTTACAAGAATTTATCGCACTAATTTGTCTGTTTAAGCTCTAAACTTTATTCTTGATTTCGCCGTTGTCTGTTGAGTGTCTTGAACTTAATTTCACTTGATTCACTTGCATAAATATTACCCTTCAAAAACTAGTGAAAATATTAAATACAATATTTATAAAATCACTTAATACATATGTTTGTTATCATCAAAATTACAATATGTGCAGCCCTTTAGGCTAACAATCTCCCCCTTTTTGATGATGACAAACATCTCATGTATTTTGATATATATGCTCCCCCTTAATACATGACATATATAATTCAAGATATAAATCAAAATTAAAACAAAAACTCCCCCTGAATATATGATTTATGATAATTTGTAAGCTCCCCCTTAATATTTCAAAACCATGCATAAATACTTAAAATACAAAATACATATTACATGTCTCCATATTCAAAATACATGATCTCTCCCCCTTCATCATCAAAATTACTATAAATTTGATGCTCACACAAAAAATAACATCTCAATGACTAATCAAGAAGCATAGAAATAAAGCATGCAATTGACCAAAGAGTCATATTCATTCTAAGAATTCAGAAAATATCATCCAAATATAAATTACCCAAATACTAAACAACCATCATCCGTAATCCACAATTAAAAAAATTATGCATATGAAAATGTAGGTGCATAATATAATAAGGAACCATGGTAAAATCCATAAGGAGAGCACACTATAGAAGTGGTAATTTAAAATACCCAAAATGCACAAATTCGGTTTTGTAAAATAATGAGTGAAATGGATGATTTTAAACCGATTATATTGATCCAAGAGATGATTTAACATAATGGATGGTGTTGATTGGATCAAAAGTCGGCTAAAAAGAGCTTAAATTGGAAGAGAAAGAAATGGGTAAGTTAGGTTTTTGATTTTGGGTTTTATGTGGAGAGATGATGAAATCAAGTTTTGAGAGTGAAAATTTAAGGAGTAATGGATGAATAATGAGTTGGATCATTGATTTTGGCAAGAGAATGAGTGAAAGATGAAGAAATTTGAGAGAGAAATGGAGAGGTACTATTCACGCGTGAGAGAGATGATAATGAAATGATGAAGAACAAGTGAGAAAATGATGATAGAAGTGTTTAATAAAGGTTAAAAGCATGGGTATTAGTTTGAATGATTGATTTGGGCATAAAAATGGGTGAGAAATGAAGAAAAATTGAGTGAAAATGGATGGGTGGTTCACGGTTTTGGATGAAAGAGAGAACAAGTGCAGAAAAGTAACGAAGGAAGAAGAAGAAGCAAAAAAAATAACCCCAACTCGTGACCAAGCGGCTAGCCACTTGCTTTCGGGTTTGGGCAATGCCCAAGCGGCTAGTCGCTTGGGGCAAGCGGTTAGCTGCCTCATGGTTGCCCCTCTGCACAAATTTTGCTCTCCGACTATTTTTTATCGATTCCAAGACCATTTTGTGATCTCGAACACTTTCAAAAGCCATTTTAATGCATGAATCAATATAATTAACATCCAAAAAATCATAAAACTCAAATTTATAACATATTCATCATGCATATACATCACAATTAGGAGATACGATAACACTTTATGGTTGGAATTATAAACATTTAAGACATGATTAATTCACACATATAATTCATCCATCATGCATATATTTTACACAATCATTAAACATATATGCATTCAAAGATTAATAAGCATATCACTCATTTATCATGCTTAGGCATTACATAATCAGTAAAATCAAACAAATCCATCATGATGAGTTGACAAGCTATCATCATATATATCTATAACCATGCATCATGATAAAGCACTCAATGTTAAACACAATGATAATTCAATCATATAAACATACAAGTATACTTTCACAAATTCAAGCTACTATCCATTTTTCATGATTCACTCAACATGATACCAAATGAATTATTAAATACTTACTAAGCTTAAAAAACCATCACTTATAATCAATAAGGCAATAATTGTTACCAAAACAATTAAATCATATTGTTTCATCATTTTTGCTTACACCATGATCAAGTGATTATTCTCATAAGCTTTTATCAAGGAACTCTCCGCCATTCCTTGATTGTGGTGCCTACAAAAAATATTCAAGTTGTGTGCTTTGGTACCCAAATATTCTTGGGTCCTTGAGTGTTAGCAATGGTTCCTTTTGGAACCTAAATACATGTTACTCCATAATATGCATTTCTTTTAACCGGACATCTAAGCTTCATGTGACCATTTTGATTGCAATAATGGCATTCAATTTGATCATTAATGGAGGTAGTTTTAACAAAATAACTCTTATAATATTTTTATTTCAAATTTGGCTTATAACCAATACCTCCTTTATCAAACACAAATTTTTGTGAATTAAGCAAGTTATCCAACATCTTTTGCCCATTTGTGAATTTTAACACAATTTAATTTAGCTCATTGCTCTTTTTCTTAAGCACTTCGTTTTCTTTTATTAATTCATCAACATGTGATTTATCATGCTCATATGAAGTACTTTGTTTGCATTTAAATGATGCAATTCTATCATGCAACATTTTATTATCTAACTCTAGTCCTTCAATCTTTTCATTTAATGAATCATTGCATTTTTGTAAAGCATCCTTTTCATTTTCAAGTTATCTACATATGATTCTAGATGCTCATGTGAAGTGCTAGGTTTCTCATTTGATAATGCAACTCTATCATGCAATGTTTTATTATCTAATTCTAGGCATGTAATCTTTGCACTTAGAGATTCATTCTCATATATGAGCTTTACCATTTTCTTTTTAAGACATGCATTCTTTTTACCAATTTTTATCCAATTATCATGCAATTCTTTAAAAGCATCATATAATTCATCATAAGTAGAAAGATCATTTACCTCATTAAGTTCATTATCCGATTCATCTCCAATTGCCATGAGAGCTAGATTTGTCATTTCTTGATGCTCTTCATCATCACTTGTTTCCTCATTGCTATCATCCCATGTGGCTACCATTGCTCTCTTCTTGAGCTTCTTGAGAAGAGGGCATTCCGTTCTTATATGACCAGACTTCTTGCACTCATAACATTTGATTACTTCCTTCTTCTCCTTTCAGTTCTTGAGGTCTCTCAATTTTCTTTGCTCACCGGATTTCTTAAAAAGTTTTCTAATCCTCCTAGCCAACATATCCATCTCCTCCTCATCCAGCTCACTTTTCTCATCACTTTCATGTTTCGAGGCTTTGAGAGCAATGCTTTTGTTCTTCTCCTCATTGCCTCTTTCGGCTGCCAAGTCTTCCTAATAAGAAACAAGAGAACCAATTAAATCATCAATAGGTAAAATATTTAAATCTTTGGCTTCCTCAATGGCAGTCATTTTTTGTCTCCATTCCTTAAGTAGCGACCTAATGATTTTCTTAATTTTCTCGCTATTTGAAAAGGTCTTTCCTAAGGCTCCTAGAGTGTTCACTATGTCCGTAAATCTAGTATACATAGAATACACACTCTCATTTTGTTCCATTTGAAACAATTCATATTGTTGAGTGTACCTACTAATTTTAGACTCTTTCACTTGATTCGTGCCTTCATAAACAACTTCAAGTTTGTGCCAAATTTCATTAGCACTTTCACAACTAGATACTCTATGAAACTCTTTCTTATCTAGTGCACAAGACAAGGCATTCATAGCTTTGGAATTTAGAGAAGCTCTTCTCTTTTCCAATTCATTCCATTCCCGTGAAGGTTTTGGAATATCTTCCCCGACTTTGTTTTTAGTCAAAGGCATAAATGGACCATCATAAACAATTTCCCAAATTTCATAATCTAAAGCTTGTAAATAAATTCTCATCTTAGTTTTCCAATATGGGTAGTCATTACCATCAAAGAATGGTGGTCTAATTGTGGATTGTCCTTCCTTAAAGGTTGAGTCATTATGGGTTGCCATGGATCTTTAACTCTAGACGGTTAAGTCTACACAAAAGTACCTTGCTCTGATACCAAATGAAATGCAAGTTATGCAACCCAAGACGGGGGTGAATTGGGATTTTAAAATTTATGTAATACAATTCGTACAACAATTTAATCTATTGCCTTAATCAAATCAAAAACAATAAATTCAATCAAGCACAATATTAAAAGAGTAAGGGAAGAGAAAACAAACACAAGAATTTTTACGTAGTTCGGCTATCCCCGCATACGTCCACACCTCCAAGCTCATCCGACTTGAGGATTTTCACTATCCAAGCCTCCCAAGGCTTCAAATGTTTACAATTGACTTCCAAGGTGTCAATGGACCTTTACAACAAGAGATTATCTCCCCAATCTCTTTAACCCAAGTGTTTCTCACACTTATACACTCAAAATTTGATAAGAAATGAAAATCACAATAATGAAACTCTCTTTAAGAGTGGATAACAAATTATAGCTTAATAATGACTCAATAAATGATGATTTACAAAATGAAAGCTCAATATATGTTATATGATGTTATTTATGCTTGTATTAGTTCTTAAAATGAAGTTGGAGTTGCATTTTTATAATTAAAGCCCGAAAACTAGCCGTTATAGGCAAATTTCCGCACCTAAGCGGTTAGCCGCTTGATTTATCCGGCTAGCCACTTATGAACAGTGATATTACCGTTATTTTTGAATTTTGCTACAGTAACATTGTTCACTAAAATTATATTTTTGGCCCAAAACTTTCTATAATTATAATAAGGCCCAAAATGTCATAAAACTTTATAAATAGGTCCAATTTCAGAATTTTCTAAGAATAGTTCTTTCCAAAACTTTTTGAAATTATGATATGGCCCCAAAGATATTATTATTTCGCAAAAGGTCCTTTTCAACATAATACCCATATTTTCAAAGTTCTTAAAACCTTTCACTTTAGTCCAAAATATTCATAAATTATAGTGTGGCCCAAAACATTTCAAATGTTTGTAAAAACATCCAACTCCGAAATTTAATAATAATACTTATTAAAATCAAAGATTTCAAAACTTAGCATTTAAGTCCAAATTACTCAAATCCATAAAATACTTTACTTTATAAAAATAAAACATTTTAGTTTATGAAAAGTATTTAATTAAATTAATCTCTTGAGCTTCTCAAATGCTAAATCATGCATCAATTAAATCATACCGGCTTTACAAGAATTTATCGCACTAATTTGTCTGTTTAAGCTCTAAACTTTATTCTTGATTTCGCCGTTGTCCGTTGAGTGTCTTGAGCTTAATTTCACTTGATTCACTTGCATAAATATTACCCTTCAAAAACTAGTGAAAATGTGAAATACAATATTTATTAAATCACTTAATACATATGTTTGTTATCATCAAAATTACAATATGTGTAGCCCTTTAGGCTAACAAATATTTCTAAATGTCTTCATGAAATTTGGATAATCATTTACTTTAAATAAGAAAACCATTCCCTGTGAAATTTTATTAAAACTGTGATTTTGGAAATAAATAATGAACTGTTAACTATAAAATGGTTAACCGATAATTTCCAGAGATGAATAATCTCTTAATCTTGAACCAATTAGAAAAAACGGATAAAGCAAGTATGCTGGGCAGGTTATTGGAATTAAACGGCGAACTGTTTATATCTAAAGGTTAACTGATAATTTCCAAAATGAAATTATGTGCTAACCTTGGACGATTGAGTAGAAACGAGTAAGCCTATTTCGTTTTGCAGGTTATTGAAAATAACCGGGGAACCGTTAACTTCAAACGGCTAACCGATAATTTTCAGAATGTTATTTCATAATAAGCTTCAACCGTTTAGCAAGAATGGATAGTAGAAATTTGATTTGTAGGTCTCTGAAAACTAATGACAAACCGATAATGGTAAATGGTCAACCGTTTATTTTAAATTCAGCCCAACGGTCACTTGGACCAGTCAAAACAACTAACCGATAGCTGCCTACGGCGATCCAATTTCAGGTAGAAAGTCAACAACAACTATTTTTCAGCTCCAACTATAAATAAGCTCAATCAAATTCAAACAAGAGTTGATTACAACGTTATCATTGAGTATATAATCGAGAATACAATCTTCATTGAGTTTTAAATTCATTCTTATTTAATTTATTCACACATTAGGCATTGATTTGTAATCTTATAGATTGTGTGAGAGAAAAACAAATTTGTAATTTTTGTTTTGAGTGGTTGTAAGTGTTGAGATACACTTGGGTTAAGAGATTAGGGATAATCTCTTAGTGTAAAAGTGGATTGACACCTTTAAAGTCAATTATAAGTTCTCTTGAAGCCTTAAAGGCTTGACTAGTGGAATCCTTAAACCCGGTGTACTTGGAGGCGTGGACGTAGGTGAGGTTGGTCGAACTACGTAAAAATAGTTGTATTTGAATCTCTCTTCCCTTATCTTTTTATAGTTTGTTTGATTCATTTATTATTACTTTAGATTTGTTTAAGATTTACAACAAGTTTCGATTTAGTATTGCACATTTGTATTTTAAACCTAATTCACCCCCTTTGGGTTGCTTAGACATTATTTCAAAACCATTCTCGACATGGCAAGAGGCATGCTCAAGAGTAAGAGGCTACTTAAAGAATTTTTGGCTTAAGCTGTTGCATGTGCAGTCTACTTAGCCAATCAATCTCCAACAAGAAGTGTGTGGGGCAAAACGCCATAAGAAGCATGGAGTGGAAGAAAGCCCGACATTGCCCATCTAAGAGTGCCCATGTACATATACCAAACGAAAGAATAGTCAAGTTGGATGATAAATGTGAGAAGTTCATTTTCATCGGCTATGAAAACAATTCCAAAAGATACAAGCTTTACAATCCAAATAACAGGAAGATTGTGATCAGTCAAGATGTAGGTTTTGATGAAGAAGAAGAATGAGATTTTGGCTCTGGTGTGGATGACTTCAACTTTTTTCCCATTAAAGAAGATGATCATACACAAATAAAACAAGTAGAAGAACAACAGGAGCCATCTACTCCACCTATCCCACCAGCATAAACCACATGTGGAGATTCACCGCCATCTTTCTTAAATGAAATAACCAAAGAACGTACAAGAAGTCTTTAAGATCTCTATGAGGTAACTGAGAGACTTGATAATCTCACTCTCTTACCTCTTTGCCGATTGTGAGCCAATAAACTTCCAAGAAGCTGCACTAGATGAGAAGTGAAGAATTGCAATGGATAAAGAAATCAAAGCCATGGTGAAGAATGATACTTAGGAGCTTGCTACTCTTTCCAAGGTCACAAGCCGATTGGTGTCAAATAGGCGTACAAAATGAAATGAAATGTGAAGGGAGAAATTAAAAGGCACAAGGCGAGGCCAGTTGTAAAAGGCTATAGTCAAAAGGCTGGTATAGACTATGGCGAGGTATTTGCTCCTGTAGCCCGACTTAAAACTATTAGACTTATTATTTCTTTAGCTACTTATAACAAATGGAAGATTTTTCAAATGGATGTGAAGTCTGCTTTCTTGAATGGATTTCTTGAAAAAGAAGTTCACATCGAACAACATTAGGCTATGTGGTGAAAGGACATGAAGACAAAGTTTTGAGATTGAAGAAAACTCTTTATAGGTTAAATCAAGCACCAAGGGGAAGGAATAACAGAATTGACAAGTATTTTCAAGAGAACAACTTCACTAAATGCCCATATGAACATGCTCTCCATGTCAAAGAAACAGATAGAGACATTTTGATTATGTGCCTATATGTGGATGATCTCATCTTCACTGGAAGTGATCCAAACTTATTTGAAAAGTTCAAGAAAGTGATGATCAAAGCATCCGAGATGACTGACATCGGACTGATAGCATATTACCTCGGCATTGAAGTCAAGCAAAAAGAAGAAGGCATATTTATCTCTTGAGAAAACTATGCAAAGGAGATTCTCAAGAAGTCCAAGATAAATGATTGCAAGCCTATAAGCACACCAGTAGGATCAAGTTATCCAAACATAATGAAGGCAAAGATATAGATCCAACATTTTTTAAAAGTTTGGTCGGAAGCCTACAATATTTAACATGCACAAGACCAGATATCCTTTATATAGTTGGACTTGTGAGTCAATACATGGAGAATCCAAAGACCACTCATTTTAAGCTGTAAAAAGAATCTTTCGCTACATCAAAAGTAAAATTAATTTCAGCTTGTTATACTCATTTTCTAATGACTAAAAGCTTTTTGGATATAGCAATAGCGATCGGGGTGGAGATGTAGATGATCGAAATAGCACCATAGGATTTGTGTTCTTCAAGGGAGATAATGTTTTCACATAGGTGTTAAAGAAGCAACAAAAAACTGAGTATGTAGCCGCCACATCAAGTGTTTGTCATGCAATTTGACTCAGAAATGTGCTGAAGCTGTTGGGTTTGGCACAAGAAAAGCCAAGCGGGATTTGTGTTAATAAAAATAAGCAATTATCCAGTTCTTCATGATCGAAGCTTAGGGTGATTGACTTCCTAATCCTTGGACTCTACTACCATTCGGCTGCTTTCCAAGGGCTGTTGATAGAATGTCATTTACCCTATGACTTTGAAATGACCCTTGGTCGATTTGACTCGTTAATTCATCCTACAATACACATGCATCCAAACTCAAGCCTCAGAATAAAAAAGTTGCTGGTCAAATATACGCAAACATATGCAAACCTCACATTGAAGTAAACCTAAGTAATAAAAAATGAACCCTCACAATTTTGTCTGCCACTGGCAACACATCATGTTCGTAACTACCCTTCTTATTCTTTTGGGCCATCAACCACAACTGACTTTGGTCAAATTGTAATCTCATCATTCTATTTCATATTAACGAGAACAAAAGATAGCTTAACTTTATACGATAAAAATAAAATTTCTTAATTATATAAACAAAATTGAATTGAAGAGGTTGTCATATGATACCTTTTTGTGCAGCATGCCATTATAACCTGTACTACCCAAATGATGGTTGTACTTGATTTGCTCACGAATCGTTTTCCCTTTATTACTCTTATCCTTCATAAAAACAGTTTACAACAATCATTTTCTATTAAAACAAATAAGTTTTTTAAGTAATAAAGAATGAACATTGTTGTAAAACATTTTACCTCAAATTCAGGACCAAGAACTTTGTCAACCAATTGTTTCCACTCCAATTTTATAATTTTGGGATACTCCCATGGAGGCGGTTTTAATTGACTGTGATTATCCTTTTAGAATGGATAAACTCTGTGTTTAATGCACATCTGAAGTTCTGTAAAGCAATTCCCATTGATTGAACTACATTTTTTCTGCTCCTTATATCAAATACAAATTTTGTTTGCCCCACCATATAATAAGAAACAATACTAATATTAGTACAGAGAGAAAAAGGAATTAAACCACGAAAGTGAATAAGAAATGACAGATTAATCATAAGTGGTCCCAAAGTTTGTCCTTAATTTCTAGAGGAACATATTGCTAATCATCATACAAGATTGAAATATTATCTCGGACGAAAATACCAATGTAACTTCTAAGATCATTCGCTCCGTCTCCAACAGGAACTCCATATTGGTTATACTCCACTATAACCTTATCGTCAGTTAATCTTTTCAGCAAATGTTTCTTTTTCGTCTACTTTCTCCTCTTTGGTCTCCCATCCAAGTTAGAAAATTTTGTCTCATTTTGTTCTTCAATGTCAGCCACATCTACAAAATTATTATAGATAACAAATAAATTAATAATTGAAACATATCTTTATAACTTGCATTTAAAAAAATCTATAAACAAAGGAAAATATTTAAAAAAAACACATGACAGCTTCACATCACTTGCATCCAATTCATATACAAACAATTAAAGACTGAAATCAATATAAGAAAAAGAAAGCATGTGACAGCATGAGATATTGCATTTAACTTGCCATATCAAAACCAATATAGATACTGAATTCAACATATGGAGAAAAAAGCATATGACACCTTCAAATAACTTGCATTCAGTTCATATACAAAAGAATAAAGACACTGAAATCAAATAACTTATTGTAGTTGTCATTCCCCTGCTAAGTCATCATCAATTGGAACATCATCACAATCTGGTCTTTCATATGTGCCAACATCATCTTTATCCGTATCTATTTCTAGGGATATATATTCTTTACATAAAGGTTCATGTATCACCATATCAATACTCTCATCAACACCTATTGATTTATTGATTTTGTTGGATCTACTAGGTCCTAAACATAAAACACTCGCTTTGCATACGAAGCTAGAATAAAGCAATCAGACTTATGACCAACTCGATTAACATCAACTATTGTAAAACCTAAATTATCAACCTTAACTCATCTACTATCAACCCAATCACACTTAAAAATGACTTTCTTAGCCATGAGATATGCAGCTACCAAATTTCAACAAGGACACCATAATACTCCACCATACAAGTGAAAGGATTTTTATCCTTTGAGCTTAAGACTTGTAGTTGTTGCTGAGACATTAACTCCATTGTTTTGCATAACACGGTTGCTATCTCGATCCTTCGTTGTAAAAATAAAACCATTTATAAGGTACCCTAAATATACAATCACAGTGCAGCTAGGTTTGTTTGCCAAGATCATAACAGTTTCATCAACCTTTAAACCATTTTCTATCATGTTTATTACCTACAGTTCGAGAATAAATTATGAGTTACTAATGACAAACGTAACATTGTTATTAAGGATAAAATTATCAAATCCTAACCTTCGTTTGTAACCAATCAGAAAAGCTACGAGCATGCTCAGTTTCTAACCAATGAGCCTATTTTGATTGTTTTGGAAATTTTTATTGGAAGAATATCTTATGTTCCCTACCACGTCAATATTGAAAAATTAATTATTGTTAGATGATGTTCTGAAAAGTTTTTATTAATACTAATGAAAATTTATGACTCACTGTATATAAGATTGTAACTCCAAGGTGTTTTCTAGAATGCAAAGATGTGCTTGCTCTAGTAGTGCAATTTCAATCATCTTAACATCTCCAACTTCTAAAGGCTTTTCAATTGTATAATCAACTACAAAATCAGGTGGTAGTCCAATAAAATCATGGTTTGAGAGATATTCAACACAAAATTCAAGTGATTCTTCTGTAACATAGCATTCCGTAATGCAACCCTCGGGCCAATGAGCATAACTCTTTAACGTTTTCGTGTTTTTCGTAAATAGATACATCCAACAAAAGTGAACCAGCCCACATAATCAGACTTGGTTGACAAGAGGTACCGTCAAATAGACCATTATGTCAAAAAAGGCAGGCATGAAATATTGTTCAAACAAGCACACAATGCCAAAATGATCTTTTTCTAATTTATCAAGAGATTCTGTGTCCAGCACCTTACAACACCATGAATTAAAGTAAAAGCACATCTTAATAACAACTTTTCTAACATTTTTCAGTAAACAATCATGGATTGCTAAGGGTAATAGTTGTTGCATCAAAGTGTGACAGTCATGAGAGTTAAGACCTTGAAGCCGACAATCGTTAATAGAAACAAGATTCCTAAAGTTTAAATAATAACCTTCTAGAACTTTGGTTTCTAACAAAGTTTGACAGAACTTCATTTTTTCTTCTTTACTCACAGTGAAAGGTGCTGCAAGTATGGTACTTCTATCATTTTCACTAGGAACCAATTTCTCCCTAATTTTCATTTCTATAAGGTCTTTTCTAGCCTTTACCCTATCCTTTGTCTTTTCAGGTTGATGAAGTAGTATGCCATAGATGCTCTCGCACATGTTTTTCTCAAAGTGCATCACATGTAACAAATGACGAACTAACAAATGTTGCCAATATTCGAAATAAAAAAGAATTGATTTTCTTTTGAACAGTTTGTTACTATCATCATCACAATTATCATGCTTTCACTTGCTGCCTTTGTGCTTTCCACTTTTGTAGTCAATATCATCCACTAATTTCAAAATATCTTCACAAGTCAAAGTTTTAGGAGGTTCTTCCTTTTCTGTCTTATTATTAAAGATCTTTTTAAGTGACCTGAATGAGTGGTTACTTGGTAAAAATCAACGGTGCCCTAAATATACACTATTTCTACTATATTAAGCCATATTAACCGCTTGTTTAGGCCACAAACTGGACAAGCATAATGGCCCTTAACAGAACACCCAGAGAAGTTCCTATATGCAAGAAATTCACTAATAGTCCACAACAATACAACTCGAAGGTTAAAGTTTTCTTTTTTTATAAGCATTATAAGTTTCTATACTGACACTCCAAAGGATTTTCAAATCATCAATCAAGGATGCTAGGTAAACATCTAGATCATTTCCAAGTTGTTTAGGCACATATATCAATAAAGACAGTATGATGAATTTTCTTTTCACACACATCCATGATGGAAGATGGTAAATGACTAACATGACTGGCCAACAACAATAGGTAGAGCTAAGTGTATTATGTGGATTAACCCCATCAGTTGAGAGAGCTAATCGCAGATTTCTAGGTTCTTGGCCAAAGTCAGGCCACTTGCTGTTAGTTAAATACTATGCTAGGGAGTCTACTGGATGGCGAAGTTTGCCATCTTTAATTCGATGATTTGCATGTCAGGATAAGTTTTCGGTAGTCTGGGGTGATTGAAACATACGTTAACCACAACACCTTTGTAGGCACCTGTTTACTTCTTGTTTTGACATCTTTTTTTATTTTTCTTCTATTTAAACTCTCCACAAGTAGGGCATGTATTTAGATTTGCATACTTTTTTTGGTAGAGAATACAATCATTCTTACAAGCATGTATTTTTTCATAATCTAATCCCAACACTTTTATTATTATTATTTTTTTTGCCTCATACATTGACTTAAGAATAGTGTTATTTTTTGGAAACATGTCAGCAAGAACTTCTAACAGAACTGTAAAGCATTAAGTAGACAACTCGTACTTGCCTTTCAATTCATACAATTTCATTGACCCGGACAATTTAGAATATTTTGAACCTATATACAAAGGCTTCTCAGTATCCTCAAGTATATCCCTAAAACACTTCGGATTATTATCACATTGTTCGTAAACATCATGGATCACGTCCTTAATGTTAGTTTGATCTTGGAATCTAAATTGATGACTTTGGGAATAGTTATAGCAACTTGCGAAGGTTGTTTTTTGCTCAACCGCTCCATGTCTATCCCAAACTACGTATAATTACAAAAAACCATATGTGAACAAATGATCCCTTATATGTTCAGGAGCATAAAACTCCATGTTGCAACAGTTAGTACAAGGACATCTAAGTCACCTACGATTTTCAGAATTAACCATAGCAAATTTCAAGAACTCTTATACTCTGTTTTTATATTATGCGGACAATCAACTAGTAAACTATATCCAATATTTATCCATATCAAGAATAATGCTTGTTAATATAATTATACATGTTATTTCAAGTTTTAAATGCTTTACTTGTACCAATACAATTCAAAATATTAATAATAAATTCATGTTAACACAAGAAATTCATATTAACAGCAAATCCTATTAATTGTACAACCAACAAAAGAGACTAGTACCAATCTAGTATATGGTGTTGTGGCCTATGACTTTGGAGGTTATATTTCTAGGTGACATACCCATGAATCAGACTTATATAAATGTAAACATATAAGAAAATAAACAAAATAATCAATAAACAAAGGAATGTTAGCATTATACACCATTCCCAACATAAACCAAATTATAAAAGCAGTTGTGAATGTAATTCTCACAAAATAAAATAATAACAGACCAAACAAAACATTTGCATTCAAAGAACCATTGTATTCGAAGTAACACGTCACAAAGCCACATGATTACAGTTGAAATAACAATGTCTTCGTACCTGAACCAATCAAACACCGCCTCGTCCCATTCAACAAAACTTTTAACCACAGTAGTAATTGAATCAGACAAATAAAAAAACATGTCGACCGCATTCAATTTATAATAGTATTAAAAAAATTTTACTAAAAAACCTAACTTAGGAAATCACAAAAAATAACAAAATACAAATGTAATACAATTACTTTAATAACATCTTGCAAAACAGCAAATGAACACAATTACCTCATTTAAAAAATTATTTATATACTAAAACCCGGAACATAGACACACACAAAAGCACATCCTAATGACAATAATTTTAATAATTAAGGTCAACTTGTCATGAAATAATTAAAAATGTGTTGCCATAGGGATAAAATTTTGACAAAATTAAGGAACTTTCATGCTAAAAAATATTCAATTATGCAACATCTTTGACCATGTGCTACTATATAACCAAAAAAGGGACAAATACGTGATTTTTAAATACTTTAAATCATCAATTCCTAAAATCAAAACTAATAAAAAACAATTCTGAATCATATTTTATATACACCCAATGGAATTTTCTTAGTTATATTTGCAAATCATCGATTCATTTGTGCACGCCCGTCAAAAAGTAAATAAACAAATAATTCATACATGCAAGCCCATCTAAAGTAAAATCAAGTCAAGAAATAAACAAATCTGAAACAAATTAACAATTAGGGCTTTACAAAAAATTAGAGAAAAGTATAAGAACCCATATAGAGAGAGGGTAAGTGTTCTGACCTAATTACTGCTTTTTATTTGCTCCTACTTTCTTCAATCTTTCTCGTCTACTTCAATCATTTTGATTCTCTTCTTTCGTTATGTGGGCTTTATATTCTTTGATCTTCAAGGTTTTCTTGTGCCTTCTGACGTTTTTTGTCAGCTCAAATTGCTTACTTCATGTTGTGGGTTTTGTTTTACTTTGTTCTGACTCATGCTTTCATGTTTGTTTTGATTAAGTGTTTATGTTTTCTGAAGCTAGAGGGAAATGAAAATGACAGCAATGGAAATAAATGTCCTTGTTGTATTATTAGAAACAAGAAACGATGTTATTTAGCTTAAGTGAAATAAAAAATATAAAAATGTTGCCGTTTAACATGATGAAAATAATAAAAAAATTAAACAACAATTTAAAATATACGAGCAGTTTTTCGAAACATGGGAGCGATTCAATGGGCTACTCTTGAAGTGTCCACATCATGGGTACGAGAAATGACACCAATGCCAATACTTTTTGGAGGAATTATTGCCGAATGTGCAAGAATGGCTAATGGCAACAAGTGGAGGAGAGCTAATGTCAAAAAGTGCATTAGAGATTTGGGAATTCTTCCAGCGACAAGCGGATAATTCCCAACAACGGAGTCGATCACTCAGGAATACTAAAAGAATTAAAGGAGTGAATGAGGTTCACATTAGCGAGTCAA
The DNA here is from genome assembly GCF_000493195.1 of Citrus x clementina. Classification (NCBI taxonomy): domain Eukaryota; kingdom Viridiplantae; phylum Streptophyta; class Magnoliopsida; order Sapindales; family Rutaceae; genus Citrus; species Citrus x clementina. The sequence continues at coordinate 11,785,908 of NW_006262201.1, read as the reverse complement.
CTTCGAGAATCAAAGAAGTCAAGGAGATAGTTGAAGGTCTCGCTCGACAAATAGCATCGTTATCGACTGCTAAATCAACAGAGCCACATGACTATGACTCATACTCAGATCAAGCCAATGCCATAGGTGTAATGAGAAAGCCATCAAATTACAACCCATACTCCAACACATATAACCCTGGATGGAGAGACCACTCCAATTTTTCATGGTCTCAAGGATTCCAACAGAATGGACCAGCAACTCTAGCTCCACCAATGCAACAAATTCCTCAAGTTCCTTAAGCCTCTTAGCCATCATTTAGACCATACAATCAGAACCAGAACTACTCTCAACCCAGACCATGGGAGGATTCATTCTAGAATTTCAAGAATGTTACTCACTCTACGATTGAGCAACAGAACCGCACCATTGATGGACTACGAAATGAGTTGAGAGCATGCTTCAACTCACAAGCCCAATCAGTTTCAAGCCTCGAGAAGATGGTGGGACAACTTACTTTTTTAGTTCAGACCTTGGCAATGACTGTTGAGAAAGGAAAATTTCCAAGTTAACCAATGCCTAATCCTAAAGGAATGCATGAAGCAAGTACCAGTTCACTACAACAGCATAGAGAGGTCAAAGCAGTCATGACTTTGCGAAAAGGAAAAGAAGTCGAAAACAAAGTGGAGATGCCGGTGACAAAAGAAAATCAAATTGTACCTGTGAATGTTGAGGACTCACCATCGGAAGAGAAAGAAGAAACCAACCCACGAGAATATGTTCCCAAAGCTCCATTTCCTCAGAGGTTAGCTAAAGGAAAGAAGGGAAAATTCACATGTGAGATTCTCGAAATCTTCAAACAGGTATGTGTTAACATCCCTTTGCTTGATGCTATTAAACAAGTTCCATCTTATGCCAAGTTTCTTAAAGACCTTTGTACTAAAAAGAGAAACATTTATGTTCAAAAGAAGGCATTTTTAACAGAAAACGTTAGTTCTATACTCCAACATAAAATTCCTCTAAAATGTAAAGACCCAGGCTCCCCCACTATCTCATGTAGCATAGGGAACTACACAATTGAGAATGCTTTGTTGAATTTAGGAGCTAGTGTAAATATATTGCCTTACTCAGTATTTTTGAAACTTGGACTTGGAGAATTACACCCAACTTCAGTGGTGTTACAGCTTGCAGATCGGTCCATGAAAATACCTCATGGTATTGTGGAGGACGTGCTTATCCAGGTAGACAAGTTTTATTTTCCTGTTGATTTCATTGTAATTGACACTCAACCAATACAGGATTCAAGGAAGTACATCCCCATTATTCTAGGCCGACCTTTCTTGGCAACTGCAGATGCTCACATTCAATGCAGGACTGGAAATATGCAGTTGTCCTTCGGCAACATGACTATAAAGCTGAACATCTTCAATATTGTCAAACAACCTCACAATGCAGATGATGGAATTGTTGATGTGGATTTAATAAAAACAGTAGTTAATAATACTTTTCTTTCAAACCTTAGTGATGATCCTTTACAAACATGTTTAACTCACTTTGGTTTTGACTTTGATATTGACAGATCGGTCGATGAGTTCAACGCCCTACTTGACTCAGAACCATCCATGGACACTAATAAATGGAAGTCAAGAGTTGAACAACTAGCACCATCAGAGAAGAAACTCATCCCATCATCAGAATCACCACCGAAACTCGAGCTCAAACTATTGCCCAACACTTTAGAATATGCATTTTTGGGAGAAGAAAGTACTCTACCGGTAATCATCTCATCATCCCTAAATGACGAACAAAAAGGTAAGTTGTTGGATGTTTTAAAAGAGAACAAAGGAGCATTAGGATGGACTATAGCAGACATCAAAGGTATAAACCCAGTAGACTGCATGCATTACATTCACCTTGATGAAAATGCTAAATCTACTAGGGAAATGCAACGTCGGTTAAATCCTAATATGAAAGAAGTTGTTAGAACTAAAGTCCTTAAGCTATTAGATGCAGGCATTATTTACCCAATTTCTGATAGTTCATGGGTCAGTCCTGTGCAAGTTATCCCCAAAAAATCAGGAGTCACAGTAGTTACGAATGCTGATAATGAATTGATACCCCCTAGAGTGACTACAGGATGGCGTGTATGCATTGATTATAGAAAGTTGAATTCTGTCACACGTAAAGACCATTTTCCTTTACCATTTATTGATCAAATGCTTGATAGATTAGCAGGCCATGAATTTTATTGCTTTCTAGATGACTACTCAGGATATAATCAGATTCCCAGAACACCAAAAGATCAAGAGAAAACCATTTTCACTTGCCCTTTTGGCACTTTTGCATATAGGAGGATGCCATTTGGATTATGTAATACACCTGCTACATTTCAACGATGCATGTTGAGCATTTTTTCTGATATGGTTGAACGATTCCTTGAAGTCTTTATGGATGATTTTTATGTCTTTGGTGACTCGTTTGATCAATGTTTACATCATCTAACACTAGTTCTGCAGAGATGTATCGAGAAAAACTTAGTCTTAAATTGGGAGAAGTGCCATTTTATGGTAAAACAAGGTATTGTTCTCGGTCACATCATTTCGAGCAAAGGTATTGAGGTTGATAAAGCCAATGTGGATCTCATTTCTAATCTTCCTCCACCCAAAACAGTCAGAGAAATAAGATCTTTCCTTGGGCACGCTGGTTTTTATAGACGTTTCATTAAAGATTTTAGCAAAGTTTCTAGACCTTTATGCAATCTACTTGCTAAGGATGTACCTTTTGTCTTTAATGATTCATGTCTTGTTGCGTTTGAAAAATTAAAGCATTTGTTGACATCATCACCCATCATTCAGCCCCTAAACTGGAGCTTACCATTTGAGCTCATGTGTGATGCATCTGATTATGCAGTAGGAGCAGTATTAGGACAAAGAGTTGATCGAATTTCCCATGTTATTTACTATGCTAGTATGACATTGAATGATGCACAATTGAACTATTCAACTACTGAAAAAGAAATGCTAGCAGTAGTGTTTGCATTAGAAAATTTTCGATCTTATCTCATTGGTTGTAAAATAATTGTGTTCACAGATCATGCTGCTCTTAAATATCTTCTCACGAAGAAAGATGCAAAAACTAGAATAATTCGTTGAGTGTTACTTTTGTAAGAATTTGACTTGGAATTTAAAGATAAGAAAGGCACAGAGAATGTTGTAGCTGACCATCTTTCTCGTCTCCATTTTGATACAATTATGGAATCATTACCATTGAATGAGTCATTCCCAGATGAACAATTGATGAGTGTGGAAGTATTATCTTGGTATGTTGTCATAGCTAATTATCTTGTTACAGGTCAATTTCCAGAGCATTGGACCAAGCAAGACAAGGCTAAATTCTTTGCAGAAATAAAGAATTTCTTTTGGGATGACCCTTATTTATTCAAGTATTGTGCAGTTCAAATTGTTAGATGATGTGTCCCAGAAAATGAAATTCAGAATATCCTTTTATTCTGCCATGAACAAGCTTGTGAAGGCCATTTCAGTGCTAAGAAAACAGCGACTAAAGTTTTACAATGTGGTTTCTATTGGCCATCTATATTTCGAGACGCTTACACTTTCTGTTCTTCATGTGATAGGTGTCAACGAATGGGGAGCATTATACGAAGGAACATGATGCCACTAAATCCAATTCTGGTGGTTGAGATTTTTTACGTATGGGGTATCGACTTCATGGGACCCTTTCCCCCTTCTTTTGGCCATCAATACATATTGGTTGCTGTTGACTACGTATCGAAATGGGTAGAAGCAATTCCATGCAGAACCAATGATCACAAAGTGGTGATAGGATTTTTGAAAAGCAACATTGTTTCACGCTTTGGATTCCCTTGAGCAATAATCAGTGATGGTGGTGCCCACTTTTGTAACAAAGCATTCAAAACTCTTTTGACAAAGTATTCAATCACTCACAAAGTGGCGACTCCGTATCATCCGCAAACCAGTGGCCAAGTTGAGATATCCAATCGAGAAATAAAGCACATATTAGAAAAAATGGTGAGGCCAGACAGAAAAGATTGGTCATTAAGACTTGATGATGCATTATGGACATATAGAACTGCTTTCAAGACCCCGATTGGGATGTCACCCTACAGGTTAGTGTATGGAAAAGCTTGCCACCTACCTGTGGAACTCGAGCATCGTGCGTATTGGGCCATCAAGAAATTCAACTTTGACATGCAGCAAGCCAGCTCAGAAAGAAGATTACAACTAGCAGAACTTGAAGAAATTCGCAATGACGCATACGAAAATGCCAAGATTTATAAGCAACGAATGAAAGTCTTTCACGACAAGCAAATTATGAGAAAATCTTTCACTCCAGGTCAGAAAGTGCTTTTATTTAATTCTCGCTTGCACCTATTCCCAGGTAAGTTACGCTCTCGATGGTCTGGTTCCTTTATTGTTCATACTGTGTTTCCACATGGGGCAATTGAAATTAAAGACCCAAAGTACGGTGTCACGTTTAAAGTTAATAGTCAAAGATTAAAGCCATATCTAGAGTATCAAACACATGAAGAGGACACCAAAATAAATTTGAGTGACCCACCAAATTTGAATTGATTTTTTTTCTTCTTTTCGTTGATTTGATTTTCTTTCTTTCTTTTTATTATTCTTTTGCTAATTGAAATTATTTTTGCATAAGTGTGTTTGTTTAACTATTAAGTTTTCTCTTATCATTTTTAATCATGAGTACCATACTTAGACCGTTCCTCCTGAACATTCTTAAACCACTTGAACGTGTAAAATCTCATCTCAAAAGCCAGATTCGATTTTGTAAAACACAACGCATTTGGGCTCTACAACCACCAGAGTTAGTAGCCTATGTTGAGGGTTTAGAACGCCAACTCAGAGACATTGAGAGAAGTGTTTACGCCATCCAGTTGGAGCTTGAGGTAAATTCAATAAGAGGACGATTTTAATTTTCTTTGTGTGTTTTAATTTGTTTTTCTGTTTGTGTGCTTTAGTTTATTACCCCGGTGAAGTGGCAGATAACGGTACTCCGTGACAATCAAGTCGGTTACTTCAGTTTCCCATAATAACTGACATTCTGAGGCGAAAGTATGGACAGAAACGAGATTCTAGCGAAGCTTCACAAGCGATGCCCTTCACTTCCTCAGAATGCCCTCCTTACGATCTATAAAGCTCGGTCCGAATGCATGCGATTGCTTATGAGGAATAACATACCTACTGACATTCGTTGGTTAATCGAGGCTAAAGTACGATTGGCAGGTGAGTTACCTCCAAAATTTATTGCATACATGCCTGGTTGTGGTAAAGGAAATTATGCAAGAAAACGACAAGCTCGAAGAATTTCTGTTGCTTGTCATAAGTGCTCCAGAATGAGTTGCGATAAAAACTCATGTTCTTTAGGAATGGTGTCTGATAACAGGAAAGATAAAATTCAATTCATTAAGGATGGCTTGAATAAGGAGTCATTGGATGATATCCTTCTGTCTCTTGAAACGCATCCCAGTGGATATGTGCAAGGAGCGATTCTCCAGTTATAGCCATTATTCCAGAAAGAGCATGCACGATATAGTCTCGGGAATCTGACTATAAATGACCCTGTTTGCCAGTTTATAAGAAAACTGGATAGGAAGCCTATCCTCGACCCATAGAGGGCGTTCAAGCCGTTTCTGGACGTAAAACCAGAGGAAGATGTGAGCCACAGTCGCAACTACCTGTAAATATCCTTTTACTTTACTGTTATTTTATTTCACTGTTGTTTTATTGTTTGCATTATTGTCTTTAATAATTTTATGACTGTTTGATTTTTCCCTTTTACTGTTTCCTTTTTGACTCACGAGCCATGTGCTTTACGCGTTTTTTGACACTGACATGCTACCTCATACACAGCTGTGACCCACTGTCACCAAGACTCTTAAATGTGATTTTTTTGTCAAACACTCACAAATTGTTTTTGAGAAGTATCCCAATGGCAGCTACTCCCAATAGACAATTCAAGAACATTTGTGTGCTTTCTGGATTTAACTATGGTAAACATAAAGAGTTCGTTGAGGCAGCCATAGATCTTGGTCGAAGCATAGCAGCGAGAAAATTACATTTGGTATATGGATGAGGTAACCGAGGGTTATCAAAAATGGTCTCAGAAGCAGCTTTTATCAGAGGAAGTCAAGTGTTAGGCATCATCCCAAGAGTCCTAAAACCATTGGGCAGTTCGTCTGACTCATCAACTGGAGAAGAGTTAGTCGTCTCAGGTATGCAAGACAGAATAACTGAAATGCTTAATCATGCTGATGCTTTTATTTTCCTTCCAGGAGATCTTGCAACACTAGAGGCACTTATCACACAAGCATCTTGGGCCCATCTGCACATTCACCAGAAACCCATCGGTTTGTTAAATGTCAATAACTTTTATGATGGCTTTATCGCATTTCTTAACCATGCAATAAAAAACTACTTCATTTCTTCCCATGCGAAAAAACTCTTTATTTGTGCTCACACTGCTAATGAGCTACTTGATTTGTTACAAGCTTATAGACCGGAGCCAGACCCCTGGACCTTTGTGTTGGAGCGTCCAAATAATGATGGTAACAGTAGCCGCAGTAAGAAGTACAAATTAGATTTAACTCTCCGCCTGTAAATATTTTCTTCTGTGTCGCACCACCCAGGTGATGTCTTCTAAACTCTACTTCTTTCCTTTCAAACATTGAGAACAATGTTTCGTTCTGGTTGGGGGGAGGGAATAGTCGACAATTGTGGAATTTTGGTTAAGTTTTTACTAATTTTTTGTTGTAGAAACTAACTGTTGCTAACTTTTTATGTTGAAGATGGCTGAATATGGAGTGTAGTGACTCTAGAAACACATCTTCATTGTAAAAAAAAACAAAAAAAAATTCAGACATTTTCTTTTCTTTATTATGTTTTGATGTTCATTTTTCTTCTTCTTTTTAATTTCTCCTTATAAATATATATTTTCAAATTTTTTAGTCGAAGATAGCTGAATATGGAGTGTAGTGCCTCTAGAAACGCATCTTCTAAGTTAAAACCATTTTCGTTTTCTATCATTTTAAGTGTAACTTTTCTAATTAGTTTTTATGCATCATTTTCACATTTCTGCACGCATATTTTCCTTTCATGCTTAGAATAGGTTGGGGGGTAGAATGTTGTTTAAAAAAATATTTGTGTGATTTGTTTTAACATTGGATGACATGATTAATTTCAAATTTTAGTATTTGTATTATCTTTGGTCTTAAGTGATGTTACACTATGTTTGCTACTTTACATGTTGATGTCAGAGACAAATATGAGTTGCTTGAAAGAATGAACATGTCATAAATAAGTGCCAAGTGAGTTGTTGAGCCTATCATTTTCTTGGAGAGTAACCCTTTTGCCCATTCTCTATACAGCTTAGCAGTTTATTATTTTATACACGATCTCTAGATTTCTTTTGAATTAACCTTTAAAAAAATGGTAAAATAAAAAAAAATGTGTGTTGCTACATTGGGAGGCCCGTCTAACTAGTAGATATGGATGATTATTTAGAGCCCTAAAAGACGATGGAAAGACAATCTTTGATCCGTTTGAGCCTTTCTAGCCATCCCTTTTATTAAATATCCATAGTTAACCCTTTTGAGCCTTTAAAAAAAAAAACCTTTTCTTTGTCAACTTATCATCTTGACCCACTCCGATTTGGAGTATTACCCAATGTCTTATAAGTTCCATCACCTATTTATATTTGTTCAGCGAAGTTATGCCAAATAAAAGTAAAAAGAAAAAGAAAAAAAACAACAAATCAAAAATTGTTGTTTCAAAAGAAAAAAAAAGGTGAAATCCACCTTGCAACTTCAATATATATATATATATATATATATATTTCTCTGTATTTTTTCTCAAACATACACTTTGTTTTCCTTATTTCCCTTCTTTGTTCGCTATGTCCCTAGCCTACGTTACGTCCTAATAAAAGTCCTTCTTGATTTTAGGGAACTATAGTCTAAAGTAGAAGCTAGTTATATGGGCTAAAAAGATGTAGTGATGTATAATAATAAAAAAAAGATAAATAAAGTGGGTTGACTAATATTTTTTTATTTAACTTGAGATCGTATTATTTCTAAGCTGAGAGTATATTTATTTTATTTTGGTGAGAGCATGTGATATCACTTCTTTATTATTTTCTCTCAGTTACCATTCATTGGAGTGACTATTTTTATTGGGTTTAATTTCTTTGTGAGAGTGTCACTACTTCCAGTGAGATTTTGGGGTTTGACATGTCATTCTTGAAAGTAGCTATAACAAAGTCTACTGGGCTGATTCATGTGGATGGTTGATGTGGGTGTAATGTTGCTTTAGACTGGAGATAATGCTTATACTGTTATTTGATTGCTATCATTAATCTGATTGAATAAACACGAGTGTTTCTAAATAATAAAAAAAAAATCATTCTGGTTTTGAATTTTGTTTTCACTTTATTTGCTAAGGACTAGCAATAAGCTAGTTGGGGGGTGTGTTGAGTTTTAGAAAATGTATATTTATAAAGGAGAAAATCATCATTTTACATTTCAAGTTTCACTAACAACCCTTACTTTTATGTATTTAAGCTTCTTGCAATTTAATTATGTGTGTTTGATTTTAATTAAGTATTTTATATATTTTAGGGGCATCATAGTCATTTCACAATAAACAAGAGATCAAACGGCAAAACGAACATCACTTTTGAACTCAGGACGGTCGAAAACCTTAGGAGGAGCATAAAAGGAAAAATGGCACTATTCACATGTATGGTACTATTCATGTGTACGGTACTGTCTACGTTACTGTTCATGACACTGTTCACATAGACGGATTGATGACGTGGCATTGACCGATGATGTGGCATTGACTGATGAGGTGTCACGATCCTGTTGGGCTAAAATTCTTATGTATTGTTGATGGTGACGTGGCAGCATATCAGTGGACTAAAAATCTCGCGTACAGTACATGTATCACACAGGATTATTTTCAACCAAACCGCATTACTGTTCAACCCGGGTCAAACCGTGTTACTGTTCATCCGCGTGGTCAAACCGCGTACTGTTGACTGATCACGTGGCGCAATCCTGAGCGTCCAAACTGTTCTTAATCCGATGACCATAATTTACTCCATGTATCTATAAAAAGAGGGCCTCCCCCCCTAATTTGATAGCTCTGAATCCATTTTTAGACTCCATTTTCTGTAATTCCTTCTCCATCTTGTATTTTCTATGTATTTTAATAAATTCCCATTTTGCCCCTAGTTCAATTATGAGTAGCTAATTTTCTTTCAAGCTTTGGTTGAAGGTGAAGTCTCAATATGTGTCATGGGCTTTATTTGGTAAATTTACTTTCTCTTCCCCTCTAATTTTTGTGGATGTTTTCACTTCTCGTCGACAAATAATACTAATCTTGTCTAGTACCGCCTTGGTTTCAACGGCTCCCTAGTACAAGGTTATTATTATTTGGCACGATATGACCTTAGCACTATATTGATTAGAGCGCGGTTCATGAGGTGTGGATTCCCCCCTCATGATTTAATTGGCATTAATAAGGATTATTTAGCCCATGATGCATGTTGATACGGATCCAGATACCCAAGTACGACATTTCAATAGAATTCTCTTCAATTTATTCTCGCCATTTCAATTCCAATTTTAAAATTTATTCTCGCCATTTTCATTTAAGTTTTAGCATATTCCAAATTATTTCCACTACAAATCTAATCACTCATTTACAAAATTAATTCTACACACAATTAAAATCCACCTCCTCGTGGGATCGACACTCGTCACCATTAGTCTATACTACAATAGATTCGTGCGCTTACGAGTACATTAAAATTTGCACAACAAGTAGAGTAAGAACTACATAAATAGAGCTCAAATTTAGATTCAGAGTTATGTGCTTGGGGGGGAGTCCCCTATTTACAAATATAATAAGTAAATCATAACCATCGAATGAAAACAACTCGGAGGCATAAGATTGTGCCACATAGCACGATTAGATTGGATGGAACACGTCATCAGGGCTATCATCCCATGCATATGCATGTTTCGTACACCCATTTTTAGTCCAATAGGATGTTGCCATGTCATCATTCAACACAAAGTCAATAGGCCTTGTTTCAGTGTATATGTATGTAACATACACACATTTTTTTGTCCAATAGGATGTTGCCATTTCATCAGTCAATGTAAAGTCAACTAGGCTCACCAAATTAGCATAAGTCCTACCACACTAGATTTAGACTTTTTGTAAATCTTGTTTCATGCCATCAGAGTCCGATTTAACCCTACTTTCAGTCATCCTTTATGTTTTCAGGCTATTAATCCATTAATGACCTCGGTACCTCCATCAGGGATCCCCAACATGATTAAAATGATAATTTCACCCTTCAGGCCCTTCATAAGGATTTTAGCCATTCCGAGCTTAGAAATACCATTTGTTTTACTGTTCAATTTCTCATTAATTATGAAATGACCAAAATACTCTCGTTAATAATGAAATGACCAAAACATTCCTGAGATATATAAAATGCTATAATTATAACAACACGCATAGAGTCAAAGTTTAAATGACTTAAATGCATAAAAGTAGAAATGCTAATGAGACTTAGAGTACAAAATGATGATTTTATCATTTGTAAATATACATTGTCCAGCACTCAACCCACCCCCCAACTAACTTATTGTTAGTCACTAGCAAATTAAGCGATAATATCTAGCAAAATTTAAACCCAAACTGAAATCTCTTTTTTTGGGTAATTGTGTCTACTTCTTTAAATAGATTAATGAGAAAAATCAAATAAAGGTATAAGCATTGTCACAAGCCTTGCAAAGTCACTCCCACATCAACTATTCACACAAATCAATGAAGTAAACTCATGCAAAATGACCAATTATCAAAACAATATTAATCAAGCCACTTTCAAGAATAGTATGTCGAACTCCAAAATCTCACAAGTAAGAGTGATACTCTTAAAAGAAAATAAACCTATTAGAAACAGTCACTTCAAGGAATGGTAGATTAGGAGAAAATATTAGAAAAACAATATCATGCGCTCTTACAAGATGAAACAATAATGTTCATAGCTCAAAAATGAATATGATCTCAGGCCAAACAAATTACTAACCAAACCAATAGTATTATTGATATTTATTTTTATGCATCACTACATTTTTTAGTCCATATTATTAGCTTCTACTTTAGACTATAGTTCCTAAAATCAAGAAGGACTTTTACTATAATGTAACGTAGGTATGGACATGGCTGATAAATGAGGAATAATAGGAAAAGAAAAATAAATGTTTGAGAAGAAATAAAGATCATTTGAAAATTACAAGATAGTTTTCACTTTCTTTCATTTATTTATTTATTTATTTTCTTTTTTCTTTTTTAACTACTACAATTTTTTAAGTAATGCACCACATTTTTGAAAAATCATCTATATTTTTCTCAAACATGAATAAGTTATAGAAAACATAAAAAATAAGGTAATAATACTCCAAATTAGAGTGGAATAGGATGGTAAGTTAACAAAGAATTTTTCTTTTCTTTTTTCAATTTTTTTATAAGCTTGAAAGGCATAACTATGGATACTTTATAATAGGAATGACTAGAAAAGGCTCAAATTGATCGAAGATGACTTTTCTATCATTTTTAGTTCTCTAAATAGTCTTTCATATCTACTTGTTCAATAGATATTCAAATGTAATAGCGTACTTTTTTTAAATTGTTGACTTATAAGAAAATTTAGAGATCTTGTAAAAGAACTACTAAGCTACTTATGAAAACAAGATTACTCTCTAAGAATAGTAGGCTAAAAAAACTCACTTGGAAATTACTAAGCCATATACATTTCTTCAAATGGCTCAATCAATTCCACTCATTAAATCTCTCGATTCACATTTACCAAAATTTAGAAGCCATCGTGTCCTTCAATGTCAAAAGAACACACAAATGCCTAATGTTTTTAAATAAAATACCTCACCCCCAGACCTATTCCAAACATTGTCCTCAAAATTTCAACTCTAAAGATATAATTGTAAAAGAAAAAAATAAAGAAAACATTTATAATAAAAGAAGAAATTATAGAGATCACACCTAAACTGGTTGCAAGCGCTTAAAGTAAAATGACAAGAAAACATTAAAAATCAATTTTTTTTTTAATTTCTTTTACAAAAGCAACATCATAAATACTAAGAAGATGCATTTTTAGAGTCAATACACCTTATATCCAGTCATTTTCAGCTTAAAAAAATAAAAAGGATTAGTAAAAATACAACACTACAACTATCAATTATTCTACACTATTCAATTATTCCCTCTTTCAACTAGAATGAGATATTGTCCTTAATGCCTTAAAGGAAATAAGTAGGGTCTAGAAAAGATCACTTGAATGTTGAAGTAATAAACATAAAAAAAAAATCCACAAATGAAGAGTTGAATTTAATTTGTGCTTCTTACTATTACTGCTATCATCATCAATCAACCAATCCAATGCAAAGGTCTTAGGATCTGGCTCTGGTTTATAAGCTCGTAAAATATCAAGTAACTCATTAGAAGTGGGAGCACAAATAAAGAGTTTTTTCACTGTAAATGAAATTAAAGGATTATTAATTGCATGGTTAAGAAATGTCGTCAAGTCATCGTAGAAGTTATTAACATTTAACAAATCGATGGGCTTTTGATGAATGTTCAAATAAGCCTAAGATGCAAATTTAACTAGTGCCTCTAGAGTTCCAAGATCTCTTGGCAAGAAAATGAAACTGTATGCATGGTTTAGCACCTCGGATATTCTCTCCTACATACTTGAGACGACTAGCTCGTCTCTAATTAGTGAGTCAAGTAGGCATCCCAAAGGTTTTAGGACTTTTAGGATTGTTGGGGGGACTTAGTATAAGATTTCTAGGTATCAAACCCCAAAGACTAGCCTTTTAGGTGGAGTGGCCTACCACCTTATAAACCCAAGCATCTCCCCTTTACTAGCCAATGTGGGACACAACTTAACAATCCACCCTCGGACAAAACCGGCGCTGGACTCCGGTCCTTTCGTCCGACACACCTGAGTTGTTTCACCACCACATTTCGGCTACTAGGGTCTAGTTCTGATACCACTCGTTGGGGGGATTTAGCATAAGATTTCTAAGTATCCAACCCAAAAGACTAGCCTTTTAGGTGGAATGACTTATCACCTTATAAACCCAAGTATCTCCCATTTACTAGCCAATGTAGGACACAACTCAACAAAGATGATATCAAGCACGTGGCTTCCTCTAATGTAAGAAGACAAGTCTCTATAACTCTCGATTACCTCCTCTATATATTAGATGTATTTTTCTTTGCGAGTACTCAACTAAGATCTATAGCTGCTTGAACAAACTCTTTGTATTTTCTATAATGAACACAAGAATGAGCACAAAATCATTTTTGAATTATCTATTCAAAGTTGCTGCCATTGGAACAAACTATTTATAAGGTGTTTGAAAAAGAAGCTCATATTTAAAGATCTTGGTGATAGACATAATGATTCAGATATGTATATGGGTTAGAGTTATTCAAATGATGCGTGAAGTTTGTGGCTCAAGGTCAAAAGTGAATAGTAAATAAAGCAAATAGTAATTAGATATAAAATCACACAATTAAAAACAATAATGCAAATGATAAAAGAATAGTAAAACAAAAGGATGTGTACTAGTAGTTGTAACTGTATCTCACATCTCCCTCTAGTTTTACGTCTAAAGAATAGCTTGAATGCCCTCTATGAGTCAAAAATAAGTTTCCCATCTAGTTTTCTTATAAACTAGCAAATAGGGTGTTAATAGTCAAATTTTCGAGACTTTGTTGTGCACATTCTTTATAGAATAATGGCCATAACTGAGAAATTGCTCTTTCTGCTTATCTACTTGGATGCGTTTCAAGAGACAAAAGGATGTTGTCTAATGACTCTTTATTCAATCCATCCCTAATGAATTGAATCTTATCGCCCTTATTGTCTAACACTATTCCCAAATATTTACACATATATCTTTTACGGTCCATTCAGGCATACTTATTATAAGAAACTTCGAGTCATCTAGCTTTCATTTTCGTGAATTTCGAGTCATCTAGCTTTTCATTTCGTGAATAATTTTCTTTCCTATAACTAGGCACGTAGACAACAAATTTAGAAGGTAATCCCCTGTCAATAGATGCTCATAGGGATGTTATTCATCATAAACAGTCACAAGTATTTGGACTAAGCTTTATAGATTGTAAGGATTGCATTCCGAGGGAGTGAGCAAAATCGCTTTTAAAGCTATGTAAAAATTGCATTCTTATCTATACCTTGACTTGAGAATATTAGTTATTATGGTAAACTGAAGGAACCAAATTTAATAATTACGGAATGTTATTATCTAGTACGTAAATGGGATAACAATTGATAACACACCAAAAGAAAAAAAGAACCAATGTAGCAAAAACAAAGCACATGTGAAAGCAAACAACAAAATGAAAATGCACAATGTAAAAAAAAAAAAAGGTACATCTTCAAAATTTAATTCACCATCGTCTTTTTATTGAATTTACCTCAAGATTTAATTGGATAACATTTATTTTCCTGAGTTTTCTTTTCAGATCTTCAATATGAGATACTAACACTGGTAGTCATAAATCCCAAACAAGATGTAATTTGCAAATTTAAGGCAAGCCTCTTAGGTGAAGTTTCATGCGTAGAAGTTTATAAAGGTGGTTGAACAATGTTTGTCTCATTGAGGCACTCATAATGTACAATACAAGTGATGGGATAAAATATAATTGTTCAACAGACACATTTAATCTTCAATCAGCATAGAAATAGCAAAATGAAATGACAAAAAGTTAAGTCACCTAAAAGAGATACAAAAAAGTCTCAGTTAAGAGTTAGTAGGTTACTCAAATTTATTTCCTTGTCTTTTCTATGTGGTTGTTACTCTTGATATTGTTTCAATCTTTGGCCATTGCTATTCAAAGTGACACCATTCTTTGGATCATCAATTTTCAATGGCCTCGTGTGGAAAAATAATGTGAACAATAAATTGACCAGTCCATCGAGAATGTAATTTACCTGGAAAATAGGTACAGTCGAGAACTAAATAAAAGTACTTTCTATCCTAGTGCAAAAGATTTTCTCATAACACATTTATCATGAAAGACTTTTACCCGCTGCTTGTAATTTTTGGAATTTTTATGAGAATCATTGTGAATTTCCTTAAGTTCTACAATTTGTAATCTTCTTTCAAAACCAACATGTTTCATGTCAAAGTTAAATTTCTTAATGGCCCACTATGCACGATGCTCGAGTTCCACTCGATAGGTAACAAGCTTTCCCATATGCTAGCCTACATAGAGACATCCCAATGGGAGTTTTGAAAGTTGTTCGATATGCCTATAGTGCATCATTGAGTATAATGATCAATTTGTTATGTTTGGTCTCATTGCCATTTTCTAACATCCAAATTGAAAAGCAATATTTTTTTACAAAAATCCTATCACCACTTTGTGTTCATTGCTTCTGCATGAAATTGCTTCTACCTACTTTCATACATAGTGGATAGTAAGTAATACATATTGATGCCAAAAAAAAAAAAAAAGAGGAAAGAGTCCTAAGAAATATGATCAACTCATTGTCCTATTATTGCTCCTATCACATAATCAGATGCATCACATATGAACTCAAAAAGTGAGTTCTAGTTTAGAGGTTGAATGATGGATGATGAGGTCAGCAATTACTTTAATTTTTCAAATGCCTCAAGTTACAAGTCATCAAAGATAAAAAATACATCTTTAGCAAATAAATTGTATAACGGTCTAGAGATTTTATTACAATCTTTAAGAAAACGTCTGTAAAAACCTACATGCCCAAGAAAGATCTTCTCTAACTATTTTAGATAGAGAAATATTGGAAATGAGATCTCCTTTGACTTTGTCAGCCTCAATACCTTTGCTTATAATGATGTAACCTACAATAATACCTTATTTCACCATAAAATTGCACTTCTCCCAGTTCAAGACCAAATTCTTATATAAATCTCTATTGAACTAGTGTTAGACAATGTGAATATTAATTAAATGAATAGCTAAAAATAGAAAAGTCATTCAAAAAACTTCAAGGAAATGTTCAACCATATTAGAAAAACTGCTTAGCATGCATCGTCAAAATGTGGCAGATGCATTGCATAATCCAAATGACATTCTCTTATAAGCAAAAGTTCCAAAAGGGACAAGTAAAAGTTGTTGTCTCTTGGTCCTTTAGTGCTATTGGGATTTAGTTTATATCTTGAGTAGTTATCTAGAAAGCAATAAAATTCATGACCACTAATTTATCAAGCATTTGATTGATAAATTTGTGCGACAAAATTCAATTTTCTATAAGCACTAAATATGTTGTCTTACTAACACCCTTACTTTTACGTATTTAAGTCTCTTGTGATTTCATTATGTGTGTTTTATTTTAATTAAGTATTTTATATATTTTAGGGGCATCATGGTCATTTCACAACAAACGAGAGATCAGACAGCAAAACGGACATCACTTTTGAACTCAGGACAGTTGAAAACCTTAGGAGGAGTATGAAAGGAAAAATGGTATTGTTCACATGTACGGTACTGTCCATGTTACTGTTTACGACACTGTTCACGTATACGAAATGATGACGTGGCATTGACTAATGATGTGGCTCTCATGACCCAACCCAAACCTGGCAAGATATTGTCTGCTTTGGGCCTTAATAAGGCCCGCACGGGTTTGTTCCTGGGGCGCCCATACACCCCAAAACGCGTCTTACCAATTAAGGTGTAGATCACCCCTTATATACCCAGCATCTCTCCCGTGCTTTGCCGATGTGAGATTTACCTAGGATGTCACATACATCCCCCCTTGGGGACTCAGCATCCTCGCTGAGGTTTGCCCCACCATCGCTCAAGAGGACACGCAGAGCCGCTCTGATACCATAATGTCATGACCCAACCCAGATCTGGCAAGATATTGTCCGCTTTGGGCCTTAACAAGGCCCACACGGGTTTGTTCCTGGGGCGCCCATACACCCTAAAACGCGTCTTGCCAATTAAGGTGTAGATTACCCCTTATATACCCTGCATCTCTCCCGTATTTTGCCGATGGGGATTTGCCTAAGGTGTCGCAGTGGCATTGATCAATGAGGCGTCACGATCTTATTAGACTAAAATTCTCATGTACTGTTGATCGGTGACGTGGCAGCATGGTAGTGGACCAAAAATCATGTGTATGATATATGCATATACACGAAATTATTTACAACCACACTGCGTCACTATTCAAACTGTGAGGTACAATTTTCTTAAATATAGTATAATTTATTCTCAAGCTAACAAGCCCCTTGAGTTTATAATATTTAATTTTAAGTAATGATGACATAAACAATGACTAAGAAATGATGGCATAAGTAATGACAAAAGCGATGATGTAAGAAGAAGTGTAGAGAAAGTTAAAGAATTCTAGAATTTAGTAACTTATTTATAAAGGTTAATCTCAACCATTGATCAAGAGTTACGGTGGCAAAATCCTAGCCATCCATTAGCCTTAAGAAATCCTATAAATACCCCCCACCACCTCTCATTTGCAATGCAACCTAGAAATTTCATTCCTTTCTATTCTATTTCATAATAACAAGAGTAGAGGAATCCTTAGTTTAGAAAGGTTTAGAGAAATCAAGATCAAGAGGTAAGTAACACTTCAACTGCAATGTAAGGACAAAATTATTTTTATACTTAAGTTCAGTTTTAACAATCCCTTTATATTATGATGGTTGTTATAGTGTGATTAGTTGTATTCTAAAACTTTATATGGTTGGCCCTGCCATCTAATATGTGATGCTATGGTCGGCTTTGCCGCCTAATATGTGATATCATGGTCGGCTCTGCCGCCTAATATGTGATACTTATATTTAATTATGCTATGGTCGGCTATGCCGCCTATACTAAAGACTCTTGTTTTTAAATAATGTTGTGTGTTGATTTGTTATGCATCGAGGAATTTTAAATGTTATAAGTTGCATTGGATGCATGCATATCATGGACTACATTATGAAGAAGACGTTTCAGAAAATGAATTTATGAAAAATAGGTGGTTGTACTACCAGGTGGCAAAGTTCTAATGAGGGCAAGCCCTCAAAGCTAAGTTGAAAAAAATCTTTTAGGGACGGCGATACGTAACACCCAAAAGATCAACTAATGAGGCCCAAGGGCATAATGTTTAAAGAGTAAAAGTGCCAGCCTTATAGTGCAACATACCTAGGATCCAAATAAAGTTGTTTTGTATTTTCGAAGTTTATTTTAAGAGCTTAACATGGTCATCCATATGCATCATAATTTATACATGCATCAAAGTGTTATCTTACTGGGCATTAGCTCATTAAGTCCTTACAATGCAGGTAACGATGAGTAGGGTAAGCTGACGCCAAGTCCTAACCAAGACGAAGTGCATATGGGCATAACCGACCTTGGGATTTTATGATCGGCTCAACTTTGTGTTAATAAAAATAAGTATCTTGGCTTTATGTAATAATTAAGTTTTTTAAATAAACTAATAAATCTCTATATGACTTTTACTTTTCTATAAGAAAGTTTTGTTGGATTGTACTAAACTTTTAGAATTCGTATTTATATTAAGAGTAACTGTGTTTTTTAAGCACTTTTAAGTAAATAAATATAATGGAGTGTTACAAATTAGTATCAGAGCCCAAGGTTTAAAGCGATTCTGTAGACCGTCCATATGCACAAGTCAAGGGGAAGGACAAGGCTCAACTTTTTAGTTATAACTTGAAATTAAGGTAATTAGAAAAATCTTACATTTGATTTCTCTGACACGTAGAAACTAGATTAAAAACTCGTTGAGGTGTCAAGCGCTAGTGGTAACAGAGGTAGAAGGGCGGAAGGAAATGCAGGGGAGCAATCTGCAATTGATCGACTTACAAACATTGTGGCATGACTCTTAGAAAGAGAAGTTAGAAGGGATAAACATGGTCAGGCAATGAACAACACCGGAAGCGAATTTAGAAGATTAAATCCACCCACATTCGAAGGCAGTGTAGATCCTATCGCAGCAGACCAATGATTGCGAACTATGGAAAGAATGATAGAAGTAGCCAAAGTACCGGAAGAAGAAAAGGTCACTTGTGTCTCTTTTATGCTACGAGGAGCGGCAGAATACTAGTGGGACTCAATTAAACGAATTCATGATGAAGCAACAATGAAATGGGTGGAATTTAAAGAACACTTCTATAACAAATACTTTTCAGAGACTGTTTGCTCAGCCAAAAGAAGAGAGTTTGTTTATTTACAACAAGGAAGGATGTATGTGCTAGAGTACATCTGAAAATTTAATGAGCTCTCTCGATATGCTCCACATATGGTTGCAACAGAAGACTTGAAAAAAGACCATTTTATGCAAGGATTGCGTAAAGATCTCGCAATAGACTTAAAGGTGGTTGGAGTTCGTGATCCTTCCTTCAACGATCTCATCAATCGAGTCTTGGTAATTGAGCAAGCAGATGAAGAAAAGAAAGAATAAAAACTAAGAAACAAAGGAAGTGTGGATAAGGGGAACTTTGTAAGACAACACTCAAATAATAATAAGGGAAAGGGAACGTCAGTGGTCTAAGATCAAAGTAAAAGTAAACGCCAAAAGAATCATCAGAAGGAAGTCCCACAAAAGCCAAAGTGCAATCAATGCGACAGAACTCACCCTGGCGAATGTCGAGCCAATACCATAACATGTTTCAAATATGGGAAGGAGGGACACTTCATTAGGGATTGCCCGGAAAATGGTACGCAACAAGGAAAGACTAATGCTCAAGTATTCACACTCACCAAGACGGATGCGGAATGAAACCCTCAGTAATATCAGGTGAATTATCTATCTCCAAAACTCCTGTATATGTGCTAATAGACTCAAGAGCTACACATTCATTTGCCTCACCAGCATTCATTAAGAAAATAAAAAATGTCCCTGACATAGTAAATAGGCCTTTTAGTGTCATGCTACCATCGGGTGAAATATTAAACTCAGGGCAATTAGTTAAGGCATGTGAAGTCAGCATTAGTGGTAATACACTATGTGTTAACCTAATAATCCTCGAGATGCATGACTATGACGTAATTCTTGGCATGGATTAGCTATCAAGGCACTATGCCAAGATAGATTGTAAGAAAAAGGAGGTAACTTTTTTACCACCACAAATAGAATCATTTACATTTAAAGAAGAATGCAAAAAGAACAGGATGTCTATCATTTCTGCCTTAAAAGCAGCCAGTCTATTAAATGGAGGGTGTGAGGGGTACTTGGCAAGTGTGGTTGTCGAAACAGAAGAGCAAAGACCAAAGTTGGAAGATATTCCAGTGGTGAACGAATTTCCTGAGGTCTTTCTTGAAGAACTTCCAGGATTGCCACCAGATCGAGAAATTGAATTCAAAATCGATTTGATACCAGGAGCTGCTCTAATTTCAAAGGCGTTCTATCAAATGGCCCTATCAGAATTAAAGGAGTTAAAGAGTTAATTGCAAGAGTTACTAGACAAAGGCTACATACGCCCAAGCCATTCAACATGGGAAGCACCAGTATTGTTTGTGAAAAAGAATGATGGATCAATGTGAATATACATCGATTATCGAGAGCTAAATAAGGTGACTATCAAGAACAAGTACCCGCTTCCACGCATTGATGATTTGTTTGACCAGCTGTAAGAAGCATCAATATTTTCAAAAATTGATCTTCGGTCAGGATATCACCAGTTAAGAATCGGAGGGGCAGATATTCTGAAAATAACATTCAGAACACATTATAGACATTACGAGTTTTTTGTCCTACCATTTGGTCTAACCAATGCCCCAGCAGCCTTCATGGACCTTATGAACAGGGAATTTATAGACTACCTAGACAAGTTTATAGTGGTATTCATCGACGATATTTTAATCTACTCACGGTCAAAGGAAGAGCATGCTCAGCACCTACGGATTACTCTTCAGATCTTAAAGGAGAAGCAACTTTATGCAAAACTCAATAAATGTGAATTTTGGCTTGAGAAAGTTACATTCTTGGGACACGTCGTGTCTAAGGATGGAATTTCAGTAGACCACTCGAAGGTGGAAGATATAAGCCAATGGTCCAGACCGACTAATGCCAAAGAAGTCAGAAGCTTCTTGGGTTTGGCTGGATATTACCGAAGATTTGTTGAAGGATTCTCGAAGATCTCGATGCCATTAACCCAATTGACAAAGAAAAATACCAAGTTTGTATGGACTCCAGAATGCGAGAAAAGCTTTGAAGAACTAAAATGATGACTGATCACTACTCCAATCCTAGCCATTCCTAACAGCTCTGAGGATTTTGTCATCTATACCGATGCCTCCAAAAATGGCATAGGATATGTCCTCATGCAAAATGGAAAATTCATTACATATGCTTCTAGACAATTAAAGGAATATGAGAAAAATTACTCTTGAAGTCTAAAGTTTTAAAATGCCCTCGCAGACCAATGGTGATCGAAATTCATGCAATAGTGATTGAGAAGGTCGGGATAAAAGCTTCATGTCACACTGAATCTAATAATGATTGCATTGTGCTTCGATGTGCCACCGCGATGCTGGATCGAGCTTCAACAGTCGTGAAACTTTAATGGCTGATTAGTACTGATTTTGATGTTTTTAGTGATGATTTTGATGGTTTGAAAGGGTGTTGTGAAGAACAATACCTAAGAATTAGGGTGTCACAAATCTAGAAAAATTGACATTAATCAAAGGTAGCAATTACCGAGACCTTTCTCACTTCATACTATGCCCTCTGGCCATTTTTGGACAATAACAATGGTTGAGGAATGACCAGTAGCTCTTGGAGTTTGATTGGTACCCTTTATTACTAGTGAAGTGGCCGTAATCGAGCTCAAGTGACGGGTTAAGATTTGTTCAATAAGGGTTGTTTCAGTTAAATGAAGGCTTGAATGCGAGCGACAATGAAGGTTTTAGCTTTTAGTGAAATGGGAAAGTAAGTGTTTGAGTGAGTGAAGGGATGATTTTGATATACTATGAGCTTGCTTGGCTTCGTCGCAACAGATGTGAGGCTAAAAGTTAGAGTTCTATATAGTGTTAGAGAGAAGGATTCATGTGAGGGAGATGGATTTGTTGATTTGTTCAACACTTAGTAAATTTTACTGTGTTGATATCTTTTAGATTTCATCAAATCGGTATTGTTTAGTATAAATGACATCGTTGTTATTGTCATTTTTAAAAAAAATAATATAAACATTTAAAATTGCAGCTAATTTAAATGGAACAATTTCAAAACCATATAAATCCACTTAACACAAACATAACTTATATCTATCATCTATTTATGTGTTTAAGTCGCTAATATATCATGAATTCATGACATATGTATATATGTCATGAATCTATCATACTTTCGTAATAAATTCATGATATGAAGTGATAAGTTATAAAATTTCTGCCATTATTTAAGATTGTCCCCCTAGGGATTTTCCCCGCATTATAAACTTTGAGAATTTTTACCTTTTTCTCTCGCTTGGAGCTATTGTGTTCTTTCCTATCAAAAGCAAGCCATTGTCCTCCAGCTTAAGTAATGAATGAAACTTTGGAGCAAAGCCCTTAGCTGTCGTCGGGGATAGAGAAATTCTGCAAGGAAGTGGGTAATCTCTATCAATGGTCTCATTAATAGAGGGATCATTTCAAGAAGCAACTAAATTCTATTTGGGGTGAAATGAAAAGGGCTAGGAGAGGGACAAGGAGGAGGTCCTCGAGTTGAAGCAGCCGGCTCAGCATATACTGCTAAACTATTTATTTGTTGTCAAAGCGAATCATCCAAAAATAATTATAGAGAAATATCCTCGTACTTTGTCATATGCCCATGTGTTGGAAGTACTTCCTGATCTAGAGGAGATCCCAAGATCGTCTAAAAGTAAGGGGGTTCTTTTCCATATCCCAGAGGGATGACCCCGAAGGTGCAAATCCTCCTCGTGATCCAAGTTTGAGTTCTACCAATTAGCCTAGTACTGAGGATACAGGCATGGAGGACTTTGGTCTAAGCAAGGATAATAGCGATGAAGGCATGAGATGAGAGAGTAAGGCAACTAGGAGTAGCTCTCAGGTGGCACCCTTGTAGTCAAGGGGCTAATTTTGCATTTTACTACTGCGCTCGGTAGCACAATAAGCGAAAGGATTCGTAACGTACTGGCTTGCTGAAAATGTGAAGGTTGATAATTGTTGTGCGCAGAATGCTAAATCAAGCGCACCAAATAATTACAGAAAAATAAAGGACAATTATTTAACGTGGTTCGGTAATTAAACCTACATCCACAGAGGCAAGAAAGAATAATTATTTATTTAACGAATCTCACTTCCCAGAAACCGAAATATACCCAGTACTCTCACACTCTGGAGGAAAAATAAATTCCCTAGACACACTTCTCTCACTTCTCTCAAAAGCTTAGAAACTTATAAGCTTAACAAATTTTGGGATGCTAAACAAATGAAGAATGCTTAATTATTTATAGGAAAAATGTTGGCACTATTAATGAAACAAATATCAAGAAAAACTGCATTCCAAACGCGTCCAAACCGTGTGTAAAAAGTGTTGCCAGTACACGAATTTGACTTGACTTTTTCAACAAATCTCCACCTCGGCGAAAATTTATACAAATTTGAGCCGATTGACAATGATGCTCTAAACTTCATCCCTCACATGATCCTTAAAAGGATCCATATTGGCTGCATCTATCCGACTGCCTACGTACCAAAAGGTTGGGATCAAGCCTGCCATAGTTCCTATTTCCCAAGGAAATACCTCAACATAATCGAAGGATCTAAATTAATTTCAAGTGATGTTGAAACTTAATTCCCGAAATCACCTTTATCAACATGTCTGATGGGTTATCTCTGGTATCGATCTTCTTTAATAACACATCATCGCTCTCGATAATCTCCCTCACATAATGATATTTCACATCCATGTGCTTCGTCCGAGCATGATACGCCTGATTCTTTGCAAGGAATATCGCACTTTAGTTATCACAAAAGACCTCAATGTTCTTTTGGATCTTTCCAAAATCACCCAACAAGCCTCTCAACCATATAGCCTCCTTGAGAGCCTCAGTTGCTGCCATATACTCTGCTTCCATAGAGGACAGAGCAATTGTCGATTGCAAACCGACCTCCAACTAATCGGATCTCCACCCAATGTGAACACATAGCCTGTTGTTGATCTTTGTTTGTCTAGGTCTCCAGCGAAATTATAATCACAATACCCAACACATTGTTGACCTCCATCATTTTTTAACAATAACCCAACATCAATTGTCCCATACAAATACAGAAGAATCCACTTGACCGCAAGCCAGTGATTTTTACTCGAATTGTACATGTATCTACTAACTATGCACATTGCTTCAGATATATTAGGCCTCGTACATACCATAGCATACATAAGACTACCCACAACACTAGCATATGGAACACGAGCCATGTAATCGTGCTCCTCTTAAGATGTAGGACATGAAGAAGAGCTTAATTTGAAATGAGGAGCTAGAGGTGTACATACCGGTTTAGTCTTGTCATCCATACCGAATCTTTCTAGCACTTTCTTCTAATAAAACTTTTGAGTCAACCATACACTCCTATTCTTCTTATCTCTACAAATCTCCATCCCAAGTATTCTTTGTGCATCACCCAAGTCTTTCATCTCGAACTCAGAAGCCAGCCACTTCTTCAGTCTCTCAATCTCATCTCTATTCTTCGAAGCTATAGGCATATCGTTGACATAGAGTAACAAATAGATGAAAGCTCCATGTAGTAGACTTCTAAAGTAAACCCAATTATCGTGTTCACTTCTGGTGAATTTTTGTCCTTGTATAAATTGATCAAATCTTTTGTACCACTACCTTGGCGATTGCTTCAGTCCGTACAAAGATTTAATCAACCTACACACATGATTCTCCTTTCCAGCAAATTTAAAACCACAATCCTGAGTCATATAGATTTCCTCCTCCAAATCTCCATGTAAGAACATCGTCTTAACATCCAATTGAGCTAACTCTAACTCATATTCTGCAATTAAGGCAAGTAGGATACGAATGGAAATATATTTTACAACTGGAGAGAAAACTTCATTGTAGTCAATACCTTTCTTCTTAGTAAAACCTTTTGTAACGAGCCTTGCCTTGTATTGAGGAATTGTTTGATTTTGAGATCATTGCTTCTTAGTGTAGACCCATTTATTGCCAATAGCATTTTTTCCCTTTGGTAACTCCATAAGCTCCCAAGTTTGGTTTTAATGGAGAGATTTCATCTCTTCTTTCATGGCTAACTTTCATTGATCACTTTCACTAATGCGTAATGCTTCATCGAAAGTGTTGGGGATGTCATTATCAATAACTAGAAGTGCATAAGCTACCACCATGTCTTTAGTAAGCCATCCGGGTTTCTTTATCTCTCTTCTTGGTCTCATTATTGCTATAAAATCATCATTATCTATATCATCAGTTGTTTCTTTATTTTGTGGGACATCAGAAGAAACAACCTCTTCTTCAACTCGAGGTGTCACTTCTATAGTTGAATTATTCTCTAATGTAGAACTAACTGGTACATATGGAGTTGCATCAAACTCCACCCGCTGTAATACCTATGTGGTCTTGTTCTCCACCTGTTGGGAACTTGAAGCTTTCATCATTGACGATTCATCAAACGTGACATTTCTACTACACACAAACTTTTTATCTTCGAGATCCTAAAGCTTGAAGCCCTTTACTCCACCTTTGAATCTCACAAAGATAGCTTTTCTAGCACGGGGATCCAATTTACCATCTTTGACATGATAATAAGCTGGACACCCGAATATACGAAGGGAATCATAGTCTTGTTCATGTTTTCCAGACTAGATTTTCATAGGAGTTTTACCTCTAATTGCAGCAGAAGGAACCCGGTTTATCAAGCAACTTGCGTAACTCACAGATTCAGCCCAAAACTTTTTATCTAAATCAGCATTAGATAACAAACATCGTACTTTCTCCAACAAAGTACAATTCATATGCTCTGCCACACCATTCTATTACAAAGTATGTCTCACCGTGAAATATCTTTTAATACCCTCATTCTGGCATACTTGCAAGAATGGATCAGAAGTATATTCACCCTCGTTATCAGATCGTAATACTTTGATCTTTCTGCCAGTTTGAATCTCCACCAATTTCTTCCATTTCACGAAAATCTCTAGAACCTCATCCTTTGCTCGAATAGTGTACACCCACACATGTCTAGAGAATTCATTAACAAATGTAACAAAATAATGGTTTCCACCAATTGATGTAGACTTGGTTGGTCCCAATACATCACTGTGAACATATGTAACAACAAATGTAACAAAATAATGGTTTCCACCAATTGATGTAGACTTGGTTGGTCCCAATACATCACTGTGAACATATTCAAGGATCTCACGAGTATCGTGATTAGCTGTACCAAATTTGACCCTTATTTTTTTGCCTACTACACAATACTCACAGAAATTTAATTTACAGGTATTGGTACCTTTTAAGAGTCCGTGCTTCATTAGTGTTTGCAAAGACTTCTCTCCAGCATGCCCCAGTCGTACATGCCATAACTTAGTGGTGTCACTGTGCACCTCAACAACATTTGTTTCATCAGTTGTACCTCCCTTTAAATAGTACAAATTGTGACGTCGAACCCCTTGTAAAATCACCATAGCCCTATACGCGAATTTCATTGTGCCATTTTCAATAATAACCTTGTAGCCTTTAGCTTATAGAACACCCATAGAAATTAGATTTTTCTTTAAAGTTGGAACATATCTAACCTCTTTCAGTTCTTTGACCATTCCATTATACATTTTAAGCCAAATTGTTCCTATCCCCATTGTACGACAAGGTTGATCATTCCCCATCACAACTGCACCGGATTCCAAATTACGAAAATCCGTAAACCATTCCTTAATAGGACACAAATGATAGGTTGCTCCAGTATCAAGTATCCACTCACTCAAACTAGCCACGTAAGTTGCAGGAGTAATACTTAGTAAATAATCAAAGTCCTCATCTTTACGTACCATGTTTGCTACTAATGGTTTCTTCTCATCTCTCTTTTGAGCCTTTAGACAATCTTTCCTCCAATGGTCTTTTTCATGACAAAAGGCACACTCGTCTCGAGCTATATTTCTGCTTCTTGATTTGGATCAAGAATTCTTTCCACCATGCTTCTTCTTTTTCTTCATCGCCCAATCTCTGCTCACCAAAGCTTCAGACGATGATCGTTCAGAATTTTTATCATTATTTCGAATCTTTAAGTTAGTCAATGTTGTGCAAACATCATTGAAGATGATCACACTCTTCCCATATATCAAGGTAGTCATAAAATGGTTATATTCCTCTAGTTGTGAGTGTAACAGAATCATAGCCTTGACTTCATCCTTAATATCCTCATCAAGATTCTTCAAATCAGCAAGTAACTTTTCAAATCTTGAGACACGATCGTGCATTGACACCCCAGGCTTCATTCGAAACCCATATCTTTGGCTCATTGCATGAAGACGATTTTCAGGACTTTTCAGCAAGTACTTCTCCTCCAATGTACATTACAAAGTCATTGCACACTCCTCATTTTTCACCAAGTATTTCACCTCCTTGGTCAAACAAGATCTGATCTGACCACAGGCTTTCTCGTTCATACGATCCCAAATTTCTTCATCATACAAGTGGCTTTTATTTTTTAGAACAACATCGACATCGGTTTGAATAAGGGCATCCATAATTTTGTGCCTACACATACCGAAGTTGATTTTTCCATCAAAATTTTCAACATCAATCTTCTGGCCTCCTATAATAGGTGCTAAATAGCGATTTAACAAATCTCGCCTCCCACCTGAAGTGTCTCCTGAAATAGTCTCAATAGATCTCTCCCCAATTCTGGAAGTTTCACCTTCTACCATTTTCTCAATGAATTATTTCCACTTTGAAAAACAACCTCTATATTGTTAATTTCACGTGAATAAATGTACTAGGAAAATTCCCAGGAGAATAGACGGGAACTCCGTCCCAATTAAAAACTAGAATCCTTAAACTCTTATCGCCTTGTTGACAGAACATTCTTAGACAAGCAAAAATACACACTACTTACAATAGACTGTCTTCCAAATACAAATGGTCGTTTCCACCGTATTCGTGAAAAGTATCGTATGTGAACAGTACCGTATATGAGAATAATACCGTATACGTGAATAGTACCGTATCCCCCCAAGTACGAATCATCAGTTTTGGTACCACTTGTTGTGCGCGGAATGCAGAATCAAGTGCACCAAATAATTACAAAAAAATAAAGGCCACAATTATTTAACGTGGTTCGGTAATTAAACCTACATCCACGGAGGCAAGAAAGAATAATTATTTATTTAACAATTAATAGAGTACAAACATTTGAGTAACGAATCTCACTTCCCAGAAATCCATATATACCCAGTACTCTCAAACTCTAAAGGAAAAATAAATTCCCCAGACACACTTCTCTCACTTCTCTCAAAATTTTAGAAACTTATAAGCTTAAAAAATTTTGGGATGTTAAACAAATGAAGAATGCTTAGCTATTTATAGGAAAAATATTGGCACTATTCATGAAACAAATATCAAGAAAAATCGCATTCCAAACGCGTCCAAATCATGTTCAAACCGTGTGCAAAAAGTATTGCCACCACACAAATTTGACTTGACTTTTTCAACAATAACGACATATGGCTTTCCAGGTAGAATTATCTCATCCTTTTGAAGGGGGTCCCCCTCATTTGTAGAATTTGTAGTACTTTTTGTAGGATTGTCTCCCCCTCATATGTAGAATCTCTACCTTGGTATTGCATGTAGGGTTGTCTCCATCATGCGGGATCTTTATTATAGAGTTTGTTAGATTCTTTTTGCTCTCATGTGAGATCGTACCTATCATGTGTAGATGTTGGTTATAGAGATTATTGGTCCCTTCATCACTATGTAAGCCTTAATAATAGAGATAACAGGGTCTCTTTAACACTATATAATGTTGCTTCCATCATGCATAAGCCCTAAATGTGGAGATAACAGGGTCTCTTCAATGCCATATGGGGTTATTCCTAACATGTGTGGACCTTTATTTTACAAATAACAGGATACCCTTACCACTATGTAAGGTTCCTACCATTATACATAGGCCATTATTTTAGAAATAATAGAGACTAGAGAA
Organism: Citrus x clementina; assembly: GCF_000493195.1. NCBI lineage: Eukaryota > Viridiplantae > Streptophyta > Magnoliopsida > Sapindales > Rutaceae > Citrus > Citrus x clementina. The sequence continues at coordinate 11,756,623 of NW_006262201.1, read as the reverse complement.
TATAGTTCTATCAAGCAAATATTTTCTCTTTTGCGTATGAGATTTTCTTTTTAGTTCTTAGAGATTATGAAAGCTTATAGACAATACCCTTTTCTCGTTTTGTAACCATGTTAGGAGATAAAACAATTGTAACCCTACCAGGAGATGAAACAAACAACTTGATGCATAATATCTGCACAATAATACCTTTTTGTTGAGAAAGAGGAATGTACACACCTCAGACAAATGGTTATGACATTAGTAGTTCTCAATTTAGTGGGATCCAATTAGAGTTATAGAAGGCTTCCTTTTAGATTGTCAATACAGTACAAAGTAGCAGATAAAAATAAAGAAAAAGTCAAAAAGTAAATAGAAATACCCATTTTTTTTAGATTGGCTACTGGGATGATCTCATACGTTTACTAATACTATTTTCGGAGTACAGCAGCGCTCCAGAGTTGCTTGACCTTCTTTCGGTCAAGGTATTGTAGCATGTATGTCTTGTGATACCATGTGAAAATATATTAGAAGTTCTTCTTGCTCTGGCACAATCCTTCTTGCTAATGAGCTCTCCTTACTAAGATTTCCCTTAGTCGTTCTTCTTATTTTGGGATCACTCTAGGATTTCTTCTTATTCTAGGACTCATTTAGAATGTCTTCTGGCTCTGTAATGATCTTTTTGTTGATATCTTGCTTCACCTTATTTATGGTGTTTAAGAGTGAAAGAGGTTCTTTTTTTGGATAGCAAGCTCTTTTTATACAACAGGATGGTTCTGTATTGAGAAAGGTAAAGTCTTTGAGAACAAAAGTGGCACTTCTATGGAAAAAGTTCACATTTTTGTGAAGAAAAATCAAGTCTTTGTTAAGAAAAGTGACTTTTTTAAAGAAAAATCACATCTTTTGTAGAAGGATTATTTCTTTATGGAGAAAAGTAAGTCCTTTTTTAAAGAAAAATGATTTCTTTGCGAAGAAAAGATGGGTTCTTTCAAGGTGGAAAGCTCCCTTTATTAATGCAGTTGGGAAAGTGAACTTTTGTTTGATCCCTACATATAGCACCAAATTATTTTGGTTCAACCCAAAAACATAATGAATTAAGAAAAGGATTGTCAATGGTTTCTCTATATAAGAGAGACATACAAAGTCTTTAATGGTACAATTACTACTATAATGATAAAAGAAGAGAAATGCTTTCTAATTTTATCTCATATTTCTTCGTTAATTTCTTTTGTTTTTCTAAACTATTGTGCTTGAAGTGCAACTTATTATATCCTAAAGAGAAAACTGCTTGGTTTATCCTTCTTGTACTGGGAAAACTCCACCTTATTTATCCTTCTGGTACTAGGAAATATTCCCTTAGAATTTGGTCTTAAAGACAATATTTTGCATGCCTTGATAAATTTATGTTTTCTGATTGGGTAACAACTTCAAATTTGGTTTATGATTACAAGTCACCTACAACTTTGGGTTAATTAGCAAGGATTCTAAATTCAATTCATTATTCATCGTCGTCGTCAGGTTTGCTAATTCTTTTCATTATTTCAGCTGAATTTAGGGTTCAAAGAAGCAATATTAACTTATACTTCCAATAATGGAATCTAATGCAAGTCCAAAATTAGTACAATGAATTATTGTATTGTAGGGAACATGAAGTCTGGGAAGCTTTGGCTTTGGGGCAGCTTTGGCTTAATTCATAGAGACATTCTATTGATTTATGTTCTTTTCTTTGAAAAACCAAATATTCCGTGACGAGGACTAAGTGGATTCTAATCCCCCATTTTAGCTTCAAGATTTTGAAAATGCAAGTATGTCAAAATCTTATCAAGTAATAAAATGAAATTACTAATCAGATCTGTGTATGGATCATCATAAGTTGCATATATAATGTGGACCATGAGACACATATTATCAAATCTTTTCAGATGCTTACAAATGAAATTAGGATCTTTCAATTAACTAAACCAATATTTGAAAACACAACTAAATTGCATTAGTGATTTCACAGGAAAACTTGACAGAGTCTTAACCAGCAAATCCTTAGATAATTCTCCGTAGCCTGTCATCACTATCATGTCTCTCTCCATTCCTTTTTTCCTAATCCAATACAATGCCTTTTCCTACCATAATTATAAAGAAATTGGATTAACTATATGCTTTATGTAAAATGGACAAGTTCAATATACCGAAATCAAAAGCAAAAAATTATAAGTAGTAATTTCATACTAAGAAACATACTGCATGCTTGTGGTTTAATCCATAGTTAGAAGTTGATGTGAAATACAGTTAGACAAAGAAAATCATCATTGTCAAGTCTTAAGAATCCAACATAGATAGATTTTAATCTCAAAATTAAGATTAAATATTGATGGCAAATGAGGGGAAATTATAGGAATTTTATGGATAGACAATGACTAAGGGTGGGCGTTCGGTTTGAGTTAACGTGTGAAACCCGAACAAATTCAAACTATCAACCCGTCCGGGTTAAATTGAACCCGAACCAAATTTTAAACCCGATCGGGTAAAAGCTTTTTTTTTACTTTTGGCTTTTAAAAATTCTCTCACACTTTCATTACGCCCTCTCTGTTCTCACACTCTCGCTACCCAACAAGCATCGAAAGCAAATCGCCAAATCCCTAAATAGTGAAGACAAGACCACAACGATGGTAACCAGAAGCCCACTACCCTTAGCCATCCAAAAGCCCACTGTGGCCCACTCGTCGTTAGCCAGCATTCCTTCAATAATCAAGTGGCCTGCAGTCACACTATGCCCACACAGCCACCCTATGCCAACATTGTTAAGCTTTCCATCGATCAAGGTTTGTGGCAGTCGTCCATACTCAATACTAATATTCGGAGCGGGTTTATTGTTGTTGACCGTTGTTGTGGGTTATTATTATTATTATTATTATTATTATTATTATTATTATTATTATTATTATTATTATTATTATTAATTAAATTGAAGATAGTTAATTAATTAATTAATTAATTTGTGTTGTTTGTTTAATTTAGAATGGACTGATTTGCTTCATTTTCTATCCATTGTTGCTCAATATTTTGCTATTGTGGTGGTTCATTATTGCTAATTTGGAGGCGTTGAGTTGAGTATTGGTGTTGGAGATGGATTATTAGCCTTGTTTGTCATGCGGAGATATTTAATCATGATTGCCATTTGCCATTTTAATTTTTAGATTTGTAATAGTAGTTTTATTGTACTTGACTGCATGTTTTATGATTTGTTAACTTTAAAAAGACTTGTTGAAATGTTGTTAAGGATACTTTGTAGTTGATATTTGTTGTTAAAGATGTTTGGAATCGAGATTTTTAGATTTTAAGCGGTTGCTGGCAGAATTTTTTGGATTAAATTATTCCAACCCGTTCTAACCCGAATTTTTAGATTGAATTCTTCCAATCCAAACTAACCTAAACTAATCAAAAGAAAAATTTTAACCCAATCTGATCCAAATTATGAACTCGAACCGAATCGGCTCGATTCGGGTTGGCATTTTCAACCCGACTGGGTTTAATTCTCCAACCCAAACCGAAAGCCGAACAACCCGAACCAAAATCCAATTTGCCCACTCCTAATAATAACAATAACTTCGCAACTAATATATAATATATGTTGATTGTTCAAAGCACAGTTAATTGATTAGAAATTTTAAAGCTGCCTAAATATTTTGAGCAATGTTTATCAGAAGTTTAAGGTAATATATATAGTATTGATCTTGTCTAGGATTTTGGACCTTAAGTCCGAAAAAGCTATTAACCCAAATGATTTAATGGTATGATATCATTACAGTATATTTAATTGTATATGTGTGTGTGTGTATGTCTAGGGCATATCAGCATCCTCTTAAAAATATCTTTAATTTTACACTCACTAATGTCTATTAGATTTGAGTTAAATTAATAGAGGAGATTTACTAAAATGAAAATTCAAGAATTTTCAATATTTTCTCTCTCTATGTGGACCCCACTCAAATCTTTCTCCTTTTTATATTTTTTCTCTCCTTGTTCACATGTTCTCTCTCTACCTCTCTCTTCTCTTCTTTTATTTAGTTTGGTTTTGTCCTCTCAAATAAAAGTTGTTTTACTCTCTCCTTGAACTGGCAAGAGTTAAAGACCATGTCTTTACGAGTCTGGTGAAACATAAGCTTAAATAACCGCTTCTTGGGCCTCATAGAATGGGAGTTACCTTTTCCATTAGATGCCTCTACAAGAACAAACCTCCATTTGAGCTGTACCCCTTGGAAAGAATCAATAATTTGTTCGTTCTTTTCCAGGCAGATTGTGATGATGTTTTGGCGTGGAGTTTTCCATATTTTGAGGCTTCGATGGTGGGACTAATCTTAGTACTCAAGTAAGCCTCACCGGCCTTAAAACTTTGGTTGTAGGCAATACCATTAGAATCTTCAATCACAAGAGTCAATTATTTTGAGGGAGGCTTGAAATATTGTTAGGCAAAACAAGCACAATTTCGAACGATTTCATATTTGTGAGATAAATCTAGAGAGAGTGAAGAAATTTTTGGCTAAAACAAAAAAAAAAAAGCAAAGGAAATAAGAGAAGAGAAAAGAGAGGGAGAGAGAGAACGTGTGCATAAAGAGAGAGAAAATACAAAAGGGGAAAAGAATTGGGTGGCGTCCATACGGAGAGAGGAAATATTAAAAATTCTATAATAGTTAACTTCAGTAAATCTCCTTCATTAATTTAACTCAAATCTAATGAATATTAGTTAGTGTAAAATTAAGGGTACTTTTAGCAAGCTGCTAATATATATATAATGATTTCGTGCTTAATGAAATTAATCCATACCTCTAAGTATAAATATGCCTAGCTATAATATAATCGGGTGAGTTCGATATTGAATCATGGGAAATTTAAAAATATGATTAGTAATTATACAATGAAAATAATTGTAGAAAAAGAATTTAAGAGGGAATAGTCTAAATATATATTTAAAAAAAGGTGTTAAGGTCTACTCTTGGTATTCAAATCATGGTCATAATACTCTCTTATATTTATGTTTTGTGTTTTTTACTAGTTTGAAAATTATGTAACTTAGTTCCTCACTAATCACTCTATAAATAAATATGGATGTTAAGTATATAATGTGTCACTACTATATTGAAGTGTTCTCACTATTGTATGGGTATGTCAACAGTAGGTCTAAACTGTTAGGACTCTAGCAGTTTATTTTAATTTGTTTCTTGTTAGGATTAGGTTTTCTTGTTGTAATTATGATTTAGGGTTCTAATTAAATTAAAATTAGGATTGTGATCAGCTATTACTAATAGGTGGTTCTCATTATGTTTTTGAGCAAGCATAATTGCAATAAGAAAACTTAGTCTTAACAGGAAATAAATTAAAATAAACTATTAGAGTTCTGAAATAAGCACCTACATCGATCCAAAAAGATCTAGATCTGTAAATTCATATGATGCGAATCCCACAATGAAACTTTGAAACCCACACTTAATTTGTAGTTTTAACTTCCCAAGAAAGTTCTAAACAGATTTATGACAAACAAAACCTTGACCCAATGCTTAAGAAAACATGAACCAAAGGTATAGAGAATGATATTGACGCCACACTCAAGAAATAGATGAGAAGGTGAGTGATAAGTCTAAATTTAGAACGCCACAAGAATGCAAATTCTTGATAAGTTCACTAGTTCTCAAAAGAACCAAAGAAAGAATAATCTTTCAAATTCAAATAACATTAATCTCTAATATCCTTACATACAAGGTTGCTGAATTTAAATAGGCTAAAAGAAACCCAAGATCCTAAAAATACAAATGGAAACATTGGAACAACCCTCCAAGTAGGTTTGTCAAAGGATACTTCAAAAGTCTTCACCAACCCACCATAATTAATGTCATCTTTGACAAACTTAATGCTAGCCTACTATAATTGATGCTATCATTGACAAACTTAATGTTAGCCCATCATCATTGATGGTAGACTTACCTTACACATTGACAAACTTGAAACAAAACAAACATAAGAAGTTGAAAAACAAAGGAGTTGTTGAAAATCCCAAATCTGAACAAGCTGTAATGAATTGGTCATAACTCCTTCTAGAGAACTCCAAATCCAGCTCTGAAAAATTTATTGGAAAGCTAACTTAATTATCTTTCCAACGATATATAGCTTCCACATTACTTCTAGCTCAATCAATACAGTTTTTATTCCGAATTTGACCTTTCTGCATTTGATACAAATTGTGTATTTGGCTGCCCAATAACTTGAATAATGCCCACAATGCCTTGTCTTCTCTTCAAGCCCAATTGATGATGTCTTGCATCTTGAATTGCATTTTCAATCCATATTTTCTCAATTAATCCATTTAAAGCAGCTTGCATCTTTTTGGCTCTTGCTCTTGTAATTGGGCCTCCATGAATGTGCAAAGGATCACTTGAAGTTTTAATGGTATTCCCTTGATGGTCTCATCATCATATGGAATAAAAATAACTAATAGAAAATATCACTTATAAACATGTAATTAAAAAGAATTAACTTAAAACTCACTTGAGAAAGTAATTCAATCCACAATTTGAAGTCTTGAGCTTCATCCTTTACCTTAACTTAGAAAATTAGCCACTTATATTGGCAAGCAAGACACTCATTTTCATTTAATAAATTTGTAAAGTATAATATAAGGAAATTGAAAACAAAAGAAAAAAGGAGAAAAATCTCTTCTTATTAACTACACATTTCCCTAAAATTTACTCTAGGTTTACACCAATTTTCTCTATAAAACTCATCTCTCAAATTCTACACATATTCTATAGTTCCACTTATGAAATCTCTTGCCTTTATATTAGCAAATTCTTAGTTGATCAAGTGTGGGCATTGACATTTTATTTTTGGTGATCTTGCAACCACAATCCTTAAATGAGTGTTACTAATACAATCTAAAGGTCTATGATTGCAACCATTGTGATGCATTGTAGATCATTGGATTCAAAATAATCAATTGTTACAATTGGCTCTTTTGTCAAAGTGGTTGAACTACTAACTTGATAAGTATTAAATCTAATGCAATGAGGTGCATGTGAGCTCAAAGACATGGTGTGATTTCAAACTTTCAAAATTAATGTTAGATAGAAGGACTAGCAATTATTCCAAAGGCTTCTGAGCCTCCAGAATTCAAATTTTACATATGTTTTTCTAATCCAAGCATCATGAGCTTAGGCACTTACCTTCAAAACACAAAAGCCATACTTAAGAACTATTAAAATAGATAATTCATAAAATAGGTTAGGAATTTGTTAACTTCATGAAATTATTAGTGTTTTCAACTCTATAAGTGAAAAAAAAATGGTAATCTTAATCTTTCTTAAATGTATACTTTCTCGTGTTAATCAACTATTAGAAACTATTCATTAGTAATTTACTAGGATCATTGGTGGTCAATGTTCAATTGGTGATTTAGGGCCAATTTGATAATGTCGTAACTTTTAAAATAATTATCTTTAGCTGTAGAAATAATTAGTTGTAAAGAAAATTAGTTAAATGTTTAATAAAATTTATTTTTGAAAGTGCTGTGATTTTTAAAAGAAGTCATATATGTATGGTAAATCTTATTGTTAAACTTTTATAACAATGTGAATAACTGAATTAGACACAGTATTGAATAAAATTTATTTACACATTTATGAACTTGTGTATAAAATATTTTTCATTGTGTATATAATAATTGATAATTAAAATTAATATTTTATCGTATTGATTTTATTTTTATTTTGTTATCAATTGGTAAAAATAATAATCTCTTGAAAGTTAATGATTTTATTTATTAATTGATAAGGATAATTTTGGATTTATATAATATATGCAAGGATATATGAAATTATATTAACTATAAAATTGGTTCTCAACATCAAATTTTAAAAAGCTATTCTATCACAGTTTTTTCAAAATGGGCTGTAGGATGGGGTGATTTTGTTAAAAGCGATTTCTAAAAAAAAATTTCAAATACCTAAATCACATTTTAGCTTTTCAAATCACCTTTGAATCTCCAAAAAAAATCCCAAATGGATCCTTAGTAATTCAAGCCACTTTTGGATTACATTTGAAATCTAAAAGCTGCTTTTTATTCCATAAATTTTGTCAAATTAACGATGTTTCATAAATTTTTAAAAATATGTTTGTTTTGTATGTCTCTCTACTTTTATATCAATCTTTTAAAAATAGATAGGTAGTTTTTCTTTTTCTTTTTTTTTTCTAGTAGGTGAAGAAATAAACCATCACAAACTTTTGACGTTTCTAAAATAATTTTATTATTTTAAGATTAAAAGACAGTTATGTCAATACAAGGATTCGAAATGCATCATACCTTGCAAACATTTTCATTCGCTCAAAAAAATCAAAATAAAATCAAAATTACATTAAGGGAATAATTAAACGCTTTTAATTCATTAGGCATTTGGACATCTTGCATCTTTGTTCACTTAAAAGAGTGTGTATTATGGTGTCCCATCCCACGCCTCAAAAGACTTTTAAGGGCATTGGTTCAACTCCGACATATGCTGGAATTGTACTCTTCTCACAATTTTAAAAATTGGTAAAGGTAGATATCTCCCCCACTAATGTGGGTTGGCTGGAATAAGTTCCCCTATAAAATTTGTTGATAGGTATCTGGCTGTCTTAGTAGACTTAATCTAAGTTGTCCTAATGGACTTCTAAAATATACACTCGAAACATGCCTTGTATTGTCAAGAATATGAACATCCAACAAGCTATGTATCCTCCTATTCTCAAACTGTAACAAGGCTTTCTTTTAGAAAACGAACTGAAAAGCGTACACCAGTAATTCCAAATTCCCTTATTTGATTGTAGTTAGAATCATATAACACCAATCGACGGTCACCACCTAGTGGATATGATTCTAGAATGAATTCGCCATTTCTCCAAAATCCAACTGGTTGATACCTTTCTATAAAAAGTTCAAAACTCAAGTGTTTGGTCCAAAACCCCCCTTTCATCATCCATAAGCCAAAAGAGCGTCTCGACTCTTCTACGTGTAGTACAGAGAGGCAATCATCCTGTATTCCAATCGTCCAATATTTGAACCAGATTCCTTCTGTAATTGGAGGAACACGAGGTCCTCTCATTTCTTGTAACACCTCCTCACTCATGCTAAACGATAGAATAGCCACACAATCGCAGGGAGTTTCTGTCGGTGCCACCCAATGGCAAAATCCATTGTGGTAGACATTGTTCATGGCTTTACCCCTCAAATAACGTCCCACTGGAAATAACCCTTCCTCCACATGTCTCCAAGAGTTAGTGCTAAAGTTGTAAACCGCAACATTAGGTAAGCAATCATTGATCGATGAAACTCCTCTCTCATCGTTCAAGGTTTGTATCATAACCAACTTGAAATCGTTAGACATGGGATCTAATCCAACTGCATAATTACAACAGAAAATTCTTGTATTGGAGGGACGACCACCACTAACGCCGCTTCTAGGTCTAGGCGGCTCTGGAAGAATTCTGTACTCATTCATGGAAATGTTCCATACATTAATTATGTTACTACGAATCCATTTTTTGGAAAGGCAAATTATACCCTCATAAGGGCCAAGTAGAATATAATTCCTTGTGTCAACTGCTTCAAGATTTTGAAAATGCAAGTCTGTCAATGTGTTATTGTTGTGCAAATTTTATTGAACTTGCAAGCGCACGAATCTATTGTAGAATAGACTAATGGTGACGAGTGTCGATCCCACGAGGAGGTGGATTTTAATTGTGTGTAGAATTAATTTTGTATGAGGGTAGTTGAATTTTTGGTGAAAGTGATTTGGATTATCCTAAAATTGGAATTAAAATGGCAAGAATAAATTGAAGTGAAAATCTATTAAATTGACGTACTTGGGTATCTGGATCCGTATCAACATGCACCATGGGCTAAATATTCCTTATTAATACCAATTAAATCATGAGGGGGGAATCCACACCTCATGAACCGCACTCTAATCAATATGGTGCTAAGGGCTTATCGTGCCAAATAATAATAACCTTATACTAGAGAGCCGGTGAAACCAAGGCGGTATTTAGACAAGATTATTATTATTTGTCGACGAGAAGTCAAAACATCCACAAAAACTAGAGGGGAAGAGTAAATAAATTTACCGAATAAAGCCCATGACACATGTTGAGACTTCACCTTCAACCCAAGCTTGAAAGAAAATTAGCTACTCATAATTGAACTAGGGGCAAAAAGAAAATTTATTAAAATACGTAGAAAATACAAGATGTAGAGGGAATTACAGAAAATAGAGTCCAAAAATGGATTCAGGGCTATCAAATTAGGATGGGAGGCCCCATTTTTATAGATACATTGAGTAAATCGTGGCCAACAGATTAAAAACAGTTTGGACACTCAGGATTGCGCCATGTCATCAGTCAACAGTACGCGGTTTGACCACGCGGGTGAACAGTAACACGGTTTGGTTGAAAATAATCCTGTGTGATGTATATACCGTACGCGAGATTTTTGGTCCACTGATATGCTGCCACGTCACCGATCAACAGTGCATAAGAATTTTAGTCCAACAGGATCGTGACACCTTGTCAGTCAATGCCACATCATCGGTCAATGCCACATCATCGGTCAATACCACGTCATCGATCCGTCTATATGAACAGTGTCGTGAACAGTAACGTAGATAGTACTGTACATGTGAACAATGCCATTTTTCCTTTTATGCTCCTCCTAAGGTTTTCGACCATCCTGAGTTCAAAATTGATGTCCGTTTTGCCGTCTAATCTCTCGTTCATTGTGAAATGACTATGATGCCCCTAAAATACATAAAATACTTAATTAAAATAAAACACACGGAATTAAATCAAAAAAAAGTTAAATACATAAAAGTAAGGGTGTTAGTAAAACTTGAAGTGTAAAATGACGATTTTCTCCTTTTTAAATATACATTTTCTAACACTCAACAGTTATCAGGTACTATAACCAAATCCTCAATTGGATCGTCATCGATATAATAATCATTGTAGACCATGAGACGCTTATGGTTGCCTCTAGTGAGATGCTTACAAATGAATTTGGGGTCTTTCACTAAACTAAACCATGATTTTGAAACACACCTTAATCGCATTAGTGATTTCATAGGCAACCTTGAAAGGGTCTCAACCAACAGATCATCACTCAATTCTCCATAATTATAGCTGGTCATCACCCTGGTATCTCTCTCCATTTTTTTTCCCTAACCCAAGTCAATGCCTTATTCTACCATAATTATTTATAAATAAATTGGATTCACTATTTTTAAGAACTAACAGGGATAGATTTTAACTGCAGGTATTTCATGGATGGGCAATAACTCGCAGCTAATGGTAAGTTGACATTTCAAAACTATTAATTACTTTTGGCACCCACTTTTCGAAATTGTTTTTCACCAAAATACCCATCTAGTAATTTATTAAAAATTAAGCACATGATAATATTATCAAAAATAAAATTTCATTATTCTTTCCCTATCTCTACACAAATTCCTCACAAGAGCCAACCGACATGTGCATCCTTCCATAACACGAATTAAATTTTTGTAACATTAATTAAATTCAATTCATCATAAAAGATATGATTCCACACGGCCATTGTCTAATAATAGATTTTTAATTTATGTGGTAAGGACCAAGTTAATGTTGGGAAATTGATGGTTGAAGCAGGGTTTTAGTTAAAATGAAATTGGAGAAAAATGAAGAACGAGCACACAAAGAAGACAACAAAAATTAAATAATTCGACTTTTAACCTACATCTATGGGCAAAGACAGTAAGATAAAATTTTACTAGTAAACTGAAGATTACAAGTATTTTAATATTTTTTTGGGTTACTACCCAAAATTCCAATGTACTCAATCTCTCAAATCACGAAACTTTCAAAAACTTTACAATTTAACCTCTTAAAATTATCTACTCTCTAAATACTGAATTGCTTCTAAAAAATGGAATGATTTAGCTCTTCCTCTTCCTCTACACTCCTACATATAGGCAAAATAATGGCCAAAAGTCAACAATTATAGCCCAAAAATTCAAGCATTACGGCTAACAATTGTAGCCAAAAATTCAACAATTTTCACAACCAGCTAAACACTGAATTCGGTGCTTGAAATGTCAAAGTTAAGCACAATTTTGATAGTGACTTTAACATTCTCCCACTTAAAGATTTGATTGAGAACCAATCAATCTCCTCACCATCCTTTTTGTTGTGTCATTGTCATGTTGCTTAAGTCTCCGCAAGGTCACAAGAAGATCTACTTCATACGAACTTATCACCATTAATTGGCTTTGTCAAAACATCAGTTAGGTTGTCCTTGGCATGGATTTTCCGCAAATCCACATTTACATCTTCCAAGACTTCTCGAACGAAGTAGTATTGTACTCTTATGTGCTTTGTTATGAAATGAAAAGCCAGATTCCTTGTAATGTGCAAGGTACTCCGACTGTCACAAAACACAGCTATTTTCTCTTTTTTGTGCCCAAGCTCCTCCAATAATCTTTGCATCTAGATAACTTGCTTGCAAGCTTGTGTAGCTACCATGTATTCTGCTTCTATAGTAGATAAAGTCATGACAATCTGTAGTTTATAAACCCATCTTATAACTCCTGCAAGGGTAAACACATAACCAGTAATGGATTTCCTTTTATCATGAACTCCTACAAAATATAAATCCACATAGACCCTAATAGTAAATTCTAATCCTCCGCAACATAATGCAATATTCGAGACTCCTCTGATGTATGTAAGAATACTCTTCAGAGCTTTCCAATACTCTCCACTAAGATTCGCCATATATCGACCGACCGCCGCCACTACTTATGTAATGTCTGGTCTTGTACATATTATAGTGAACATCAAATTTCCTACCGCTGATGCATATCCCCTTCCTCTCTGCTTCATTGCTAGGACCCATATTAATATATATGTATCCATAATGTTGATTTTAATGATAACAAATAAGATTAAGAATGATTAATCTTTTAAAAGCTCAAATTATTTTTCATACATTTTAAATAAATCATTATTTTCATATTATAAAGGTTTTATACCCAATGGAAAAATGATTTTATGAAATTGGTTATTTTCAAGTTAATGGATTAAATTGAAAAAGTTTTGAGAACTTTGAAATCAACAAGTATTACTTGAAACTCTAAAATGGATTTGTTTGAAAAGTTTTGTAAAGTTTAGGCCATAGTGTTATTATAGAAAGTTTTGGGATAAAATTATAATTTTGAAAAATAATTTCACTGTAGCAAACGGCTAACCTTTTAGGAGATAATGGTTAACCGACATCGAACAGAATTGGAGTTTAGTTTTTGAGAACTAATGATGATCCGACATCGGGAAAACAGTGATCCGACAATTTGAAATTATAGCACAACGCTAACTTACTCAAGTCAAAACGACGATCCAATAAGGATGAACGGCAATCTGACTTTGTGCAGAAAGTCAATAACGGTTAGTTTTCAGCTCCAACTATAAAAAGGTTGCATTAGATGTAAATCAAAGCGAATCCAATGAATACCAAAGAGTATATTATTGAGAATACAATATTTCTTGAGCTTGACTTTGTTCATTCATTCTTCAAATCACACTTTGGGCATATATTTGTAAACACATAGATAGTGTGTGAGAAAAATCTTGTATTTGAGAAAGTTTGAGCATGAGAAACATTTGGGTTAAGAGATTAGGGGATAATCTCTTCTTGTAAAGGTTTATTGACACCTTGGAAGTCAATTATAAGAACTTAAAATCTTAGAATGTTTGGATAGTGAAATCATCAAGTTTGGTTTGCTTGGAGGTGGTGGACATAGGTGGGGATTGTCGAACCATGTAAAAGATCTTTGTGTTTGCTCTCTCTTCCCTTACTCTTTTATTTTTTAGTATTGTTAAATTTATTATTTTTTATTTCATTAAGGCTTTAGATTAAATTGTTGTGTGGTTTGCTTAACTTAATTTTTAAAATCTCAATTCACCCTCCCTCTTGGGTTGTCTAGTTAGCATTTTAACACATACTTGAGGATAACTTAAAATTGACAGGAAGTAAGGTAAAGATTGGCTTACAATCTTGTATATTAAAGTGCTGCAAGATTTTCTTCAGGTAATTTTTCTGAAAAAGTCAAATCTTCCTTCTGTTTCCATCTTGATAAATTTACATCCATAGAATCATATTTGTTGGTCCCAAGTCCTTCATTTCAAACTCATTAGCCAATTGTACCTTCAATTCCTTGATTTTTGTTGAGGTCTGCTACCAATATGTTATCCACATGCAATAGTAAAATGACAAAAACATTCTCTTCAAACCTCTTGTAATATGTACAATAGTCTGAACTGAGTCTACTGTATCCAACGCTCATGATAAAGGAATCAAATCTCCTATACCAATACTAGGATACCTGTTTGAGACTGGATAAAGATTTATTCAACTTGGAAACCAAGTTCTTCTTTCTTATTTCAACAAAACTTTCTAGTTGAAGCATAGAAATTTCTTCTTCAAGTTCTTTATGAGGAAATGCAATTTTCACATCTAACTGTTTAGATTTAAGCTGAATATAGCACACATTCCCAAGACTGTTCTAACTGCCACTAAAGAAAATATCTCGTTGAAGTCAATACTTTCTTTTTAAGCATATCTTTTCACCACTAATTTGGCACGATGCTGCTCCACTTGATCATTGCCATCACACTTGACCTTGTAAACCTATTGGTTTCCAATGGCATTTCTTCCACGTGAGAGTAGTACAAGTTCCCATATTTTATTCTTGTGTAGAGTTTTAATTTCTTCTTATATTGCTATTATCTACAAAGGAACATATGAGCTTTTTAAAGCTTCATAAAAGTTTATAGTTATCCATCCTCTATTAGGAGACAGTATGCAACATTGATCTTTGTAACATACTTCGAGTATCATACTGGCGGTCGACTCTCATGGGTTAATCGACAAACTTCTGGAGCCTCAGACTTGACTAGTTCTTGCTTCTCATGCTCTGATGCTATTTCAGAAAAATCTAAATCTTCTTTTCTGGATTATTTTCTACATATAACAATACAGTCTCAAACTTTTCCTTTACAGAGCTATCATCTATGTTTTTCCTTTGCAGTTTGATCTCCTACAAAGATAATAATATGCTGATGACAATCTTGTAGGTAGTGGGGTTCCACAGACAATACCTCTTTACTCCATTAGCATGCCCCAAAAGATACATCTCCTGAATTTTAAATAAATTTTTTTCTTTCGTGAGCATTGTACGTCACATACATAGGACATCTAAATGAATGTAGGCAGGAGTAATCTGTTGACTTTCTAATCCATATCTCTATCAGTGTCTTTAACTCAATTACAATTGATGGAGACCGATTAACCACATAACAAGCAGTTTTGACTGCTTTTACCCAGAATAAGTTAGATAGATCAGCAGTCCTCAATGATGTTCTTATTTTTTCTATAAGAGTCTTGTTTATCCACTCTGCCACTCTGTTTTGTTGAAGAGTGTATGCTACCGTGAACTATGTCTGAATACCTTTATGTCTATAGAGTGTAAGAAACATGCCACCTGTGTATTCTCCATTATTATTTGTCCTTAAACAATTAATCATTTTCCCAAATTCAAGTTCAACCCGTGCTTTAAATTCTTTGAACACTAAAAACACATCTGACTTTTTCTTAATTGAATACACCTAACATCTCCTAAATAGTCGTCAACAAAAGTCACTAAGTATTTTATGCCTCCCATAGACATGTCTAGTGATTCTTAAACATCATAATAAACTAAGTCTAGAATGCCTTTACTTCTGGCGTTAGATCTACTAAATTTTAATATATAGTGTTTGCTTGTAACACAATGCTTGCAGAATGGAAAATTAATAGATTTAAGCTTTAGAAGTAGATTTCACTTAGAGAGAATCTTCAAACCTTGTTCTAACATGTGGCCAAGTTTGAGATGTTATATCATCGTTGACTCTTTTTTATTTGATGCGACACATGCATGAGCTTCCTATAGTGTCTCCTCTTTAAGAATTAATAGACTATTATTGATCTTTTTGAACTTCATCAATACAAGCTCACCACTAACAGTCTCCATGATCCCATTTTCCACTTGAGTTTTGCACCCAAAACTATATATTTATCCTCAAGACAATAAATTCTTTTTCAGGCCTTTAAAATGTCCTACCTCTTTAATTGTGCGAACTGTACCATTAATCATTTTTATTTTGATAGTACCAATACCAGCAACAAGGCATGATCATAAACCATGCATACAAATCCTCCTGAGATTAGTTCGTATATGTGAAACCATTCTCTCCAAGATGTCATGTGCCATGTTACTCCAGAGTCTACAAGCCAGACATCAGCTAATTGTTTCGTACCTTCTACAATAGTTGATGCCTTACTTTAGAGAATTTTGTCATTATCTAAGGTACTTAAATTCATGTGCCATGTCGTACCTTTAAAATTCAATTCATCACATGCGACGATACCTCTTCACTCCATTAGCATACTGGTGTGTGTAATCTCTAATGTTATAGGTATCAATGTGCAAGTGTACACAACAACTAATATACTCATGAATATTTAGATTGTCTTCGCAGGGATTGATGTTATCCAGTAATCTTTAATAGTGCAGTTTGTTCCAAATTAAAATGAGACAACTAATGAAACTAATAAACTAATTAAAATAAAATGTAATAAATAAAAATGCAATAAAGAAAATTCTCATGTTAAACACAAGGATAAAACCAATGCGAATAGAGTAGTTGAGTGAATAAACTTAATTAATGTCATTGACTACTTTTTCAATTACAATACCATTGCTACAGCATCTACTACAGCACTGGGCATAATTCCTCATTCATCCTCAATTGTCGCATGTTGGATATTTTATATATAATGCAATCTAACAATGACCAATTGTTATACCGACATTAGATATAGGATTATAACGATCTAAGTTCCCTTTACCCTACAAGGTGAATCCTTATGTCTAGTTCATCACTAATTTTAGATCAAGCATGGCTATATTCAAATTGAGATTTACTTAACTTGGGAAGCCTAATCTAAAACCAAGTACTGTCCTAATGAGATTCACTAAGTCAGGGCTTTTTTAGGCTCTTTCTTAGCTAATATCCCTAAATAGGTGATCAGCCAAAATAGAGAATTAAAATAAATTAATTAAGACAAAATGCTATAGCAAACATAAGGCAACACTTATATAACAGTCAAACACCCATTAAGATTGTTTATCACTCAACCATAATAGAATTTAGTTCATGCTTTGCAATAAAACAATAAATAAAATAGGTTAACCCTTAAAATACATCCCCATGATAAATAGAAAACAATAAAACAAGAAGAAGAACAATTTTCTATTTGATATCTGTAGTTTCTCCACTACTAGCCCTCAATCTCCCTCTTGATTTCTATTTTTCTTGTGTTTTTCTCTGCGACTTTCCTTGATTGACGGTTCTTCCTTTTTTCTTTGCGTGTGTACTCCTTTTATAGGTTAGAATTAGGGCAACTGGAAGTCTAGGGCCCACATCTTTCATTTTTGGAAAATCTAGATCGCAATTTTTAAGTCATCTCGTGTGAAATCTTCTCTATCAATGCTCCAAGATTGTTACAGCAATGTGTTACAGCATCGACTACTGCAACTTACTTAAAATTTAAGCTTCTAGTCACCTATAATTATGCATATGATTTAAGCACAAATAAATCTAAAACCAACCAAATTTATTAAAAATAAATTAAAATCGATGTTCATGTAAAATATAACAAAAAATGCAATAAAAACATGTCATTTACTCTCTACGTATTACTGATTCAAGTTTAAAAGTGTCATGACAACTCTCATTTCATAGAGTTATCACGTACCTCAAAAAGATACATCTCCTGAATTTTAAATCAACTTTTTTCTTTCATGGGCATTGTACATTACGTATATAGGACATCCAAATGAATATAGGCATGAGTAATTAGTTGGCTTTCTAATCCACATCTCCATTGATGTCTTTAACTTAATTACAGTTGATGGAGACCAATTAACCACATAACAAGCAGTTTTGACTGCTTCTACCTAGAATGAGTTGGGTAGATCAGCATGAAATGTAAGTAACGCAACCCAAGAGGAGGGTGAATTGGGTTTTTAAAAATTATGCAATACAATTCGCACAACAAACCAATCTAACGCCTTAATGAAATATAAAACAATAAATTCAAACAAGCATAAAAATAAAAGAGTAAAAGAAGAGAAAAACAAACACACAGATTTTTACGTGGTTCGGCAATCCCCGTTTACGTCCACACCTCCAAGCCAACCAAGCTCGAGGATTTCACTATCCAAGCCTCCCAAGACTTCAAGTTTTTACAATTGACTTCCAAGGTGTCAATGAACCTTTACAATCAAGAGATTATCTCTCCAATCTCTTTACCCCAAGTATTTCTCACACTTATACACTCACAATTTGATAAGTAATGAAAATTACAACCAAAACTCTCTTTAAGAGTGGATATGCAAATAATAGCTCAACAATGATTCAATCAATGATGATTTGCGTTTTGGAAGCTCAATATACGTTATATGATCTTATATTTGCTTGCATTGGTTCTTAAAATGAAGTTTGAGTTGAGTTTTTATAGTTAAAGCCCGAAAACTAACCGTTATATGCAAATTCCCGAGCCCAAGCGGTTAGCCGCTTGATTTATCCGGCTAGCCGCTCATGAACAGTGATATTACCGTTATTTTTGAAATTACTATAGTAATATTGTTCACTAAAATTACACTTTTGGCCCAAGCTTTCTATAATTATAATATGGCCCAAAACGTCATAAAATTTTACAAATAGTCCAATTTTAGAATTTCCTAAGAATATTTATCTTTCCAAAATTTTCTGAAATTATGATATGGCCCCAAAGATATTATTATTTTGCAAAAAAGTCCTTTTCAACATAATACTCATATTTTTCAAAGTTCTCAAAAATCTTACACTTTAGTCCAAAATATTCATAAATTATAGTATGGCCCAAAAACATTTCAAATGTTTGTAACAAGGTCCAACTCCGAAATTCAATAATACTACTTATTAAAATCAAAGATTTCAAAACTTTACATTTAAGTCCAAATTTCTCAAAACCACAAGGTACTTTATCTTATAAAAATAAAACATTTTTAGTTTATAAAAAGTAATTAATTAAATTAATCTCTTGAGCTTCTCAAATGCTAAATCATGCATCAATTAAATCATACCGGCTTTACAAGAATTTATCGCACTAATTTGTCTGTTGAGCTCTAAACTTTATTCTTGATTTCGCCGTTGTCCGTTGAGTGTCTTGAGCTTGATTTCACTTGATTCACTTGCATAAATATTACCCTTCAAAAACTAGTGAAAATGTGAAATACAATATCTATTAAATCATTTAATACATATGTTTGTTATCATCAAAATTACATTATGTATAGCCCTTTAGGCTAACAAGGCAATCCTTAACGTAGTTCTTATTTTTTCAATAAGGGTCCTATTCATCCGCTTTGCCACTCTATTTTGTTGAGGAGTGTATACTACCATGATCTGTCTTGGAATACTTGCATGCTTACAGAATGCAAGAAACATGTCATCTGTGTATTCTCCATTATTATTTTTCCTTAAACACTTAATGCTTTTTTCTGAATTCAAGTTCAACCTGCACTTTGAATTCTTTAAACGCTGAAAATAAATCTGACTTTTTCTTGATTGGATACACCTAACATCTCCTAGAATATTCATCAATAAAAGTCATCAAGTACTTTACACCTCTTATAGGCATGTCTACTGATTCTTAAACATCAAAATGAACTAAGTCTAGAATGCATGTACTTCTGCCGTCAGATCTATAGTGTTTGCTTGTAACACAATGCTCACAAAATGAAAAATTAATAGATTTAAGCTCTAGAAGTAGCTTTCGCTCAGAGAGAACCTTCAAACTTTGTTCCAATATGTGACCAAGTTTGAGATGTTATATCTTCTCTGCGACACATGCAACAGCTTCGTGTAGTGTTTCCTCTTTAAGAATGAATAGATTAGCACTGATCTTTTTTAGCTTTATCAATACAAGCACGTCACTAACAATCTTCATGATCCCATTTTAGATGATTGTTACTAATACAATTTAAATATCTATGATTGCAACCTTTGTGATGCATTATAGATCATTGGATTCAAAATAATCAATTGTTACAATTGGCTCTTTTGTTAAAGTGGTTGAACTACTAAATTGATAAGTATTAAATCTAATGCAATGAGGTGCATGTGAGCTCAGACACATGGCCTGATTTCAAACTTCCAAAATTAATGTTGGATCGAAGGACTAGTAACTATTCGAAAGGCTTTTGAGTCTTCAGAATCCAAATTTCGCATTTGTTTTCTTAATCCAAGCATCATGAGCCTAGGGATTTACCTTCAAAACACAAAAACCATTCTTAAGAACTATTAAAAATAGATAATTCATAAAATAAGTTAGGAATTTTTTAACATGATGAAATTGTTAATGTTTTCAACTCTATAAGTGAAAAAAATGATAACCTTAACCTTTATTATATGCATACCTTCTAGTGTTAATCAACTATTAGAAACAATTCATTAATAATTTACTAGGATCATTTGTGGTTAGTGTTCGATTCGTGATTCAAGGCTAATTTGATAATGTTGTAACTTTTAAAATAATTATTTTACCTGTAGAAATAATCAGTTGTCAAGCGAATTAGTTAAAAGTTCAGTAAAATTTATTTTCAAAAGTACAATGAGTTTTAAAAGTAGTCGTATATGCTTGGTAAATCTTATTGTTAAACTTTTATAAGAATGTGAGTAATTGGATTAGACACAATATTGAATAAAATTTATTTACACAATTATGAACTTATATATATATTATTTTTTATTATGTATATAATAATTGATAATTAAAATTAATATTTTATAGTATTAATTTTATTTTTATTTTGTTATCAAATGGTAAAAATAATAATCTCTTGAAAGTTAATGATTTTATTTCTTAATTAACAAGGATAATTTTAGACTTTTATAATATATGCAAGGATATATGAAATTATATTAAATATAAAACTAATTCTCAAAATTAAATTTCAAAAAGCTACTCCATCATAGCTTTTTCAACTCAAGTTGCTTTTGGATTACATTTGAAAAGCTAAAACTGCTTTTTATTCCATAAATTTTGACAAATTAATGATATTTCATATTCTTTTTAAAATAAGCTTTTTTTTTTTATATGTCTCTCTACTTTTATAACAATCTTTTAAAAATAGATAGGTAGTTATTCTTTTTCTTTTTTTATAGTATGTGAGGAAATAAGCCATCACAAACTTTTGAAGTTTTTAAGATAATTTTATTATTTTAAGATTAAAAGACAGTTATGTCATATAAAAGACAGTTATTTCTAAAATAATTTTGTCATATATACTTTTCCATAAACTTAAATTTTATTACTTTTTTAAATTCTAAATAATAATAGTAATAAATTATTATTTTTAAATACGTGAAAATATCATTTTTCGAAGTAGTATTTTAAATGCGTGAAAATATCATTTTCCGAAGTAGTATTTTAAATGCGTGAAAATATCATTTTCCGAAGTAGTTTCCACAAAATATTTTAAAAAATAAAATAATGTGGCTAATGGGATTTGAACTAAGGTTTTGAAAAAAATATTAAATAACACTCTTACCATTGAACTACAAGTCTTTTAATATATGAAAAATGTGTCCAAATTTTTTTATCTAACTTTTTTAGAGGGACTTAAGGTACATTTAAAAGAAAATTTAATAACCCAGGAGGGGCTCCCTCTTGGGCCTTAATTGGGTCCGCCCATGTATAAGACCAATCGACGGTTACCACCATATGGGTATGATTCAGAATGAATTCACCATTTCTCCAAAATCCAACCGGTTGATACCTTTATTAATTTCTAATTGGCAGTGATCGATGGTGATAAGTAGAGGCCACTGGAGGATTGATTTTGATTTGGGGCTCATATTAGAGATTGCGTGTTTTCTAGTGAAGAACAATCTTTGTATATTTTTGCTGTTGTTCTAGTCGTACCCAGGCGTTCCTAGCCTAGTAAACTTTGGAAGTTACTTTGTGCTAGTTATAGTTTTAACACAAGTATATATTTAGCTTGATTGTGTGACATTAAGAAAACAATTCCCAATTTATGTAAAACTAAACCAAACACAACAAATACAAAAACCGCAAAAGAGGGTGCCGGGCTTTATTGATTGATTTTAGAGTTGAGTTATTAGCACCCTTTTATTGTTCTAATAAAACACATTTGAGATAAAATTACATTAAAGGACATTTAAAAAAAATTAAACCTATTATTATTTCTCTTTCCACCAATTCCTTACACCACTTCTGCGAAATTTACCTTTTCTTTTTCAGCCAAAACTTTTGCATTCATCATCCATCATGTTCTGATACTGTATTAATATAATCTCTTGCTAATCTCAAGATCGGATGAATACAAATAGCTTAAGAATTAGCAACCAACAAAAGGCTTTTTGAAGTCAAATGCACACAAATTTTTGTAAGGATATCTACAATTCACTCTTGCGAAATTGGTTCAAAAACATCCAAAAATAAGAGTTTGGCTGTAAGAATTTTGAAATGAATTTGTTCTATTATTCATAATTGTTTTTTTGTAGTCCTGATGAATTTAATTTTATTAAAGAAAGGAATTGAGAAGGAAAGAAACACATAAATTAAAGTTGAAATTTGTAAATTTGTAGGTTATCCTAGTCTACAGGACAATAACTGCCACATAAGCAAAACTCTTTTATTTGCAACACATCATGAATCATTATTATTTAATTGTCAGTGCATAAACATCAAGAACAATTTCTCTCTTTCTCTCTTTTTTAATAGTTTTCTTATAAGTCAATTATTTCCTTAAGGGTTGGTTTTAAACTCTAAATTAAAATGTACATTTAATTGAAATTAAAGATGAGAAGATTGATGGAAAGAGAACAAGAAACAAGATACCTTATTCGGATTTTAGGAGAGAGAAAGTTATTTAGAATAACTTAAATAATGGTATTTTTGGAATTAAATAGGGTGTTAATAGTTATGATGAATTTTCTAATATTATTTAATGGGGTACGCTTAATAATGGGGTTTTAATAGAATGTAAAAGGGGTGCCAATAGCTCCACTCTTGATTTTATTCAATTTCGATTTTCTTTCGTTTCAAAAGTAATCAATCATTTTTTTTTGCCTTTCCCTCAGGTTTTGGGCCCATTTCCGGGCTTTACATGTCATATCCTTGTAAGTTCGTGTTCGATCTCCTTTACTTGGTATTTGGTAATTGTGAAGTTGCTTGCATTGCTTTGTTTCGAAGGGTTGGCAAATTATGGGGTTGGGCCGGCTTTTCCAAACCCAAACTCAAGTCTATATTATTGACAAGAAACCTAGGCTTTTCAAAAATTCTTTCACGTTTGGACGGGTCGAGATTGAGCCAGGCTTGGTTTTTTTATTAAATATAAAATAATTTTTTAATAAAGTAAAAACTACTTAAACTAAAAATAATTATTCAATACATAATAAAATAATAGTTCAATATACAAAATATTAGTGACACAATATAATAAATCACAAAAATTAATATAAAAAATATATTAATTCAATATTTTGAATTTTTTCTTTTTTATTTAAATTTAATTTATATTTTATTTATAAATTAAAAAGGTCCAAACTTTTTTCTTAAGATTTTATCCAAATTTAATTTGTGCGAACTTTAAAATTTTTCAACCCATATCCAGACCCAACTCATAAGGTTAGGCTTTAGGCCAATAATACAGTAATTACTAAATTTCTTAGCTGTAGTATAACCAATAATTTCTCATAATAATAATTTCATCATTAAAAATCAATCATGCAGATGGAAAGAAAACTTTACGTAGCTAGGAGGAGAAGTGATAGAAAAATCATCATGAAACAATGCAAGCAACTTCATAATTACGAAGTAAAGGAGATCGAACACAAGCTGACCCAGGCATAACATGTAAAGCCATGCAATGGTCCCAAACCCGAGGAAAAGGAAAAATGAGTGATCTGATATGATGTATGATGGATCCACCAAGTTGAGAAGAAAAAGGAAAAGAATGACAAGGCCATTTAATTAATTAAATTAACTTTCTGAAATTTATGCTGACAATTTTCTTTCATTCTCGATTTCCTACAGGAAAGAAGAACATAAAAAGGAAACAGATTAATTTCCTCTTTATTTTGTTAATTAAATATTCACACGTCTCTGAAACAATCAATCAGAAAATAGCTATACAACTCTAGCATAATGCCACTCATTCATTACCAGCTGCCTAAATCAAATTAAAGTTTTGAATAGAATGAACAAAAGAATAACCAAGTAGTTCCAAGAGATGCACCGTATGCATTGGACATGAAAATTTGATTAATATTAAACCTATGAACGAACAAGATAATTTGTTACCTCACATAAGCAAATTGCAACAGTGATATGAACTTTCGAAGTGAAAGAAAATCGAAATTGAATTAGCACGTTGTTTTTTTTTTAATTTTTGGCGTTAGGTTTAATTTGACAGAAACTGTGGGAATTAATTTGCTTTATTGTTTTTCTTAAATTAATGCTACAATTTAAGCTCCAATGTAAAAATATTACAAAACAGCATAGCAGTGCGAGGATTGCTTGTCCCTTATGAGTTTCGAAGAAATAAATCAATGCATGATTTGTTAAGGTTTATTGATACATAGAAGTCAATCTTTGTCGAGGCCTTTTAACACAATAAAAATCTAATTGTTATAGAGATTGAGATCTTGAATTTCATATTTGATAGATTTAAAATTCCACCCCTTGATCTTTTCTTAGTTCATGATTACTTGGACTCTGCAAGAGAATTTGTAGATATTTCGATTCGATTCTTGTCCAAAGGGTTCCATATTAAGAAAGGAATTTCTGTTCAATAAAATATCAAAGTAAATGATTGAGTCATTCCATACTAGAAATAATCAAATTAAATCTTGTTATAACACGAATTCCTATTCCTTGATGATTTCTCAGGAACAAAGACAATTGACTAGATCTTCTGAAATCATTTCATAGAATTTCATTAACACATCTTCTTTTTATGAACAAAAAGACTAATAATTTTAGTGGAATAAGCAATGGCCATACGATAGCTACTGTTGCTAAACTAAATCATGTAAAAAATTATTGCGCTTATTTTTCCTTATTCACAAGCCCTTTAACAAAATCAGAAAGAATGAAATTGATTGATTTTGCAAATTTACTAATGTATCTGAATTTTAAGAAAATAATAAGGACTCTTATGTAAATTACCCTTTTCAGTTTTATTAATCCAACGGTTCTTTCAGTTACTGATACCGCTTTCCTCGCATTTATATATAAACAACCAAAACCACAAACATTTCTTGCAATTAATTCCCAATTTCTGTAAGATTAAAACCCAAAAAGAAAAATGGTAATTCATTTTCGATTTTTCTCTCACTTCAAAGTTCAAAAATCAAAATCAATGCAATTAATTTTGTTTATGTGAAGTGGAAAAGCAAGCAATCGTAAGCGAGGGAAATGGAGTTTTTAAGTTATGGCGCTAATTCACTTTAAACGCGTCGTTTCACGTTGAATTTTCTCGAATTTTTTTTTTTGGGTTCCAATTTTGTGGTGATTTGACTCTTCTCGCGGTAATTGTTCGTTTGTTTAAAAATTTTTCTTTCTATACTTGTGAATTAATTTACAATTTCGTAGGCGTCTCCATTTGTTGTTCCCCATTATTTTTTCTTCTTTCTTTTTATTTGAATAGAGTTGTTATATGAAATTTAATTAATTCAATGCGTTTTATGAGACTTTTTAAGCTATTTTTTAATTTTATTTTAAGCATTGGATATATCATCGGTTTAACATTGATCAAATTTTCATGTCCAATAACATACAATACACTGTTTGATTAATCTTTTTATGTGTTTGCCAATTTTTTTTTTCTTGTAAGTATTCATGTTTGATTTTAAGTTAATTATCATGCTCAGTAGTTTAATAGAACTGAAAAAATGGGCTAAAGAAAGAATAACTCTTTATATTGTTGATGCTGAGATCTGCTCGTCCTTGGACCAACCAGATTCTTTCACCAACGCTTAAGTTATCGACTGTTGCTCGAACCACTAAGGCCGGGATCACCCTCCTTTCTCTCACTAGACCTGCGTTCACCAAAAATGGATCAGAGACGCCGGTGGTTTTGCCGGCGTAAACCCTCCGATGCCTAAGTTAGCACAAGGTGTTTACGGGAAAACAATATAATTTGGGTTCAAGAAGTTTGTTCGAGATCTGTAAGAAAATAGTCTCGTTGCAATTTGGCAGCGTTTTCCCTCTCTTAATTTTTTCTGTCCCGTCTTCTTCGATGTCTTTCTCTTTTATAGCCGCCCTTTGTCCCACGTTTTTCGTTTGCCCCTTATCCCTCCTTTTTCGGGTGGTGGTAGCCCCTCATGGGACTTTAACTGTTAGATTGTGGGCAAACGTGGATCTCGCATGTCCTTCAACCGTTCTGGGAGAAGCGCAACTACCGCGATTTTGTGAGATCGTGTTCCCGCTTTCCTGGGGATGAGTATCGGCTCGGCGTATACTTCTGGTCGGTATGTTTTCCTGGTCGCATTCATCTCGGGTCGGCTCCTGTTTAACCCCGTGTTCTGCTCGTACCATATAGCTTAAACGATCCGTGCCGGGGCGGAACCAATAGCATGGCCGACCTGGTGCCTTTATGTACTCAACACCAGTCCCCCAGTTTCTGGTCTGGCGAGTGAAATGAGTTAAGAGTAGAAACTGATGGTCAAATCTCACCAGCCCGGGTAGCTTCTCATCTGATCCTCTTTTTATTGAGACGGGCCTGACCTGATGTACCATTTCTCTACTGAGGAGACTTCGACCTGAGCGTGGGCCTAAGTGAACCTGCCCATAGCATATCTAGGCTTACTTCTAACCTGGCCTCTTGTAACGGTTGGTGACGTGGCATCTCCAGACTCTTCGTATTTGAAATTTGAAACGACGGGCTATCCGTCCTCGATATATGGGGGGGTGAGCTGGCATATCCCATCACTTAAATGCTTCCATTTCCCCCTTTTCGTTTCAAATCCCTAGACTGGAGTCATCCTTATCTTGCTATTCGTTTCTCCGCCGTCAACCAAATTTTCTCTGAACTTTGCTCACACTTCCAGCGTCCGGAGTATCCATTCGCCGGGTGTTTTCTCTGTCACGGCAGCGCTATCAGTGTCAGTCTATTCCAGGTATAGTCTTTAACCTTTTCCTCTAGTTGTTGTTGATTGGGTTCTGTGTTGCCTTCTTTGTGTCCATATACTCGAGTTTTCTCTGTTTTCTTTTGGGGATTTCGGTATGTCAAATCGGAAGAGGAAGTTAATTGTTGATGAGGGTGATGAAGAGTCAGGGGACTCAGGCCTCAATGTGCCAATACCCACTGATTACTTAGGCCCCTCCAGCAGTGTAGGTCCTTCCCATGGCAGGGATACCCTTGAATACCCACGCCCTTTGGTTATCTCTCCTTCCCCCGAACTAGAGCTTGTAGGGAATAGAGGTGGACCTGCGTCGGGCTCTGGTGAGAATCACAGTTCTGGTGGGGTTGGAGTCCCTGAAGGAGTTAATGATGGTGAGGGGAGCAATTCCGGACCGAGCAGACCTGCTCAGAAAAGGAACCTAGGCCATAGGGTGGAGGCTGATTCCTACCCTATTGATTTCATGGCTTGTGCCACCACCTCCACCGATCTATTTAAACTTAGGAATCTCTACAACATCCCCAACGATGTTCTTCTTGTAGTCCCTGGGAAGGGTGACGTTCCTAGTCGGCCTCCACGGGGGTATGTGACGATGCACCTAGAGAGTTTTAAACTAGGAGCTCGGCTGCCCCTTCAGCGTTATTTTGCCAAGATACTGGGAGGTATGCACCTAGCCCCAGGTCAGCTACACCCAAACGGGTGGAGAGTTCTATCGGCTATGTTTGTGTTGTGGGAGAAGTGCGGGTTGGAGGAGCCTTCCCTTGTTGAAGTGAAGCATTTGTATCAGCTGCGGAGCAGCCCAAGGGAGGCGGGCTGGTACTACTTCATGTCCAGTTCTGCAAAGAGAAAGCCAATCACCGGTTTCCCCTCCTCGTGCAAGAATTGGAAGAACAAATTCTTCTTTGCTGGGGGAAAATGGTGTTCAGCACTTCGTTCGTTGGGTGGTGATCTTTACCTACCAACGCAGTTTGTCACCCCAGGTCGTTCATTTTTTGCCTGTATTCTTTTTCGAATTGCCACTTATTGGGTTCTTTAACCTTGTTTGTTATTTCAGAGTCATGGGGTTTGATCGGGGGGCTTGAAGATCGACCCTTGCTTCAGGTGGAAACTGCTCTGGTGAACGCTTCTACTTGTCAAGACCTCCTGTCTCCAACAAACTTGGTCGGTTCGGGCCTAGTGGATATAGCCGCTGGAATAGATAACAAGATCCTCAGCGTGATGAGCAGGAAGCGTGGTCGGGCCCCGAGCAGCTCCAGCAACCCTCCTCCTCCTCCGAAGAAACCTACCGTCGGTCCTTCCAAGGCGCCTGTTCCTGCTCTGCCTCCTCCTCCACCTCGTAAGAGTGGTGGGGAGAAAACCTCTGACAAGAGTCCTGAGATCAGCTTGCAATCTGGGGACCGATCTTCTCCTCTCCCATCTCGGGATCAAGGTGATTACCTGAGTCCATATCAGAAGGATTATAAAAAATCAGTTGGGCCTAAGATGGTGAAGGACATCGAGAGCATGAGCCTCTCCGAGTTGGCTGCTTCTGTTCAGAGAGTCTCCTTCAGGCTGGCCACAATGGTCTCGTGCTACAAGACCGGGTCCGCGCATCATGAGAAGAAGCTTCAAGCTGACAATCAGGAGTTGAAAAGGAAAGCTGAATCTGCTGACCGCTCCAAGGAGAAACTAGCCGAGCTGAACAAGCAGATTACGGAGCTAGAGGAGAAAGTTGCGGTTGCTGAGTCCACTTCCTACAAGCTTGAGGGCGAGTTGAGTGATCTGAAGTCCGATCTTCAGGCTACTCAAAGTGAGAGAGATACTCTGAGGACCGCCCTTGAGGGAGAGATCAAATCCCTGAGTGACCAGCTGGCTGAAGAGAAAGGCAAATCCGCTGATGTGGACGATCGGCTGGATGCTGAGTATGACTCCGGGGTTGCTTTCAGCTATAAGTGCATCATGTCTGTGCTCACGGAAGAATACCCCGAGCTCGATATGAGCAAGCTGGAGACTGGGGTGGAGAGATATATGGCTGGGGCCGGCCAGGGAGATAAGGAGCAGGGTGAGCAGGATCGGGTGGAGGTTCCTTCGGATGGGGTGGAAGAGGGGGATGCTGGGGGACGCACTTTCGAAGTGGGTCAAGGGTCCATGCCTCCTCCTCCCGGTATTGCTGATCTCCCACCTCCTGATGTTGCTGATCCCTCACTTCCCGGGCTCGCTGATCCTTCAGCCGCTGGAGCCGTTGACTCTGCTAAGCTTTGAGCCTATTTTTGTATAGACTCTAGATTTGCATTTGTTTTGTAAACAATTGAACATTTATAAAAAGATTTTTAAATGCTCTTTATTTGCTTTCTTGTCCGGTTTTTGCTCATAGATTGTATCTTAGTAAAATTTTCGTAGGATTAACTGCTGGTCCTTCGTTGACCGAGCCGAAGTAGGCATTTGCTTTAGTAGATTTCTTGTAGAGTTAGCTGCTGGTCTTGCGTTGACCGACAGAAGTAGGCACTTACTTGCCTTGGTAGAATCTTCGTAACTTTAGCTGCTGGTCATTCGTTGACCGAGCAGAAGTAGGCACCTGCCTTAGTAGAGTTTTCGTAGCTTTAGCTGCTGGTCTTTCGTTGACCGAGCAGAAGCAGGCACTTTGTTGCCTTAGTATTCGTAGCTTTAGCTGCTGGTCTTTCGTTGACCGAGCAGAAGCGGGCACTTTGTTGCCTTAGTAGAAATTTTGAAGCTTTAGCTGCTGGTCTTCGTTGACCGAGCAGAAGCGGGCACTTTGTTGCCTTAGTAGAAATTTTGAAGCTTTAGCTGCTGGTCTTCGTTGACCGAGCAGAAGTAGGCACTTGTCCTAGGAGAGTGTTCATAGCTTTAGCTGCTGGTCATTCGTTGACCGAGTAGAAACAGGCACTTTGTTGCCTTAGTAGAAATTTTGAAGCTTTAGCTGCTGGTCTTCGTTGACCGAGCAGAAGTGGCACTTGTCTTAGTGAAATTTTTATTGATCTTGCTAGCAGGGGGATTTCATGCTGAATTCATCTTTATTGAAATTTGAATGTATTACAAAAACATAGAATATATGCATGTGCGACAGGCCATCAGGCATTGTAACAGAAATAACTTGCCAGAGTGAGGATTTAATAGAGCATTTTGCTTACTGGAAGTACTTCTTCAGGTGTTCGGCGTTTCATGATCTCTTCACGTCTCGTCCGTCTTGGCACGCTAATTTATATGCTCCTGGTCCAGTGGCTCGTATCACTCGATATGGGCCTTCCCACTTTGGGCCAAGAGCGCCATGGTTAGGATTCCTGGTGTTCTGGTTCACTTTCCTAAGTACCCAATCTCCTGCTCGGAACTGCCTCACGCGTACATTCTTGTTGTAATAACGCATGACCCTTTGCTGACATTGGGCCACTTTCTGCGAGGCCCCTTCCCTTTTCTCCTCCAGCAGGTCTAGGCTTAAGCAGATCTGCTCGTCATTTTGCTCCTCAACGAAATGTTCCGTTCTATGTGTCCCCACTCCAATCTCTGCTGGGATTACCGCCTCATGACCAAAAGCTAAAGCGAACGGTGTTTCTCCTGTGGCGGTTTTGTGAGTTGTCCTGTAGGCCCACAGTACCCCTGGTAGCTCGTCAACCCAAGATCCCTTCTTCTCCCCCAATCTAGTCTTTAGAAGCTTCTTTATCACCTTGTTGGCTGCTTCCACTTGCCCGTTTGCCTGGGGGTGTGCGGGGGTGCAGAACTTCAGGTCCACCCCCAGGTTTTGGCAAAATTTCCTAAAGTTGTCGTTGTCAAATTGCCTCCCATTGTCTGTGATGATGGCGTAGGGGATCCCATATCTGCAGATGATGTTTTTCCAAATAAAATCTGTTGTCTTCCTCTCTGTGATCTGGCTGAGGACTCCTACTTCCACCCACTTGGTGAAGTAGTCTATTGCCACGATTGCATGTGTCGCCGCTCCTCGTCCATTTGGTAATGGACCAATCAAGTCGATTCCCCATTGAGCGAAAGGCCATGGGGATGTCATAGCCGTCAGTTTCTCCGGTGGTTGTGCAGGAACCTCGGAGAAGCTTTGGCATGTTTTACAATTCTTGGCCATCCTTTTGGCATCCTGGTGCATGGTTGGCCAGAAGTATCCTTGCCGGAGTGCCTTGAAGGCTAAAGTTCTTGCTCCCGAGTGATTGCCGCATATTCCCTCATGAATCTCTCTCAGCACATAATCCGCCTCCTCATCATCCAAACATCTCAAAAGGGGTAAGGTGAACCCTCGGCGGTATAGCACTCCATCTAGTAGCGTGTACCTCGCTGCTCGGCATTTTAACTTTCTTGCTTGCCTTTTGTCTTCCGGTAAAACTCCATCGCGGACATATGCGCGAATCGGGTCCATCCAGGATTCTCCAATATTTACACTCATCACCTCTGCTTCTTCCTCAATACTTAGTGAGGTCCTTACCTCTAGTGGAACTGACTTCGGTAATTTTGGATCTGCGATGGCTGCCATCCTAGCCAGCATATCGGCTCAGAAATTCTCATTCCGGGATATCTGCTTTACCTCCACTGCTTGGAAAAGCCCAACCATCTGCTTCGCCTTCTTCAAATAAAGACCCATCTTCTCTCCCCTCGCTTGAAACTGATCATTGAGCTGATTACACACCAATTGGGAATCTGCTCGAATTTCTACTCTCTCTGCTCTGAGAGCGTGTGCAAGTCCGAGCCCGGTGATAAAGGCTTCATACTCAGCTTAGTTGTTTGTGAGCTGAAATTCGAACTTCACCGTGTATGTTACCTCGGTTCCCTCTGGGCTCCGTATTACAACTCCTGCTCCGGATCCTTGCTCACTACATGATCTGTCAACCATTACCAGCCATATCTCCTTTGAATCCTCGTGCTCTACCGGTTGTTCCTTTTGGACCTCTTCCCCCGGTTCAACACGGTCCACCATAAAATCTATCAGGGCTTGGGCCTTGATTGCTCCTCCGGGCCTGTAGGACAGGTCAAATTCGCTCAGCTCCACGGACCATTTTACTAACCGACCAGACGCATCTGGTTTTTGAAGTACTTGCCGAAGTGGCTGGTCAGTCATCACAACGATCTGGTGGGCTTGGAAGTATGGTCGGAGTTTGCGTGCTGCCGTTATCAAAGCCAGCGCCCACTTCTCCATTAGTGGATATCTGGTTTCTGCGTCCACCAGGGCCTTGCTTGTGTAGTATACCGGGTGTTGCTTCCCTTCTACTTCCCTGACTAAGACCGAGCTGGTAGCCTGCTTAGAGATTGCCAAGTATAAGAGCAGCTGGTCACCCTCTCTCAGAGTTGATAGTAACGGGGCGTGGGCTAGATATTCCTTCAGCTGTCCAAATGCCCCATCGCATTCCGGTGTCCATTCCATCTTCTTCCCTTTCTTTATGACTTGGAAGAAAGGGTGACATTTATCAGTGGCTCGCGAAATGAATCGGTTCAATGCTGCCAACTTCCCCGTAAGACTCTGCACCTCCTTAACTGTTCGTGGGGACCTCATTTCTATCACCGCCCGTATCTTTTCTGGGTTGGCTTCAATACCTCGATGGCTCACCGGGTATCCCAAAAATTTGCCCGAGCTGACCCCAAATGCACATTTCTCCGGGTTCAGCTTCATTTTGTACCTCCTCAGCAATTCGAAAGTCTCTTCCAAGTGCTTCACATGGTCTTTCGGTTCTCTTGACTTGGTGATCATATCGTCCACATATACTTCCATAGTGGGACCGATCAATGGTTTGAAGACCTTGTTCACTAACCTTTGATAGGTAGCTCCTGCATTTTTCAGGCCAAAGGGCATCACCCTGTAACAAAACAAACCCATGTTAGTTATAAATGTGGTGCTTTCCTCATCCTGCTCGTTCATGGGTATCTGGTTGTATCCGGAGAAGGCATCCATGAAACTGAGCAGACTATGACCCGCGGTTGAGTCCACCAGCTGATCTATTTTTGGTAGGGGAAAGCTGTCCTTCGGGCATGCCTTATTGAGGTCCGTGAAGTCTACACACATTCTCCACTTCCCATTGGCCTTCTTTACCAATACCACATTGGAAATCCACTCCGGGTACTTAGCTTCCCTTATAAATCCTGCTTTCAGCAGCTTTTCCACCTCGGCATTTATGGCTTCGTACGTTTCATGGTTGAAGCACCTCCTTTTCTGCCTCACCGGCTTTGCCCCTCTCTTGACCGCCAGCTTGTGACAAGCTATCCCGTGGTCAATACCTGGCATATCCTCATGAGACCAAGCAAATATGTCTGCATGGGACTGTAGACACTTCACCAGCTCTATCTTTATTTCTCTACCCAATTCTGATCCGACCTTAACAACTCTGCTAGGGTCACTCCTGCTTACAACAACTTCCTCCAGCTTCTCCACCGGTTCCTGACGACCATTTTTTGAATCCCCTCGGTTATCTAGAGAGGTAACTTGCAGCGTTTCCTTGGCCGCTGTAGCATAGCAGCTCCTGGCCATTCTCTGGTCGCCCTTTACTACACCTACAACTCCATTTATTCTGTACTTCAGCACCAGATAATGCGTTGACATTACACATTGGCTTATCCTCATGAACGGTCTCCCCAATATCATCTGGTAAGGACTTCTTTCCTCTACCACTACAAAGTCCAGCATCATCGTTCTTTCAAGTGGCTTTGTCCCTACAGTAATCGGGAGTTCAATGACCCCCATGGGAGTTAACCGTCCCCCTCCAAATCCCTTCAAGGATGTATTCGTTCGCTCCAGCTTTAAATCTGAAATCCCCATATCATCTAAGGCCGACTTAAACAGAATGTCTACTGAGCTGCCCGTATCTACTAGTATTCGCCGCAATTCTGTACTGGCCACCAATGCTTTAATCACCAGCGCATCCTCGTGAGGGTATAAAATGCCTTCTTCGTCGTCCTCTGTCCACATAATAGGAACTTGCCGCACTTTTGCCCTCTTGGCTGCTGGCAAATTGAAAAGCACTTCTTTGCTAGTCAGGGCGTATCTCCCATAGTTCTTCCGTGCCCTGTTTGAATCCCCGGCCAATGTTGGCCCTCCTGCTATAACTTGGATAGTCGGCTGTTCTTGTTCCAAACCATTTTCAACTCCTTCATCCTGTGCATATTGCGACTCACTGACGGGGAACACTCCATCTACGTACTCATCCAAGTATTGGTTCCTCACCAAATCCTCCACCTGAATCCTTAGGTCACGGCATTGGCTGATAGTATGACCGTGAGTGTTGTGGAATTTGCAGAACTTGCTCTTATCACGCCGGTGAGCGGGTTTTGTTATAGGGGCCGGAGTATACAGCAGTCCTCGACCCTCGATCCTTTCATATAGTTCCTCCATGGAGATTTTTAAAGGAGTATATCGTCTATATGCCGCGCTCTGGTCAACCAACTGAACTGCTCGGCTATCATGGACGTCACTTCGGGCTGGTATAGCCGGTAACTGCTCTGGTCGGCCAGACCTGTAATTGGTCGCGTTTACCTCTCTGGGAGTGCGGTGGTAAGGGTGGGCAGTCACCTGCCTGAATTCTCGCTGCCGCTCTGGGATCGGGGGGCGCGGAGGTTGAGCCCGGCTGTGTTGGAACTGTTGTGCTCTCTGAGCTATGGGGTAAGGGCGAGACCGAGCTGATATTCCGCCCATCCCCGAAGATTCTCCAGTTCGCTTTCCCGACCCGCTCCCTTTCGAGGCTCTCCGTTCTCTTCGCCTCAGCTCTTCCAGCTGTTCACTTTTAATTCTTGCTGATTTTTCCTCTTCGATTTCTATATCTCGTTTCGCTTGCTCATACCCCGACGAGTAATTCTGTACGATGGGGCTTCTTAAGTTATACCACAATCGGCCGATTCTTACACCTTCTTTTAATCCCCTCAACGCCTGCGGGTGATTAAAAGCTCCCAAATCCAGCACGGCTCGGTGATATCGTTTTACGAAATCGCGAAGGGATTCATGCTCCTCCTGCTTCATCCCCATCAGCTCCATCATGTCATCCTCTGGGGCCACCGCCCCTCGGAACTGCTCGGCCAACTCCTGGCACATCTGCTCATACCCCTTTATTCCTCCTCGGGGCAGCTTGCGGTACCATTCTCGGGCTCATCCCTCTAGTGTCAACGGGAACACCCTGCATCTCTGAGCTGGTGTCAGCCCCTGCACACCCGTCATGTCGTTGAAACGCTCAATGTGCACCAACGGGTCACTTCGCCCGGAGTATTTGAGGTCAGGGAAGCGGAAATCTCTTGGGATTATGGTGCTCATGATCTCAATTGATAACGGAGATTCTTCATCTAGCATTATCCTCCAGCTCGGGGGCTTTCTCTTGCCCTGCATCTCCTCTATCACCTGCGCCAATCTGCGCACCTCCCCCTCCAATTCTATAGCGCGATCAGGATCACGTGCAGCTATCTGGTCTCGCTCCTGCTCGACGTTCTGCAACCGCTGTCTGAGCTCTCCTTCATCAACACTGGCCCCTCGGCCATTTATTTCCAGTACCCGTCCGGGGCGAGGTTGGTCTCTCCCTTCATCCACGTGTTCCCCTGGGACCCGGCCAGTACTTCGGTGGGGATGCACTCCGTTAGGTTGGTCTGCGGGTGGAGGGATTTTCCCGACCCTACGCCCCCGGAGACTGGGTTCTGCTCCAACTCCATCTCTTCCCACGGGGGTTTCATAATCCCTTCTCCGCTCGCCCCTCAGCTCAAACAATACGGCCGCGAGAGTCTCCATTTGTTTCTCCATCCGCTCCAGTCTATCTTGCATCATCCTCTCTCAGGCTTCATTTGCAATCTCCCGTAGAGTGATTGTTTCCACCGTTTCATTATCCTCCCTTAAAGTATCCTTTCTTAACGCATCAATATCCAATCGTTCGCTACTTCTCAGGTAATTACTAACTTGGTGGTAGCTTTTTATTCAGCTCCCCACAGACGGCGCCAAAATGTTGATGCTGAGATCTGCTCGTCCTTGGACCAACCAGATTCTTTCACCAACGCTTAAGTTATCGACTGTTGCTCGAACCACTAAGGCCGGGATCACCCTCCTTTCTCTCACTAGACCTGCGTTCACCAAAAATGGATCAGAGACGCCGGTGGTTTTGCCGGCGTAAACCCTCCGATGCCTAAGTTAGCACAAGGTGTTTACGGGAAAACAATATAATTTGGGTTCAAGAAGTTTGTTCGAGATCTGTAAGAAAATAGTCTCGTTGCAATTTGGCAGCGTTTTCCCTCTCTTAATTTTTTCTGTCCCGTCTTCTTCGATGTCTTTCTCTTTTATAGCTGCCCTTTGTCCCACGTTTTTCGTTTGCCCCTTATCCCTCCTTTTTCGGGTGGTGGTAGCCCCTCATGGGACTCTAACTGTTAGATTGTGGGCAAACGTGGATCTCGCATGTCCTTCAACCGTTCTGGGAGAAGCGCAACTACCGCGATTTTGTGAGATCGTGTTCCCGCTTTCCTGGGGATGAGTATCGGCTCGGCGTATACTTCTGGTCGGTATGTTTTCCTGGTCGCATTCATCTCGGGTCGGCTCCTGTTTAACCCCGTGTTCTGCTCGTACCATATAGCTGAAACGATCCGTGCCGGGGCGGAACTAGTAGCATGGCCGACCTGGTGCCTTTATGTACTCAACATATATGATAATTAATGCACTTTTAATTGCATTTGATATGTGATAAAGGGAATGATAGTATGATACTATTCTAGTTTATCTGTCGATATAGATATATATATATGGAGAATATGACAGGCTTTGTGTTGTTTACTGTTATCATGTGCAAGAACGATGACCTGCTGATCTATAAGAAAATGCTTTCTCCTTTTAAGGGATTTATCATTATGCTTGCCCTCTGTTAGTTACTGGATTTAGCGGCTGTGTTTTTTTCTTTTTTAATTTTAATCTCTTATACTCATTCCACAATTCCAGCTTTCCAATTTGCCCATATTACTACCTTCTTGCCTTTAAAAATATTGCTGTGTTTTGCAAGTTCTTGTACAAGGAAGAAACGGAGGAATAATTATGGTAGTTCATTTAGTTCTTGTCATTAACCCATAGGGTCGAGTGGGTTTTAACAAAAGTCAGTTGCAAATCTTACTTTTTTGTTCTCTTTAGGATCATCTTGTACCCAACTTTAGCTAAAACGAGAATTCTATATCTCATAATATCCTTTATTCACAGTTATTGTCATAATTTCTACATGTTTTGATTCTTGTTGTGTAAGTAACTTATAAAATTGGTGACGTTTGAGAAATAAGATTATCTTTTGGAATCTGAGCTTAATTCGTGTCAAATTAGAAACAATAGAAGACTTGTTAAACAATTTGACAGCACAGCCGCCCCAAACGGGGCTTTAGAGACATACTTAAATCAAGCCTAGCAAAGCCAAAACTTTGACTTGTTTAATGCACTTTTATTCAATGGAGTGTGGTCTTGTTTCACATTGTTAATGGTGCTTTTGTTTTATGTTACGGTTTTACAATAGACTTTCTATTACCATGACACGTTTTAATGCTTCATAGCTGTTTACTGCACCGTTAAACTAGATTGTGGTTCTTGCATACAGTCACTGGTTTATCAGAATCTATTATGTCTTTAATGGAACAGCATTTTGTAAATTCAGGATTATTTAGAATGATTAGATTTTGCAGCACATAATATAATCCTGATGTTCTGTTATACTAATTGGTAGAACTTGCATATAAAGTGGAAGGTGATGGACGTTTCTGCTTTTTAACTTCTGCTGGAATCAATATATCAGTCACTAGTTTGCTGTTGTCTCTGTATTCAATATTGAGAAAGCAACCAAGCAATTTAAGTGTCTACTTTGGGAAAGGGCTTGCTTCAGTCCAGAATAGACTCGATGATTCTTTCAGCTTGGAGAGATTTGCATCCTCCTCGAGCTGGATAGTCAAGGCTTTGGGAAACATCTGAAGATGAAATATTGGCAATTGGTGGCATGGATGCAGTTATTATTATCAGAATCATTGTTTTCAGGTGATTTAACCCAAAACTTCTTGATGCTGGCTTGTTTAAATTCTTGTAGAATTTCTTCTTCATTAGTAACTTGTTTAAAAATGTTTGAGTTAATGGCTTTTGTATTTCAATTATAAATACTATGTATTCTCTACCTTAAATTACCTTTACTTGAATTTTTCAAGCATTGATGTATGGATGCATTTCCCTTCCTTAATTCTGTTCCTATGCTTGTTGCAGTTTTACTGACAGCTCAGCAATTTTTTGGTCTACGGCATTCGAATCTTTAGCATTGCTGCTATCATTTGCATTCTCCTAGTGCTTCTAGTGAATTATTACGGGAATGACATTATTCATATGGAAATTTCTTCAGAATCTCTAGAAAATAACTAATAG
The DNA here is from genome assembly GCF_000493195.1 of Citrus x clementina. Taxonomy (NCBI): domain Eukaryota; kingdom Viridiplantae; phylum Streptophyta; class Magnoliopsida; order Sapindales; family Rutaceae; genus Citrus; species Citrus x clementina. The sequence continues at coordinate 11,717,988 of NW_006262201.1, read as the reverse complement.
AAAATATAACTTATAAACATGTAATTAAAAAGAATTAACTTAAAACTCACTTGAATGAGTAATTCAATCCACAATTTGAATCCTTGAGCTTCGTCCTTTACCTTAGCTTAGAAAGTTAGCAGCTTATATTGGCAAGCAAGACACTCATTTTCATTTAATAAATTTGTAAAGTATAATATAAGAAAATTGAAAACAAAAGAAAAAAGGAGAAAAATCTCTTCTTATTAACTACACATTTCCCTAAAATTTACTCTAGGTTTACACCAATTTTCTCTATAAAACCCGTCTCTCAAATTCTACACTTCCACTTATGAAATCTCTTGCCTTTATATTGGCAAATTCTCAGTTGATCAAGTGTGGACATTGACATTATATTTTTGGTGAGCTTGCAACCACAATCTTTAGATGAGTGTTACTTATACACACTAGTAGAAAAATGATGTTCGCTGATACTAAGCTGCTGATACTAAACTAAAAAGTATCAGTATTTGGTAATTGAAGTTATTTTTAGCGTGTTTAACATAGGAGTGTCAGCGGTTGTTGATACCTTAGTATCATAACATTGTACTGATACTAAGGGGCGTATATTTTGATTTTTTATTTAATTTTTATTATTTTAAATGGCTGTGTTTTAATTTCACTGAAGCTAAACGTCAATGTTTTTATTTTATTTTTTATATCACTTAAGCTAAACGGTAGCGTTTATTGTTTCTAATAATACAACATGGACTTTCCATTTCCCTCGCTACCGTTTTCATTTCCCTCCAGTTTTTGAAAACCTAAACACTTAACCAAAACAAACATGAAGGCAAGAGTCAGAACAAAGCAAAACAAAATTGAAAGCACAACGAAGCAAAACCCACAGCATGAAATAAGCAATTTGAGCTGACAAAAAAATGTAAAAGGCACAAGAAAACCTTGAAGATCGAAGAATATAAAGCCCACATTAAGAAAGAAGAGAACCAAAATTATTGAAGCAGAAAAGAAAGATTGAAGAAAGTAAGAGCAAATAAAAAGTTGTAATCAGGTCAGAACACTCACCCTCTCTCTATATCGGTTCTTGCACTTTCCTCTAATTTTTTTTAAAGCTCTAATTGTCAATTTGTTTCAGATTTTTCTGTTCTTGACTTGATTTTAATTTAGATAGGCTTGCATGCATGAATCATTTGTTTATTTACTTTTTGACGAGCATGCACACATGAATCGATGATTTGCAAATATAACTAAGAAAATTCCACTGGGTGTTTATAAAATATGATTAAGAAGATATGTTGTTTGTTTATTAGTTTTGATTTTAGGAATTGATGATTTAAAGTTTTTAAAAATTATGTATTTGTCCTTTTTTGTTATATAGTAGCACATGGTCGGACATGTTGCATAATTTAATATGTTTGAGCATGGAAGTTCCTTAATTTTGTCAAAATTTTATCCTTATGGCAACAAATTTTTAATTATTTCATGACAAGTTGACCTTAATTATTAAAATTATTTATCATTAGGATGTGCTTTTGTGTGTGTCTTTATGTGCCGGCTTTTAGTAAATAAATAATTTTTAAAATGTGCTAATTGTGTTCATTTGCTGTTTTGCAAGATGTTATTAAAGTAATTGTATCATATTTGTATTTTGTTATTTTTTGTGATTTACTAAGTTAGGTTTTGTAGTAATAAAAGTATTAATATTGTTATAAATTGAATGTGGTTGGCAGGTTTTTTTATTTGTCTAATTCAATTACTGCTGTGGTTAAAAGTTTTGTCGAGTGGGACGAGAAAGTGTTTGATTGGTTCAGGTACGAATACATTGTCATTTCAACTGTAACTGTGTGGCTTTTTGACATTGGACCCAATGACATAAACGAAAGGGCAGCGGCGATACCACCTTCACCACTGCTAGAAAGCAGCCAAAAACGTACGGCCACACGAAGCTAAGGTTTATAACACAAAAGGTCACCACAATTGGCGCGAATTGCTGGATTTCTAGCCCGGTACCACCAGGATTTTGCTCGTCACGGTTGTGGCCGGCGAGTCTCAAACTCCTGGTTCTCGATCTTATAATATGTTATTTCAGCCTCATACCCGTAGGCCTCAATTTTATAATACGAACCGTAGCCTCATGCTCATAGGGCTAGCTTATTCTTAGTAATACATATCTCGATCTCATGTGCCCATATTTTTATCTTCCTTTAATCAAAACATCAATAAAACTACTTAACACGCCCAAATTTTTGAAAAAACAAAATCGGGGCATATGTACTTACAACCATGGTCAAGTCAAGATGTAAATTGTAACACCTTAGGCGAATCTCACATCGACAAAGCACGGGAGAGATGCTGGGTTTTTAAGAGGTGATCCACACCTTAATTGGTAAGACGCGTTTTGGGGTGTATGGGCGCCCCAGGAACAAAATCGTGCGGGCCTTGTTAAGGCCCAAAGCGGACAATATCTTGGCAGGTCTGGGTTAGGTCATGACATTATGGTATCAGAGCGGCTCTGCGTGTCCTCTTCAGCGATGGTGGGGCAAACCTCAGCAAGGATGCTGAGTCCCCCAGGGGAGGTGTATATAACACCTTAGGCGAATTCCACATCGACAAAGCACGAGAGAGATGCTGGATTTATAAGGAGTGATCCACACCTTAATTGGTAAGACGCGTTTTGGGGTGCATGGGCGCCCCAGGAACAAAACTGTGTGGGCTCAAAGCAGACAATATCTTGCCAGATCTAGGTTGGGTCATGACATAAATAGATTCTTTAATACAATTTTATTTATAATTAGTTCTTATTTAATTTAACACAAATGTTCAATCGATGTCTTGATGGGTATTTTTGTTTGCCTTATATGAACTTTTTCTCCAGTACGGATCGTTGTCTTGGAATGTTTAATGTTTAATGTTTAATAATTCCTTTTGGAGCTCATGTTTTATACTTAATGGCACTGATATAAAATCTAACAAATGTATAGTGTGTGGATAAATTGTTGCTGTTTTGTTTCTTCACCTGAAAGAATGGGTACCTTACGTTTTCCTATAGTATCTACGACTCATTTCTTAACTTTATTCTAATTCAGGTATCATTTGAGATTCAGTGGGAAGTTTGATAGATCACACATCTCAGAAGAGGATTCGTGTAGAAGTGACTCTGGAATGGTCGATTATGAAGATAAAATCTTATGAAAAACTTGAAGAGTTGAAACTACAATGTCACAATCTTGGATGAAAATTTTACTTGCCCCTACTGTCCCAAGAAAACAAAGCAAGGTTACCTTTATAGGGATCTCCTTCAACATGCTTCTGAGATTGGCAATTGTAAAAAGAACGGCAAAAGAAAAGGCAAATCATCTAGCTCTTGCAAAATACTTGGAAACAGATTGACGTGGTGCAGGCAGTCAATCAAAACCTGTGAACGGAGGTGATCCTCTGAATGTTTACAGTGATGAGAAGCTTGTGTGGCCTTGGATTGGTATTGTGGTCAATATCCCTACTGGAAGGGGGGAAGACGGGCAGTCTGTGGGAGAAAGTTGATCTAAGCTGAGGGATGAATTGATTAGGTAAGTGTTCAACCCCACGGGGTTCAATCACTGTGGAATTTTCTGGATCATTCAGGGTGTGCCTTGTAGAATTCAACAAAAACTGGCCTGGTTTACATAATGCCATGGCCTTTGCAAAAGCTTATGAGGCAGATCATCATGGGAAAAAGGATTGGTATGCTTGTAATAAAATCTGGTCTTTATGCATGGTTTGCCTGCTTTGATGACTGCAATTTAAAAATATCATTATGAACACCTATGCAGGAACAGAGACCTTAAAACCATTTCTGGATAGATGGAGGAAGAGGCACGAAAGTTAGAATCTACTTGTATCTATTCTGAAAAACACGATTGAGGTCAAGATCAAGCATTTGGAAGAGATGAAAGGAAGATGCGTCTTCAAACACCATTGATAACTTAATAGAAGAGAAAGATAGGCTTGTTCTGGGGTATAATGAAGGTAGGTCTTGTCATAGAATTGAATAATTTTCAAGAACTGGATCACAGAAATCCAATTATATACGTTTTATGTTTCTATTGGCATCGCTACATATTCTTCAATTACTAGGAACAAAATCAGTGACCCTATATTCTTTGATTACATGCAAGAATATCTGAGATTTCTCCTTCTGAATTTTTGACAGTAACTGGTTGTTTATGATATCTTGAAATTGTGTGGTCTCATTGACTTATGCTTTAATTAATTAATTTATTTTATTGTTTTCTTAATTCAAAGAGATAAAGAAAATACAACTTAGTGCATGGAACACAAAAACTTTAAGTTGCAACTGGAGGCTCCGAAGAAAGAGCTTGAGTTACTTGGTGTAGAACTGGAAAAGCGAGAGGCAAAGAATGAATGATAGAAAAGCTCTTACTGAGGAGATTGAAAGGGTACTGATCTTGGTAATTGAATGTTTCACTTTCTGTCTTATATGTCGTATCGGAAAATGATAGAAGGTTGCAAAATGAATTTTATTGCTCTTTTAGAATGCAATAAGAAACAGTCTGCTTCAATTGGCTGCACTGGAACAACAGAAGGCTGATGACAATGTTAGGAAACTGGCCAAAGATCAGAAGTTTTGTCTTTTTTAATTCTCCGGTCATAACCACAATGCATCCATATCAATTCCTCCAAAACCAGACGGTAGATAACTGTCATTGCTACTTATAATCTCAAACAGATGCAGAAGGAGGAGCTTCATGAAAAAAATAATTCAACTGGAAGAACAGCTGGATGCAAAACAAGCTCCGGAACTGGAAATGAGCGACTGAGAAGGACATCAAATGTGATGAAGCACAGGCGATGATGGGGATGCAGAGGTTCGGCAAAAGATGGAAACGGTGCTAGAAGAGTTGGGAGAAAAGGAAGGAGAGCATGCCAATCTAGAAGCATTGAACCAGACTAATCATAAAAGAACGTAGAAGTAACGATGAGCCAGGATGCTCATAAAGAATTGATTAATGTGAGTATTTCTTCTTCCATTAGTCTATCTACCTTTCAGCAATTAACCAGATGAGCCAGGATGCTCGTAAAGAATTGATTAATGTGAGTATTTATTTTTCCATTAGTTTATCTACCTTTCAGCAATTAACCGGATGATTTCCAATCCATTTAGATCGATGGTTTTACAAGATCATAGATTGTGAGAATATGTACTTAGTCTTGGCCTCTTTTCTGTTTTTTAGGAGTAATTGTGCTTACCTGAACTGATCTTTCATAGTATTATTGATGGTAGATATGAACTGAAGAAAGGATTTCGAATAGATTGGCACGCAGTATCTACGTTTGGTGCTATCCAGTAATTGTCTGTGATTGATGGTAGAAATCTGTAGGTGGCTCAGAAGCTCATTGGAAAACTCTGACTATGTGAGAAGGATTTGCAGACTGTTTAAGTCTGGTTCAATGCTTTTTGATCAGAGCATGCCAATCTAGAAGGATTTGCCTCCTTGTCTATCTCTTTGTTGCTCATTACCACGAGCTACAAGGGCTGAACCATCAAGATCAGTTTTTGGTTCTTCTACTCGCTAAACATTGTCGTGCTGTTTTTCTGCCACAACCATACCGAAAATCAAAACCATTTACTATGTTTCACAGTGATGTGTGGGGCCCTTCTAGAGTGGCAACCTTTTCTGGAAAACGCTGGTTTATGACATTCATTGATGATCATACTAGAGTTGGGTATTTTTGCTAAAAGATAAATCTGATGCTGAAAGTGTGTTTAAAAATTTTTAAACTCTGGTACAAACACAATTTCAGACTCAAATTAAGATTTTTCGGAGTGACAATGGCAAAGACTTTTTAAATCATGTGTTAGGGAATTTTTTCGATGAGAAAGGAATTCTACATCAAAGTTCTTGTAGCAATACTCTACAACAAAATGGAGTGGCCGAAAGAAAGAATAAGCATCTCCTTAAAGTTGCTAGGGCCTTGAGCTTCACAACTAAAGTTCCGAAGTATCTATTGTCTAAAGATTGTTCATTAGTTGAGGAATTTGTTGTTTATTGTATTTTAGTGATTGGTACTTAACAACCTTTTGAAGGAGAAATTACTGAGTGATTAAGGACTTTTTGCCTGCTTACAGATTGAAGGAGCATGGAAAGTGGGTAATAGAGGTACTACTGCATGGAATGCTTTTACAACACTGAAGGTTTCAGATCTTTCTTCTTTTTTCTCCCTTTCGCTGATTTTTAACATAAACAAGCGTTTTGTATAATTTAATTTAGGAAACTAGCTCTTACATGTTTTCATTCAATGACAAAGGGAGGCAACGGTTAAATGCCCTTCCAAAAAGCTGTTTTTTCTGCTGTTTATATTTCTAGTTTTGATGTCATGACGGGTAAATTATTGAGATTAATTAGCCTGTGCCTCTACTAATGTTGTGTTCATGACTATTTATAAGTTAGCTAAAGACTAATCATTTTTTTCATGATGCAAGAAACTTAGGGAGTTTGTGTTGCTGCCTATATGGAATATGAAAAGTAGTTACTGAAGATTTTATGAGAAATTTGATGGGGTTGCATTTTTTTTTGGATGAAGAAAGCTATATTAAATATGTTTGTATAGTTTAGAATGTGAAAATGAATACGTAAATTTTAATTTAAGTGCTGCTAGGTATCTAAAAAGCCGAAAGAATGCCGAGAGAAACGGCATACAGTAATGCCGTTTCCTCAGCTTTTTGCTCTCAATAAAAAAAACAAAACAAAAGCATTTAAAAATCTGCCGGGATTAAAAAAAAAAAAAAACGGTGCCATTTTTCCTCTCACTCCTCTCCCCATCTTGCTCCGTTTTTCCTCTCACTCCAGCAGCAGCTTTACTCAGTCTCCGTCTCCCCTCTCGCTCCGTTTTTCCTCTCACTCCAGCAGCAGCTTCGTCTCCGTGTCCCCAGCTTCGTGCCCGTCTGCCCTCTCGCTCACTACTCCTCTCCCTCGCTCGCTACTACTCCAGATCGACTCGGTGGTCGCTGCTCGCTGCTCGGTGGTGTTCTTTGCTGGTCCTCGTCTCCCTCGTCTCTCTCCATCTCCCTCTCTCCGTTTGGTTGGTAGTTATTTTTTGATAATTATTTTGATAATTAATTTTTGTTGAGTGATTTTTTTTTTTTTTTGATAAGTTACGAAGCAAGCCCACATTCTGAACAAGCAATTCTTGAATCTGTTGGTGATTGATGGTAGGTGGGAGAAGGGCAGGTCCCTTTCTGTGTCTAGCAAGCAATCCTTTAGTAACAGGTGACATCATTGAATCAGTTGGGCTCCTGTACCTTTCACTTTCAGGGTACTTGAATGCTTTAGGCACTTTAATCCGATCTGGGGTGTTAGTTTTCCTCGATTCTTGAGGCTGAGGATGCGTTTTCGTTTTGTACTCCTCCATTGCCATAATAAGCTGGCAGCTGGTGCGTGATGATTCAGGTTCAGGCGCGGGACAACTCTTCTTCAATGCAAGCGTTTCAATAGCGTTCTCCATTGTTAATTCCCTTGTTTATGTTTAATTAAAGAGAAATATTGGAAGGAAGAAGAAGCGGATACACAGACAGAGCACTAGCAGGCTAGCAGTGATTATTTTGTTGGGAATTATTTTGATAATTGTATTGTTGATAATTATTTTTTGATAATTATTTTAATAATTAAATTATGATAATTTTTGGTAATTTTGTTTGGTAATTATTTTGTTAGCGATTATTTTGTTGGGAATTATTTTTTTTGGTAATAATTTTTTATTTTTTGTGGCAATTGAAGTAGTTTTATATTGACAATGTAGCACAATCTCAACTATATTTTCTTCTCTCATATCATATACTAAGGAAAAAGATTTTTTGGATGATTGTCAACTCTCAATGTTTATTTTCTTGTCTTAGCCGAAAAGAATGGATGCACATTCCAAACTTGATGATAGAGAGGCATTAGGCTGTTAGTTGCTTCTGCTACCAAGGTTCGAATGTTTATTGATTCATTTGCCAAAAGAATTATATATATTATAGGCTGCAATTACTTCTGTTAATGGTGAATTTATTAAGATCAATTTGTTATTAATTACTTGTGTTATGAATGAGCAAATACTCCTGCCCTAATGCCGTTCTCTATGCTTGTGAAACGAGAGAAAAATCCCAACTCAATCCTTTCACGTGAGGAGTAGTGCTTTTCAGCTGAAATCAAACGTGGGGGAGAAAGAGTAAAAAATGTGGAAAAAGCAAAAGGAGCAAAAGTTCACGTGTTGGGGGAGGGGGGGGGGGGGAAGAGGAAACGGCATTACTATATGCCGTTTCTCTCGGCATTCTCGCTGAGAAGCATTTTTCTTTTAATTTTTAAAAAACAATTGAAGGAGAGTAATTTTAAATTGTTAATTTTTTATTTTTTTTTTACTCATGCAAAAGATGATGGTTCATCAAAGGTCAATATAAGGTGACTGTTATGATTAAAAATCGTTTATTTTTATTTGCAGTAATTTTAAATTGCTATTTTTTTCTTCTACTTATGCAAAAGATGACGATTCTTATATAGGAACAGTCATTAATGGCCGATATAAGATGTCTGTTATAATTAAAAATCTTCATTATTTGCAGTAGTTACATAGTCTTAATAATGGTTTTTTTCGTAAAACCATCATTAAATATACCTATTTAATGGCAGTTGTGAATAAAAACCATCATAAAAATTAATGAAAAAATGTAATACATAACTGTTATCTAAATAATCATTATTAAATGTATTTTTTTAATAACGATTTTTTTACAACTTATGTAAATACTGCAAATAATGATTGTTCAGTGTAATAACCGTCATCATAAATATATTTTTAATTACAGTTAATGAACTCCCATAAAAAATATCTCTTTTAATGTTGCTGCCCCGGTTTTAAAACGTCATCGTCATCTTATGTCGTTTAAATATCATTTGAATTATGTATTAGCTGAAATAACCACCTCCAATATGAGCACATCCGCCTAATTGAAACAAGAGACTAACAATGTTAAAAAGCCACCTAAACCTACGCATTTAAGAGTACTGAACATACCTAATGGTTAATCACCCACTGCAATTGGCACGACCGACACTAGACCAATAATTTCAAAAAGACAATTGAAAACAGCCGCAACATCAAAAGGACAATTGAAAACAAAAAATTCTACTAACAAAATACTAAGAAAATTAGAAACAGGAACAACATAAAAAATGCACAATTGGAAATAATAATGTCAGAAAAAATTTACAGTAAGAGTTAAAAAAGTGTTATTTTACTTAGAGTAGTCACCACTCAAAGGTAGGAGGAGGAGAAAATTGCATATCGGACAAGAGGATGTAATCTCCTCTAAGTTTTTTCTCGTCTTTTATTTCTTATTATTCATTTGTTATCGTACTACCTTGATATCTAATTTTAGCATTAGAAGGTCTACATGGGTCACACCTCAACGACCTTAATGGGTTATTATTTTGTAGAATTCCAACCGCTGAACTCATATGATATATATCTCATAAATTGAGTTAATATAATGAATTAATTAAAGATTTCAAATGACAATTTTTTTCTTGCTATAATGTGAGCATCGTTACTAATTAAGTTCTTATTTAAAGAATAATATAATAATGTAAAAAATAATTATTAAGAATTGTTCCAAAAGGATATTGTCTGAGATGTTATTCCCTCTCTTTAAATTCTTCTACGATCCAAAACCATATTTAAAAAAAAAAACTAATCGTATATTTTGTGCAACTCTTACTTAATGCTTTTTTTTAAATAATTACTTATGTAGTTTTTTTTTTTGTCTAAAATCTAAATAGGTTTGAATTTAGTTGAAGTCTGAATAGGTCTAAATACTATATCCAAATGACATGTTTATTTTTTATTTTTTCAATATCTGAATATGAGTGTCAAGTTGTTGTTTTTTTTTCAAAAAGAAAACATCTTAAATATGATATTACTTCATAAATATTAACAATATTTATATTTGTTGGCTAAGCACATGACAAGTTATAAATGAATTATTTGATTAGTAAAATTTTTTTGATAATATTTACCTTAATAAAACATGAAAATAAAATATATTTCAAACACACGTATTTTTTACTTTGATATGTGATACTTATAATGTTATTTTTAGTATATTATATTGATTTTTTTCTTGTTAATCACATAAGTCAATTAATAGTTGTTTAATCATTTGAAATAAAATTATTGTATTAAATAGAATTCATAATCTATTATAAAAATAGTAAATGTAAATACAAAGAGACGGAATTGTTATAAAATACACTCACCTAAAGTTATATTATGTTTAAAATTCTTATTCACAAAAAAAAAGTTAAATACACTTACATAAGAAAAGGGATAAATAAAAAATAATAAAAGGAGAATTTATATAGCAGGAAATAAATTTATTTAATATGGGTACTAATAAGAAAGAATATTAAAGTTCTATTTAAATGTTTTGTCATTCAGATAAAAGTCATAATATTTAATTTTTTTCATTCAGACCTAACCATCTTATAATCAGACATAAGTGATAAAAAAAATAAAATAAAAACTGTAAATATCTAAAAATAATTAAAATTCAGATTTCATACAAAAAACAAACAACCCCTTAGTGCATTTGATATCAAGATACGTATGTATAAGTTCAAACTAGTTTTGATTTGTATTGGTTGTTTTAAAGTGGTGGTAATTTAAAAAAACAGTTTAAAGTGATGCCAAAAATTTGTCAGGATATTTTTACTTTGGACTTGTTTGTAAAACATTCAAAGTCTGAAGTTTTATTAATTTTAGACTTTTTATTTTAAAATTTATTTGTTTATTTTTTAAATTTTATGTATGATTTTAGGACATTTTCATCTGCATAGAAAAAATAAACTTTTGTGACTTTTATTCTAATGGAAAAAAGTTGAAATAAGAAGCAGGTATTATATCCTAAATACATCTCTACTAAATACACTTATTTCCTAAAGTATATAACCTAATCCTTTTATTCGTTTTGACTTATAAGGACATAAATGTTAAATAATCTAATAATGTCACTTATATCCATATATTACAAAAATCATGCTTCAGTCAAATTTAGACTTATTTAGTTTTCATACAAAAGAACAAACGCTACCTTTGGACATTTTAATTAAAGTGATTGATAATTTTTTTAATCACCCTTCTGTCTAATCTTTCATTGTTACAAGAAGTAGGGATGGCAATGGGGAGGGGAGGGGACCAATCTCTCCATACCCATCCCCAATATTTTGCGTATGTCCCCGTCCCCGTCAGAATTACTTAAGAGAATCCACATCCCCTCCCCGAATAATAACAGGGGATCCTCGAGGGTCCCCGATCCCCGAATAACTAATACATTTTTTTTTCGATTTTGAGTTAATCATATTAAAATAAAAAATTCAAATAAAAGTAAAGTTCGAAATATATCTTACATTAATATCCATTACAAAAGTCACATACATTAAATTAGTAAGTAACGCAGCATGCAAGGGATACAAACTTCTTTTACAAACTATTATGAACAAATTAATATTCTAATACAAAATTGTTACAAATAAAATCGAATTTAGATTCAAAATTAACTTTTTCAATGGTAGCGTGGACACTTTATAAATGTGGACTATTCCCTTTACAACACAATAGTTAAATCGAAGCAAATCAAGGGCAAATATTATGTTAGATTAGATTAGATATTAAAATTGTGATTCGTTGTGGGCAATTATAACATCTAAAAATAAATAAAAAAAATAAATTTAAGTTTAAAATATTTAAAGAATATTAAAATTAAAAAAAAATGGGCTAATAGAATCTACTCGGTCTTTTTAATGTCCTGAATAAAAATTTAGGACTTTAATTAGTTAATTAGGCCCAAAAGTTTAATAATATTAATATTTTGATATTTTTTATTTTTACCAATATTTATAATTTTATAATTTAAATTTTGTTATTTATTTACTAGTAATTTTAAAAAATTAAAATGGGGAAATGGGTAGGGGATGGGGATTCCACCTCATCCCTATCCCCTCCCCGAGTAAGAAATTAAGTAAAAAAATTTTCTCGTCCCTTCCCCGAATAAGAAATTGGGTATGAAATTATCCTCACACTCTCCCCGAATAGGGAAAATCCCCGAGGGTACCTGTCTCCATAGGGATTTTTGCCATCCCTAACAAGAAGTCCTTAAATTATTTATTGCATCAAGTAAATAAAACTTTATTTTTGTATTATTATCTTTTGACTATTTCATGAATTGTAAAATATGAATGACAATAAAAAGTATTGATGCATGTGATTTTCCTATTATATCTCTACAAAAATTTTCAATCGAATATATTTTCATTAGCACTGTTAGTTGACTGATAATTACACAAATAGAGTGTCAAATACTAAATTTAGAGGTTTTTACATATTATTTTTAGCCAGATTATATTTTAACATTTTCAATATTATATTGTTTCTTATGTTATTCCTATTTTATTGACAAAAATTTTTATTGAAGGATGAAAATTAATATTTTACTAGTCAACTAATCGGTCAATTAGTGGTGTTGAAAATATAATAAATTGAAATATTTTGTAAGAATATAATAATAAAATATTAGACAATAATATTTATAATAATCATTTAATAGTTTAGATAGTCAAACGATACTAACACTTTTTTTTTTTTGGAAAAAGTATTTTTCATATTTTTTATTTCAGCTACTCGCCAGATTTTCGATAATTTCTTGCCTGCAAACCCAAGGTTTTAGAATTTGTAAACGGGGGTAAATTGGTCATTTCGACTAAGCCCATAATAATTCAAATTAGTTGCGGCATTCACGGCCTTCGGTACCGTGGGTGATGTTCACCGTATCGCTGTAAATGAATGTCTCTATTCTTGTTTTCATAAAATAAATTGATTTATGTTATTTTAATTATAAATTTTATTTTATTTTTTGTTTTGTTAGCTTTAATTTGAAATTAATTGTCAAGTGCAGGCCATTGCTGCACTTTTTGCTTCTGATCAAAGGCAATACGATGTGTTTCTAATCACTCATTCCGCTCACGAGGTTTGCTTCTCTCTGCGCTCTTTGAAGCTTTAATCTGAATGACTTAAGCAGTTGATTAATTGATTGATTGATTTATTTAGAAATTGAACTAAGCATTTCGAAAAGTGGATTTGTTATTAGAAATAGTTAATAAAATGATTTTTCATAAAGCACTTTATGCTGTGTTTATTTTTTGGAATGGGAGTGAAAAGTGTGGATTCCTCCCACTTCAGTGTTTACTTCAACTAATTAGGGAAGGATTGAGAATCTCATTCCGTAGGCCTCACCTATTTTTAGAGTGGGGAATCCACTCTCACCTCTCCATTTTCTATCATTTTTTAAATTTAATTTAATTTAATATTTTATATTTAATAAAATAAAATAAATAATATTATATTTAACTAAATAATAATTTGCATTGATTATAAGTTAAAATTACTTAAAAATAATATTATTATATTAATAGAGAATTAATAAATATTACTATATGCTATCTTTATTTAATAATATAATATTATTATATTTATTTTAAAAATAATAGTACGTTATTTATTTAATATTAATAATTAATAATAATAAATAGTTTATTCTAAGAAAATATTAATTTTGTACTAAATAATATTATATTAATAAATAATAAATTTAATATAATTATATTAAATAAAATAATGTTTCATTTTATATTTACCCTTCTTTTTATTAAATTTACTATAATTATATTTAATAAATATTTAAATAATATTATTATATTTAACTAAATAATAACTGGGTTTGATTCTAAGTTTAATTTACTTAAAAATAATATTATTATATTAATAAAGAATTAATAATATTATTATATACCATCTTTATTTGAAAATATAATATTATTATATTTATTTAAAAGTTATAGTATTATATTTATTTAATATTAATAATTAATACTAATAAATAGTTTATTATAAGAAAATATTAATTTCATACTATGTTAATAGTAAAAATATTTCATTTATATTGCCCTTATCAACAATTTTTAATTTATATAACTAAAATTAAAATTAATAAAAATTATGATGGTCATAATTAAGAATATTAATAATTATTATAAATTTACAAATATAATAAAATAAATGTTTATTCATTAAATATATTTTTATTAACTTTGTAATTAAAAATTATTATTCTTTAAATAAAGATAAAATTATAATTTGAAACTATTTACTCCCAATCTAAGACAAAGTAAACACATAAATTAGATTCTGATCTTCATTTCATGCTTCAATTCCAATGCAAGTAAACAATATACTCTCAATCACACTTCACAATCCTAATCCTAGGATTCCTACTCCTCAGAATTCCCACTCCAATCTAAAAAATAAACGCTACCTTAATGCTTTTCAATAAACTCATTATTATTGGATGTTTAACTATATTTTTTTATTTGATTTTATCATTAATGCTAGCTGACTCCGTTGGTATAATTAGTTTGTATTCCCACTGATGTATTACCATCTGCATGACATTAATTGATTTTATTATTTACTATTTTTCTAATACCCAATCAAGGATGGCTGATAAGCTGCCACATCAGTAAATGATTATGTGAGATATAAATACTTTTTGGAAGATTTTCCAATATTCATCTGATACTCTGTAAACGTTTCTTCATCTAATAAATATAGGTTCTAAAATGCTTCTGATAATTCATCACCATATTGATCAAAAGCATGCTTATAATTGATCATGGATGTTGTCCAAGTACAAAACTTGTGATTTTAGCATATAGCCAGTGAAAATTATTAGCAAAGCTTTTTTGATTGACCTACATGAAGTTGTAATTAGAGGATACGTAAAAATATAACGAAAAATGTAATATGAAAAAATATTACATATATAATGATTTCGCTTAATCTATTTATAAAAAATATAATGAAAAAATATTACATAAATAATATTATTAAATAAATTATTTAATAATATTATATTTATAAAAAATATAATATTAAACTTATTTAAATATATAATATTATTGTATTTAGTTAAAAGTAATAATTTACATTGATTCTAACTTTAAATTACTTAAAAACTAATATTTGTATGTTCATAGAAAATTAATAATATTACTATATACTATCTTTATTTGAAAATACAATAATATAATTTTTTTAAATTTTAATAGTATTATATTTATTTAATATTAGTAATTAATAATAACAAATAGTTTATTCTAAGAAAATTTTAATTTAATATTATATTGTTAATAATAGTGTTTTCATTTGTGTTGCTTTTATCAATAATTTTTAATATATAAATTTAAATATGTAAATTGTTGTATTTATTTTAATAACATATTTGTATTTATTGTAAGATTCTAAATTAATATTTAGGTTAAATATATTTTACAATTAAAAGCATATCTCATGCAATAATAATGTTAAAATTATTATTTTACATAATATTCAAAATAACTTAAATTATAATATTTTATTTTTATTTATTGTAAATTTTATTTAATATAATAACATATGTCCAATAGATGGTAAAATATTAAAATACTTTTAAATATTGAAATTATTTTAAAATGTATATATTATTACATTTGTTTTCATATTATACTTCTATTTATATAAAATATTAAAATTAGTTTTTGAATTAATAGAACCAAATGATATTATCGTTAAAAGAGGATTTCAGTGTCTCTTTTTTTAAACTTAGGACATTTCCCAAATGTTGAGTGCGTAGATGTGTTTTTTTGTCTACATCTATAAATCTACAAAAATTCACATATCCTTAAAAATATGTAAATCACCAGGAAAAGAATAAAATTTTTATGATTTAATTCCATTAATTTACTCAATTTACATATATTGATTTAATGAAATCAATTTTTTTTTCGTGTATTATATTTTAAATGTTTTTTTTGTTTAAACAATATATTTATTTGGATCTTATTTAATTTTGAATTTAATTTGGTGTTGAAATTATTTTTACCTTAAAATTTGTAGATTGGATGTAGACTATGTCAAATTCGCATTGGATTCATAAACATATGGATTATATTTGGATTAAATTTCATAGATTCGTAATTAGACTAGATTAAAAATTTATATTTTATAAAATAATGGATCATATATAGATTAGGATTTAATTCCACAAAATCTAATCAACAAACACTCATTTGAGTAGTGTTAGAGAGATAAGTTTAGGTAGCATTTATTGTTCAAATTGGAGTGGAAATCTAAATGAGTGAAAATTTTGAGATTAGGAGTGTACTGTGGAAGAGAGAGTGGGAGTAAATTAGTTATTTACACTAGAATGTGAGTGTGAAATATGAATCAAAAATCAAAAATCTATTTATGTGATTATTTCATCTTGGATTAATAGTAAATTATTTTAAATTATAATTTTATCTTTATTTAAATAATTATATTTTTTAATTACAAAGTGAATAAAAAATATATTTATAAAATAAACTATTTTTTATTATTAATTTTAATTATATAAATTAATAACAATTTTGAATATTCTTAATTATATAAATCGTAATCTTTTTATTAATTTTAATTAATAATATTTATTAAAAATCAATTTCTGTCTCAAAGCTCACGCCTTCACGCCTTAGTCTCACACGCCAGTTCCATTTTCAAGTTTTCCACCGCCGTCGCTCGTCAGCCACACCGTTAGTCTGGCGGGAGGCAGCCGCCGCAGCAGAACGTCGCCGTCGCCTTAGCCAGTCTGTCGCCTCCAATCTGGGGCTGGTCGCCGGTAAGATTGTCGATTCTCTTTTTTATTTAATATATATTTACTGTGACTTAAATTTTATTTTTCCTTAATTATATATTTTTGAGTTGGGATTACTAGATTAGGGCTTAATTTTTGCAGCAGCTGTTTGATTGTTTATGAGCTGTTAGCTGTTAATTTTTATCTCAGTTGTTAGTTGCTAATTTCTATAATTCTATTGTTAGTGTAATTGGGGAAAATTGCAAAAACGTTAATTTTTGTAGTTGTTCGTGATTTATTTACAAATAGATAAATTATGGTGCTGTTATTACCCTATTACTCGGCTTCTTCAGTGTGTAAGCAGTTCTTCTAAACCAATATGTTTACATGGCCAGGAAATTTTGTTCCAATGAGAGGTCTTAATTCATGGGATCTTACAGCAATTTGATGCTGGGCTGGTATGATTCCTGATTCATCCCATTCAGGTGGCTTACTGTCTATGGATAATTCGAAAAATTATTTATTTCAAATTGCAAAAGTGTTTAGGTGGTCTTTCTACCAAATGGATCTTCTGATTTGGGTCTGAAAATGTCACTTGACAAAAAAGTTTAGGCTATGGGATTGATTTCTTGTATTATTGCTACGTTAAATAATCTCTAATAGTTTGTGCACTTTTTGTTTTCTTTGAATTTTGTTGGGTGTGCTGTAGTGAATGCAGATTGCTTTTTTTTTTTTTTTTTTAATTCCTGTCAGATGTCTACTTATTCAAGTGTTCAAAACAACACTGCATCTGAAACCGTTCAGTCTGACTGTGAAGATTGCTTATTTCAGCATGAAGTTCTAGCAAATGCTAATGGCAATGAAACTTTGAAGTTTCTTTTATTTGTGATATTGTGGTGTTTTTTTTTTTGTTGTTGTGGAATGTGATTTTGTGATTTGTAGTGTTGTTTTATTGTTATTGTTGTAGATTTATAATTTGTAGTGGATTTCTAAACTACGTGTGTGGACAGGAGTTTATTGTTTTTCTGATTTGTGGACTTTTGATAGACTTTATTATGTATATCTTGTCCAATTAATAGTTTTATGAAGGTGAAAACTTGAAACAGTAAACTGGAAAGTCCAGACAAAATAGAGCCATAACTAACCCGAACTGAACTGAAGTTTATAATTCAGTTGGGTTCGGTACTGAACTTCGGTTCACATTCGGTTTAGTTTTTAAGATCCAATCAGTTTCGGTTCCGTTTTGATGCCGAACCGAGCAGAGCCGGATAATGCCCAGCCCTATTCCAGTTCATGTTCAATTATTTTCCTTATTGAGTTCTTATTCGGTTATTTTTATAAAGAAACTGAGTTTAACAGGTTCTGTTTAATTTGGCAGTCTTTTATAATGTTTATTCTGCGTTTCGTTTTTTAATAAAAATTCGTCCAAGCTCTGTACACTTCTCCAGGGACCGGTTAGTTAATCCCCCATTTACTTATGATTGTTTCATCTTCATTTTGATTTTTAAACCATCTTTATTAGGAATTCATTCTGTTTCAGTACAATGAAAGATTTGAATTTTGTGTCTACTTGTTGATTATTCTACCATTTGCATTTGATTTTGGTATTATTATTATTATTATTATTTCTCTCTATTTACTTGTTTTGAAATCAATGATATTGAGCATCATCTCAATGTGCTGATTGTTTTCTCTTCCTTTCTTGCTGAGTGGATGAATCTGAAGAGAAAATTATTCTTATTTGCAGTGAGAGATTTGGATTCATGGCTAATCAGAATCATAGAATTCTGATGGTCTCTGATTTTTTCTATCCCAACTTTGGTGGTGTGGAGAATCACATATACTATTTGTCACAATGCCTGCTAAAGTTTGGCCACAAGGTTAGATCATGCTTTACAATCTGTAGATTTGACATGTTGAATGCTAGGTCCATATAATTGTGGCATCGTACAGAGAGAGAAATGAGGAAACTATTTGTAGAATAGTTTGCTTGGGTAAATTAAACAAATAGGAAATGTTTTAAGAGAAATAAAATAATTTTTTTTCCTTTTGTTTCTTCCACAAATTGGAAATAGAGAGAGAGAGAGAGAGAGAGAGAGAGAGAGAGGGAGGGAGGGAGGGAGGGAGCGAGGGAGGGAGAGGAAGCTTTTGGCTATAAAGTTTCTCCTCAAACATGTGCATGAAAACTTTGTTTTTGTTTTTATACGATTATAGATCATTGCATGATAAACTTATTAAATGCTTATTCAGGTGGTGGTCATGACTCATGCTTATGGAAATCGTTCTGGTGTGAGATACATGACTGGTGGCTTGAAAGTTTACTATGTACCATGGAGACCATTTATTATGCAGAATACACTGCCGACCTTCTATGGGACACTTCCAATTATAAGGACAATCCTTATTCGAGAAAAGATATCATTGGTGCATGGGCATCAAGCCTTCTCAACTCTTTGTCACGAAGCTCTGATGCACGCTCGCACGATGGGATATAGAGTTGTGTTTACTGACCATTCTCTTTATGGTTTTGCCGATGTTGGGAGCATCCACATGAACAAAGTATTGCAGTTTACTTTGGCAGATGTGAGCCAGGCCATTTGTGTTTCGCACACAAGCAAAGAAAATACGGTGCTACGATCAGGCCTGCCACCCCAAAAGGTTTTTGTAATACCAAATGCCGTGGACACTGCTATGTTCAAACCTGCCCCAGAGCGTCCCGGTAGTAATGAAATTATTATTGTTGTTATTAGCAGATTAGTTTATCGCAAGGGTGCAGACTTACTTGTTGAAGTCATTCCCAAAGTCTGCCGATGTTTTCCCAATGTGAGTTAAATTATTATTATTTTTTTATTTTTTATTTTCTTTGGTGCTCTCATTTGTAGACATGGCATGCACGCAATTGCTAGATATCAGTCCATCATTTTAGTTTCCTTTCAAATAAAGGCAAAAGTGCTATGTAGAAGTTAAACATGACATTATGGAATGTTTAGTTATTTGCAACTCTAGTCTCATTTGGGAATGCGTGTTAAGGTTCGTTTCATTGTTGGAGGGGATGGACCTAAACGTGTGCGGTTGGAAGAGATGAGGGAGAAGCATTCTCTTCAAGATCGAGTAGAAATGTTGGGGGCTGTGCCACATGCTCAAGTACGTTCAGTCCTGATTTCTGGTCATATATTCTTAAACAGGTTAAATTCTAATTGAATGTTGGATATATCTTTTTCTTCTCATTTAGTTGCTTAATCAACTTTCAGCTAGCCACCTTATTTTTATTCTTTTTAAATTCTTTTGTCTGATTTTACTTGTATCTCGCATACAGTTCCTTAACAGAAGCATTTTGCATAGCCATATTAGAGGCTGCTAGTTGTGGATTATTAACAGTCAGCACACGTGTGGGAGGCGTCCCTGAGGCATGTATTATGAGATGCTTTTACTATACCTGGCCATTTTTGTTAGTAATAGTTTAGAATGACATATTAGAATTATTTAATTTCTGGAAATCCTTAGCAGGTTAGGAAGCTGATTTTTCTGACCTCTGCTTATAGGTTTTACCGGATGACATGGTTGTCCTTGCTGAACCAGATCCTGGTGATATGGTACTAGCAATTAGAAAGGCAATATCTCTACTTCCGAAGATTGATCCACAAGTTATGCATGAGCGTGTGAGTAAATTATTCAAATGACTTGAATATTTTGATATTTGGACTATTTGTGTAATGCTAAGGATCCATTGTGCCTTGCCAGATGAAAAAACTCTACAATTGGCATGATGTTGCCAAAAGGACAGAGATCGTGTATGACCGTGCTTTGGAATGTCCCAATCAAAATCTTGTAGAACGACTCTCGCGGTATGCTATTGAGTTTTCATCTGTCTAGTTGATACTCATTCAGTAATTGAGTAATAAGTTCATCATATGAAGTTAGCATGAATACAGTTGATTTGTTATGATGACTCTGTGGTTAATCTTGCTTGAGAACATTTTAATTGGGGTAATTCTGATCTAAACTTACTACCATTTGTTTTGTATCTCTTGGGCAATTTTGTATTGTCACAAGTGTTAATGTAGTTAAATGAAAGTCCCTATTCAATATTTAATAGTCCTGGACCGTAAGTTGTTAGTATTTATCTTTTATACCTTCAGGTGATCTAGGTAATGCTTTTCTTTTTTCTTCGTATAAAGTTTGGGTGGAATCAGTTTATGCTTTTCAAACAGTCTTCAGCTTGCTGATGCCATCATGTTTGTTAGGTACCTCTCGTGTGGTGCATGGGCAGGCAAGCTTTTTTGCTTGGTTATGATCATTGATTATTTGCTATGGCGTTTCTTGGAATTGTGGAAGGTAGTGTTATCACTTTTCTAATTTTTGTCTTCTGCCATTACACATTGATTTTGTCACACATATGAAGCTCATTCTTTTGTGCATATTATATCAGCCAGCAGAGGATATTGAGGAGGTGCCCGATATTGTTCTACCCTGTCAGTCAGATGGAGAGAGCTTGAAGGATTGCAGCGAAGACCAGTGCTTAAGGTGATCTTTTCTTAAGGTTCCAAAAGAACTACAAAAAGGAAAGAACTGAATGCTTAACAAACTAGATTCCTGTCATAATCATTTACTTTCCTTGGTCCGAAGGGAGAGGGGTTTCTGGAGTCTCCCAGGTTTGCCTATGCAATTGGGGCTTCCAGTGCTGTTTCATTAATCCTATCCAAAAGTTGAGCTTGAAAATTTATAGATGCACTCTTTACTGTGTGACTCACAGTGATAGGTTAGTTTCAGGCAAAATTTTGGGCTTTCATCCAGAGGAATTAATTTTTCTTATTCCTTGTGATCTGTATCGTATTGCTTGTGTAAAATAGTTTGAATGTCAATGAACTTGGTGGTAAATTACTAATTGCACCACAAAAGACTGACAGGCTGCTGATTGTTGTGCTTCGAGTTAATGTGAATGGATGTGATAAACATTTCCTACTTTGCTTTCTATAAGTAACAATTTGTGCAATTACTGTATTGATATAAAAGGAACTTATAATATCTCAGACACAGGATTTCTGCTAACAATACTTGTCAAATAGTCAGTATGAAGAGCCTTTAATTTCTACACAAGTTCTTGCCGCAATTCGAGATTCGTGGATCGATGCATATTCATCGGTTGATTAAATCTCAAGTGTGCATTTGTTTGAATGCATTAATCACACATTGCGTACACCCTGCAAATGTAATTTCCCCTTTGGCTGTATCAAATATTCATCAACTTTATTTTTAACAGTGGGTGGTTCCAAATTTTAGCAACTGAGTAATGGTAAGAGAATTTACGTCGTCGACAAATAACACTAGCTCTATTAAATTAAATTGATGGCAGGGCGTCCCCTTCTTTACATTCTCTGAATTAAATGTATAAATCATGCCAATGAACTCTGGCCAAAAAGTTAAAGCTTATAAGTGAAGGCCCAAAAAAGTATTTTAATCTTTAATATGTGCCCTCGTGCATTATGAAAGGCAAGTGATGTGGGTGAAAGAAGACCACAACCACCATGACGACAACGCGAGCACTATTTATTGAAATTATTTTGTATAATATGAAGATTCAGGCAGAAAAGCACCAGAAGATTGTCTATCGGCTGTGCTTTGGGTCTTGTCCAGAGAGATCCCCATTTCCTAATTTTTTCTTCATTGATCGCAGTTGGGACGGCTTTTTAGGGTAAGTGTCCAGCACAGTCGAACGTTTTACGGGGGTCGATGGACAGATGTACCGATATTCATTTTTAATACTTAGAATTGTTATGTAAGACACTTCAAGATACGGATAGCAAAGCTCGGATCCAAATCCGAATATAGGTGTATTCGGATTTAGATATGCATTGATATGTATACAATCAGATCTGTATTTAAATCCGTAAAAAAATATGCAGATTCAGGTGCAGGTATTATATGCGGGTGGATATTCAGTATATATCCATAAAATCAAATTTAATAATTTAATATATAATTTAAAAATTTAACAATTTAGAAGTAAAATTTAATCATAATATAATAATTAACAATTCAATATGAAAATTAATGTATTTAATTAGAGTAATTAACGTAAAGTGAGTTAGTTTATGTGAAAAAAATGAGATTAAGTATTTATATTATATTGAAAATTAATGCATTTAATTAGAGTAATTAAATGAATCAACAAAGAAAATTAATCAAAATCAAATTAAATTGAATCAATAAGGAAATTAAATTGAGCCAACAACCTTTTGAAGCTTAAACAGGTTTGCATTAAATTAAACTCATTAAATAGAATCAAACAAGCAACCACAATACCAAATTATTAACTAGAAAAAGAAAAAACCCATGTAATTAATAGAAACAAAAGAAAATTAACAGAAACAAGAGAGCAAATTACAGGCAAGAATGATCCAATCAGGCGAGGCTTGGATGACGGTGACCTATGCAGCAATAACGGCGTGGCTTTGACGACGGCGAGGCGTGCAATGTGCAGTGACAGCAACGTGCTCAGGTGAGGCTTTGACGCGATGCTGAGGCAAGGCTGCGAGGAAGACGACAATTGGTCGACAGCGTTACAAGCCGTTCAGATTTGGGCATTAGGGTTGAGGGTTACGGCTGTTGGTGAGGTACCGTGAGGCTTGAGTGTGCGTGGAATTGGATGCAATGGTTAGGGACTAAGCCATTTAGGTTAGATTTTTTTTAATTTAAGTTAATATATATTTTTTAATTTAAACAAAATTAAACCAGATTCAGATATTCGATTTTCTGAATGCACTTGGATTCGGATTCGTGTGAATCTTCATTTTTTAAATCTGGATCGGTATTTTTTAATATGCGGATCCGGAAAAATCCGGATCCGAATTTTATTGTCATAGAACAATACCTGATTCCTCTAATTGAACTAGATTAAACTTGAAATATTCGCGAATCCTTGTTTATATGACTTCGAGTGTGTGCTGGCAAGGGATACTCCGATGCAAATCAGTGTTTGATTTTTGAGGATTTTATCAAGAACAAAGTTTCTATTAGCTTAATTTTTGAGAACTTCCCCCGATTCTGATTTTTTTCTCTTTCAAAGGCTTGATGGCTATTGAATAACATTCCTGAGCTACCATTTGGTCCTTGTGGATGTTGACTGTGCCTCGTCCTGTTACTGAAATGCACGTAACCACTTGGTGCAAGGTTAAAGGAACGGCCTCCACGTAGTGGATTCCATGCCGCCCTAAAATAGCATCGCAGGAAGAGGGGGCGTCTGCCACTAAGAAATCGATTTTTATGGTATTGTCACCAGCTTTAGTCAAAAGATTGATGATGCCCTTTGCAATTAATCGGTTCCTTTTAGACGTAACCAATGTTAAGATTGGGTGTCTTGATATTCAAACTTTAAATATCAAATTCAAACTCCTAGATATTTAAACTTTGAATATCAAAGTTTGAATATCTAGAATTTTGAATTTGATATTCAAAGTTTAAATATCTAGGAGTTTGAATTTGATATTTAAAGTTTGAATATCAAGACACCCAATCTTGACATTCTCCCACTTGAAGATTTGATTGAGAATCAATCAATCTCCACACCATCCTTCTGTCTTCACCTGTGAATATAGGCTAAAAATCGAACCACGTAATTTTTGGTGTCCTTTATTATGTTTGTTCTTTATTTTTCTTTTAATTTCATTTTAGCTGCGTGTCTACTTCAGCCACCAATTTCCTAACAACCAAGGGTGCATAGCATTTCTAAAGGTCTCTTTTGTTGAGTTTCATGTTCTTAAATGCTTCCTATTATAAGATCTCCGCACTGCTTCCTCCATCAACTAAAGTGTGTTCGACATAAATTTCTGGAATTGACAGACTGATAACGAGTGGGTAGATGTGGGGAATATCAACGCTTTCAAGATCATTCCCAGAAAAGTGACTGGGGCAAGGTCTTCAATTATGGACATAACAGCGGGAACTGATATCTCCAGAATCCCGCATTTCTGTACGTTCTTAGCCCAGACATATTGAGCTCTCCACTGTTCCCTATATGCCTCTGTTACTGGGCGTCCATGGGTAACCATAGAATGAAGCTCGTTAATAGGTAACAGCATCAATTTTCCACATACTTGTACCATTTCCTGATTCTCTGGGTCTTCTAGGAGATCTTCGATCGACCCATGGAAGGTGTTGACTACATCCAGAGGTTGGGATAAACTGTTTTCTGAGTTTATCTCACTGGAATCGTCTGGAAGTTCTTCTTCAGATGAGTATCACCCTGAATCGTAGTCTTCTAAAGCTCCGTGAATCAATGCCTCCATTGTGGGCTTTGTAGGCTTGTTTTCTGAGTCCGAATTCTTATCTCCTATTTCTGGGGCATTCGGGGACCTAATCTGGGATCCGGGTTTAGCTTGTACTTCTGAAAATGGCCTTGTCAAAGGATGTGTTCGATCTGAATCCTCAACGATCGGCATTCATTACTGGTGTGGCCAATGTCATGCATTATGGATGCGCAATGCTTTTTCTGGTCGCGCTTTTCCATTGCCATTTTGATTAGCTTAGGCGTCTACAATTGTCTTGATTCCCTGTTCTCTTGCCAAATCTGAGAGACTGGCATGTTAAGCGGGATCAAGCCACTGTCTTTGAATTTTCTTTCTTTGCAGTGGCGGCCCTCATTTCAGCTCGTAATACCCGGAAGATAGTTCATTGGAGCCATATTGCGCCCTATCATAGCAGTATAGCGCTACTGTAGTGCCTTATCTCTTCAAGGCGGATATATTCCTCTGATTTGATGTTTACCGGCTCGATCATGGGGTATTGCTTCTTAATTAACTATTTTTCATACTTGGTGTCCCCTCTTACTGCGTTTCTGTATGCTTAGCAGCGACGTGTGTCATATTTCCCGATCACGATCAACTGGTTAAATCAGGCCAAGAAATCCCAAACTTTATCATTGAGCCCTTGTTTAAGAGAAAACAGGTCGGAGGTGGACTTCTGTTCCTCCCGATTTCGGTTGTATTATGCGAAGAGCTGCGTGCACAACTCCGAAGTTGTGAATGAAACATCGTTGTAGGCTGCGAAGATGCAAGTTTTTTTTTGTAAAATATTTATAAGATATTTTTAGATTCTGTTTAGAATTGAGGTACTGAAATTTTTAAATTAAAAGTTATAGCTGCTATAGAAAAAAAAATTATAATTATGAAATAAAAATTAATAATATATAGTAAATATAAATTTTAAATAATAATTTTGACAAAATTATAAAAGATATAATAAATTTTATATTATACAAGTGTAAAATCATATCAATATAACTTTCAAACTACAGCAGTTAGTATTTACTAAACACTTTAGTACTGTAACTTTTAAGGTACAACTGCCTAACCTCAATCTCAAACGCACCCATAGTAATATAAAGGCATAAAAATATTTTAATTTTGTCATTTAATTTTATTCTTTTCCTATTCAAAGATTATTTGGAAAAGTAGCGGTTCTGTTTTAGTTCACAATCATAATCTCAATAAAATTTTATTATAAATCACAATAGTACAAGTTATTTTTATATTAATCCTCGACACATTTTCTTATAATCTCATTAAAATCAATAGTACTTATATTAGTCCACAAAATTAATTTATTCAATTAACAAAAACAATCAAATTCTTATGTTTGAATAATTAATTAATTAGAAAAGTAAATTGTTTACTCTCACGATGGAGTCGACTCATTCGTGCCCTGAATCCCCTGATTAGGTATTAATCTTGACTTTTCTTATTAGTATATGCCCTTTCAGCGCACTATCTCCTAAAGTCAAAAGAATGTGCATAGAGAGAGCAGAAAGAATCTGCATTGGGTAATCATGTACCCTGCTTTATCAATGTTACGGCTGGTTGCAAAATTAAGTATCATTTCCCTTTCCACCTCGCATCTGCATCGAATTGAATTTTCCTTCTATTAAGTTATGTTTTTATTCAAATTTTATTCCCTTATCAAATATTTCAGTTACTCACTCTGAGTTGAATAATAGTAGTTGCTATGTACATCAAACATTTGCTAGCTTTCAACAAGTACTTGCAGTAATCTCTTTCGTTCGAGTTCTTGCTTTTATATATTTCATAAATTCTTCTTTTTGCTATTTGATTTAGCTAATTAGACATTAATTATGAACACTGTTATTTGGTTCAGCTCATTACACATTATACTTGCATAGTCAGCATTATTATAAGTTCGATGATTATAAATTTAAAAAAGGACACCTACACTCTAAAATCTGAAGTTTGCTTGTGTAGACCCTAAGTTTTCAATTAATGGACACGAAAACTATCTTTTGATTATAACGCTCTTTGATTTTATTAACCAAAATGATATATTCCAATATTTTATAATAAATATAAATATAATATTAAAATAAAAATATAAAATTCAAATTATTTTCAAGATTTATATAGGATAATTTTAATATTATTAGTGCATGCTATATCTTTTATTAATTGTAACATCTATTTAACCTAAAAATTTATTCAAAATTTTTATAGTAAACACAAATATATTATTATAATAAATATTATAGTTTAAGTTTTAAAAATTATTTTACATATTTAAAAATATTCTAATATTGTTAGTCTACTAGACAAATTAAACTAATTAAATTATATTTGTACTTACTAAAAAATTTTCAGTTATTATCTAAAAAAGATACCATAATCAAAAGAGTTGTTGGCGTGAGCTGTCGGCATAAGTTGTCACTTATTGAATTGATTTTGTAATTTCATCTGAGAATCTGTTAGTTGACCAATCTTGTATTTAAATATAGAAACAATTTTTTTTCCTTTTTAAGATGCAATTATCTTCATATATTAGAGCAAGTTCCTCACCAAGAGAATCTGTGTTAACAATCAAATATTTTCTTTTCTTTTTTTCTCTCAAAATTCATATTCGTATTTTGAATATTCACCGTTGTTGTGAACTCTATGGCTAATATCACAGGCGTATCAACAGATATTATTCCACCACTAGCACTACAAGTTGTTGTTCATCAAGACAACTCGGCATTTCCAACTGGAATCACTCTGGATAAGACCAACTACTCATTATGGTCTCATTATGGTCTCAACTCATGGAGATGCAAATTAGTGCTGGCAACAAAGATGGTTATCTTATTGGAGAAACAAAGAAACCAACACCTGAAGATCCTAATCTTGGATCATGGATTACTGAAAATCAGAGAGTCAAGTGCTAGCTGATTGATTCAATGAGTCCATCACTGATGCAACAATTTATTCATCTCCCAACAGCCAAAGATATATGGGAGGCTGTATCGAAAACCTTCTATGACAGAACCGATGAAACCTGTATTTTTTAGCTGAACCAGAGATCTTTCTCTACCAAACAGGATGGGCAACCATTACCAATGTATTACAACGAACTGGTTGCCATTTTCCAGGAAATTGATCACAGGACTACCACTCAAGAAGGCACAATCGAAGGGGTGTTACAACTGCATTCTGTAATGGCTAGGCTTCGAGTTCATATTTTTCTAAGTGGACTTGACTCAGAGTTTGAATAGGTTCGTGGGGAAATATTTTGAACAGATCCAAAACTTGATTTGGAAAGCACATATGCTTATGTTAGAAGGGATTACCAGCAGAGACAAACAATGAGAGGCTCTCATCCAATTTCTGAGAGCCTTGCCATGCTAGCCAATCAAAATTGAAATGGATCTTTGAAAAATCGGGGCAATCAATCATCTAGCAAAGTTAACAACCTTGTGTGCACTCATTGTGGAGAAAAAGGTCACTACTATGCTGTTATGAAATCATTGGGTATCTCGATTGGTGGGATTTCTCAAAGAAGTCCCATAAGAAAATATCTAGGAGGGCTATAGTGACAGTAACAAAGGACGAAGAACAGCCATTGCCTTCAGCAAATGTTGCCCACCTAGATATTATTGGTAAGGCATCTGTATTTTTTATAACTTCTAAGAATAGAATGTGGATTATTGATACAGGTGCATCTGATCATATGACTAGAGATTCTGGCCAATAATAATCTATTCTTCCCTCTTCTCAATCTGTTATCTCCACTGCAAATGATAGCACTTCTCCTATTATTGGGGAAGGGTCTATTACCTTGAGTAATACTATTGATCCAAGATCAACTTTGACACCGATCAAGAAACCTTAAGTTCAATTCTAAACTCTCTGAAACTCGATTAAAGGATCTTGGCAAAACAACACACACTCAAAATACACACACACTGAAACAATCAACCAAAGGACTCAAGGTTTAAGTGGTTCGGTTGGAGTAACCTACATCCATTGAAGAACAGAGCTGCAGTTTTATTTCATTCACTGATTTCAAGATACAAGCCTTTTGAAGAAGATACAAGCTATTTATACAACCCTTAGAGAATTCTGGAATGATTCCCTGAACTCTAGCTATGACTAGGGTTTGTTGCAATTGAACCCAGAACTTTCCCACTCTAATTAACAGCCTATAATGGCCTTAGACATGTGATAAACTTGTGCTGTGAATAAGTAGTTTCAAAACGCTGCTAATGACTGCCGTTTCATGCAAAGCTGTATAAGTACATGCACGTGATACACACATGCTTCACTTAAAGAGCTCACCCGATTTGTCATCTGTAATATCATCTATTCCAACGATATGTGATACAACCCCAATATTACAGTTAGACAAGCCCAACTCAGCTAGCTCTATCAATAGCGAGGAAAAGGCCCAGGCAAACTCAAGTGAGGCTATCCAAAACCGACCCCAAGATAACATCAAGCCAAGTCGCGTAAGGAAGCCTCCCAAATGGTTCAAGGATTACACACACTGAGCATATATGAGCAGAGGATTCGGTTTCTAACAGCTTTAGCTATTTAGAGAATAATTCTTTGTTATAGAGAGAGGTTGTTATTTAGTTTTGACAGCTGTGAGCATATTCTTGCTGCTATAAGTATTTCCATGGTTGTATTTGATGGGATATATAAAATTCTGGACTCAGTTTCTTCTTCTTCTCTGAAATTTTCTCTCTATTCTCTCTTGCCATTCACTCGTTTCTTTAAAATTCTGGGAGCTTGCACTTGCTTGAAAAGTGTGGAAACCTTGCTGTTCGGTGTGCTCACCAGCGGCATAACATTGGTGCTTTCATTGCTATTTGCTCATCATGGCTGATTCGGAGATTCTAGATGCCATTAAAGCTTTACAAACAAAACTTGATAGTCAAACGGTCGCAGTTCATCACACGCTGCAACAATACATGCTTACCGTGGATTCTCGCTTGGAGGACTTGCGTTCTCAGATCAAGGGGTTACCTTCCGGTCCAACAAATGGACTTTCGAATCCACCCCCGTTTCCACATATATCTGATGGTTCATCGGGCACCCATGACTCCAATCCTCTTTTGCGAACAATGAAACTCGAGGTCCCAAAATTTGATGGAACTGACCCAAACGGTTGGGCTTTTCGCATCAATGAGTATTTTGATTTCCATGGCACATCCGAAGCTCTTCGTCTCCGCATCGTGTCTTTTCATTTGGAAGGTCGCGCTTCGGCTTGGTACCAATGGATGAAGGCGAATGATCTTCTTACCAGTTGGAAGGATTTTCTTCAAAATCTGAAGTTTCGTTTCGGAGCTTCCCTGTACGAGGACCACCAAGGCAATCTATCAAAACTTACTCAGAAATCAAGTGTGGCAGAATTTCAAACTGAGTTTGAGGACCTCATGAATAAAGTCACAGGTATTTCCGAGCCTCTCCTTATCTCATTTTTTATCACGGGGTTGCGAGTGGATATTCGTCGCGAGCTGTTGCTGTCACGGCCTTCCTCGTTGATGGAGGCATTTGCACTAGCTCGTATGTTTGAAGCACGTGGAGATGAGAGTAAAGTTACGTCCAGACCTTGGTCTAAGTGGACCCACAAAACCACCACACCATCCTTTCACCCTACTACAACCAATCACAGTCCTGCAAGTGCCCCTGCCATCAACCCACCTCAACCTGCCCCGTCCACTTTACCTCCACTTTTACCAACGCCATCTCTACCTATTAAGCGTCTTTCTCCTCAAGAACTTCGTGAAAAAAGGGAGAAAGGACTCTGCTACAATTGCGACCAGAAGTGGAGCAACTCTCATAGATGCCGTAGTAAGTTTCTGCTTCTATTAGGAACAGAGGATGTTGACGAGGCGATGGGTCCACCAATTAATTCTGAGATCTCCGATGTTGTTGAGGAAACTATTATAACTGGTGATATCTCCAGTTTAAATGCATTAGCGGGCCAAAATACTCCTCGTTCTCTACGACTCCTTGGTGAAATTAATCAACAGCCCGTGCAAGTACTTATCGATAGTGGTAGCACTCATAATTTTATTAAACCCGCTGTGGCTGAAGTTTTGGGGTTAGCAGTACAAGACACTACCACATTCCGGGTATATATCGGTAATGGTGATTCTTTAGTTTGTCGATATGTTTGTTCCCAAGTCGCCTTATCTATGCAAGGCCATGTTTTCTACATCGACCTTTATGTTCTTCCTATTGAGGGACCGGATATTGTCCTCGGAATTCAATGGTTACAGCTACTTGGCAAAGTCTCTCATGACTATGCGGCATTGTCAATGGAATTTTTCTATAATGGCTCTCCTGTCTTCCTGCGAGGTGATCTCTCCTTGTCTCCAAGACCGATTTCTTTTCATCAATTACAAGCCCTCATGTCCCATGATCAAATCCACGGCCTCTTTGAATTTTTCCAGTTGCATACTACCACAGACGCGCAGGATACCCTCTCTGTTCCAACCACTGCTGCTAAGTTTGACTTCCCACCCGATTTGCCATCCCCTGTACTTGCCCTTCTTCATCAATATGAGCAATTATTTCACACTCCATCTTCCCTACCTCCTCATAGACTTATTGACCATCACATTCATCTTCTCCCAAATACTAAACCTGTCAATGTTCGCCCATACCGTTATCCTCACTTCCAAAAAGCCGAAATGGAGAGACTAATTACAGAAATGCTTGATCAAGGCATTATTCGCCCAAGTCAGAGCCCATTCTCTTCACCTGTGTTGCTGGTTAAAAAGAAAGATGGCTCCTATCGTTTTTGTGTAGATTACCGAGCCTTGAACGCGGTAACAATTAAAGACAAATTTTCGATACCAACTATTGATGAGTTATTAGACGAGCTTGGTGGTGCTTGTATTTTCAGTAAGCTGGATTTGCGAGCGGGGTACCATCAAATACGAGTATGTGACAGAGATATTTATAAAACAGCCTTTCGGACTCATGATGGGCATTTTGAGTTCCTTGTTATGCCTTTTGGACTCTCTAATGCCCCTTCCACATTTCAAGCGACAATGAATAGGCTCTTTGCTCCTTATCTCCGTAAGTTTGTGATCGTTTTCTTTGATGATATCTTAGTGTACAACACTTCGACCGGATATTGTCCTCGGAATTCAATGGTTACAGCTACTTGGCAAAGTCTCTCATGACTATGCGGCATTGTCAATGGAATTTTTCCAAGATAACATTGAATATCTCGGCCATATTGTTTCCTCTTCTGGAGTTAAGGCTGATCCTCACAAGTTGGTGGTCATGTCTAATTGGCCTACGCCGTCTACCACAAAACAATTGCGAGGATTCTTGGGTCTCACAGGCTACTATCGTCGCTTTATTAAAGGATATGCTTCCATTGCTGCCCCTCTCACAGATTTATTGCGGAAGGATTGTTTCCATTGGTCCTCCGCAGCTGACACGGCCTTTGCTGCCTTAAAACAAGCCATGAGTGCAGCACCAGTCCTTCGCTTGCCAGATTTTCAATTGGATTTTGTTATTGAGACGGATGCCTCGAATGTTGGTATTGGAGCCGTACTGATGCAAGCTGATCATCCTATTGCTTATTTTAGCCGAAAATTGGGTCCTCGCATGCTTGTCGCTTCTACTTATATCAAAGAACTTCATGCCATTGCCGAAGCAGTACATAAGTGGAGACAATACTTGTTAGGCCATTTCTTTATTATCCGAACTGACCAGAAAAGTATTCGAGAGCTCCTTCAGCAGGTTATCCAAACTCCAGAGCAACAATTTTATGTTCGTAAATTACTGGGGTATCATTTCAAGGTTGAATATAAGCCAGGTCGAACTAATAGTGCAGCTGATGCCTTATCCAGAGTACATGAAGTTGATGTCCCTGAATTATATGACCATTATCCTGCTACTATGTTACTTGCTAGCTGCCCTATTCCTGAATTCCTCTCTATTCTTCGTGCGGAAAATCAGTCCTTACCGGATCTCTTAGCTCTCCATCAGAAGTATTCCTCTGGTTCTGTAATGTATCCATATTCGGTCTCGGATGGAATCCTACGGTTCAAAAACAGGTTCTTCATCAGCTCTCACTCTGTTTTGAGGCCTTCTTTATTACAAGAATTTCATGCCACACCAGTCGCAGGTCATGCCGGCGTCAAGCGGACATTAGTTCGTCTATCCACTCTCTTTTATTGGCCAAATATGCGCAAGGATGTGGAGTTATTTGTTGCCTCTTGTTTATTGTGTCAGCAAACAAAATACTCTACTCAGGCACCAGCTGGACTCCTTCAACCCTTGCCTATACCTTCACTAGTTTGGGAGGAAGTTACCATGGATTTCATTACAGGTTTACCATTTTCCCATGGGTTCACTGTTATCTTAGTTGTGGTTGACCGATTGACAAAATCAGCTCATTTTGGTGCTCTACCCACACACTTTACAGCAAGCAAAACAGCCGTTTTATTCACTGATATGGTTGTTAAGCACCATGGTTGTTAAGCACCATGGTTTTCCCCGTACCATAATTTCAGATCGTGACTCTATCTTTCTTAGTAGCTTTTGGAAGAAACTCTTTGAGTTAAGTGGTACCACATTGAAGCATAGTACAGCATATCATCCTCAAACGGATGGCCAGTCAGAGGTTGTTAATCGAGGACTCGAGCAGTATTTGCGAGTATTCACACAAGCGAAACCGACATTGTGGTTCGATTATTTAGGCTGGGCTGAGTTTTCTTACAACACTAGCTTTCATACAAGCATCCAAATGTCTCCTTTTAAGGCCTTGTATGGTCGTGAGCCACCTGTAATCCCTGCCTATACCGGGAGCTCTACTTCAATCCAAGCACTTGATGAATTGCTGCTGGAACGTGATGCCCTTCTAACAGCCTTGAAAACCAACTTGCGAGCAGCTCAACATAGAATGCAGCAAAAGGCTAATGCTCATCGCCGTGAGCTAGAGCTTCAGGTCGGGGATCAAGTTTTGGTTAAGTTGCAGCCTTATCGGCAAATATCAGTTGCAAACAGATTATCCAACAAGCTAGCGAAGCGATATTATGGTCCTTTTCGAGTAACGGAGCGTATTGGCGCTGTGGCCTATCGCTTGGATTTACCTCCTGACTCTAAGATTCATCCAGTCTTTCACATCTCACTTCTTAAACCGTTTCATGGTCAGGATGCCTCACAAGTTCATTCACTACCTAGCGAGTCTTACAATAACCAGCCTATGTCTATTCCCATTGCTATTTGTGCTCAACGTCAAGTGTTGGTTCATGGCATCCCACAATCCCAAATTTTAGTGCAGTGGCAGGATTGTGCTCCTGAGAATGCAACATGGGAAGCTCTTTCTGAATTCACTAAGCAGTACCCGAATTTTCACCTTGAGGACAAGGTGATTCCTCAAGGAGTGGAGGGTGATACAACCCCAATATTACAGTTAGACAAGCCCAACTCAGCTAGCTCTATCAATAGCGAGGAAAAGGCCCAGGCAAACTCAAGTGAGGCTATCCAAAACCGACCCCAAGATAACATCAAGCCAAGTCGCGTAAGGAAGCCTCCCAAATGGTTCAAGGATTACACACACTGAGCATATATGAGCAGAGGATTCGGTTTCTAACGGCTTTAGCTATTTAGAGAATAATTCTTTGTTATAGAGAGAGGTTGTTATTTAGTTTTGACAGCTGTGAGCATATTCTTGCTGCTATAAGTATTTCCATGGTTGTATTTGATGGGATATATAAAATTCTGGACTCAGTTTCTTCTTCTTCTCTGAAATTTTCTCTCTATTCTCTCTTGCCATTCACTCGTTTCTTTAAAATTCTGGGAGCTTGCACTTGCTTGAAAAGTGTGGAAACCTTGCTGTTCGGTGTGCTCACCAGCGGCATAACAATATGTCACTTTGCCAAGCAACCGATAAAGCAATCAACACTTAATCAACAAACTGACAAGTCGATACTTTCTCTGGAATTCAGTTTTAAAGCTCACACTTCAACAAATACTCTTACATTAGCTACTGTTCTTGTTGTCCCATCTCTTGAATACAATCTTTTGTCTGTTAGCCAAATTACCTCTACACTTGCTGCACTGTAACTTTTTGGCCCACCATTTGTGTCTTTCAGGACATCATAAATCGAAAGATTCTTGGTTATGGTGTTAAACGTGGTAAACTCTATTACTTAGAATTGACAGAAAACGATGGACAAAATATCAGTCAGGCAAATCAAGCTACTAATGAAGATAGAACTCGAGCAAATGTTTGGTTATGGCATTGGAGATTAGAATACCGTTCTTTTAGTTATCTCAAAAAATTACAACCTCATCTTTTTCCAACTTTAAATGATTTAGATTTTCATTGTGACATTTGTGAGATGGCTAAGAGCCATCGCACTTCTTATTTACCAAGTTTG
This sequence comes from Citrus x clementina, assembly GCF_000493195.1. NCBI lineage: Eukaryota > Viridiplantae > Streptophyta > Magnoliopsida > Sapindales > Rutaceae > Citrus > Citrus x clementina. The sequence goes on along the minus strand of NW_006262201.1, from coordinate 11,682,607 downwards.
AATAAAAGTTTAGAACCTTTTGTAGTGATTCATTCCGATGTTTGAGGTCCTCCAAAAATTTCTTCCCTTTCTAAAGCTTTTTTTTTGTGACATTTATTGATGAATGTACTAGAATGATTTGGGTGTCTTTACTTATAAAAAAAATTGTGTATGTCTAGCCTTTCAAGAATTTCACAAAATGGTAAGTACTCAATATCAAAAGCAGATTCGTGTACTTCAATCTGACAATGGTACTAAGTATATAGATGCCCCTCTTGATAATTTTTTAAACCTTCATGGAATTCGTCATCAGACCTCATGCACTTACCCCCCCCCCCCCCACAACAAAATGGACTAGCTGAGAGAAAAAAAAAAGATAGCTTTTAGAGTTAGTTCGTGCTTCTATTTTTGGCATGAACATGCCTCATTTTTATTGGGGAGAAACTGTAAAATCTGCAGGTTATCTTATTAATCGAACCCCTTCACGAGTGCTAGATTTTCAAACTCCTCAACCAAAAATGCAATCCTTACTCTCAGTTCCTCATCTTCCTAATCTTGAACCCCGAATATTTGGTTGTACTGTTTATGATCACATTCCAAAAGGTTTACGAACTAAACTTGATCCATGTGCCAAACGCTATATTTTTATTGGCTATTCTGAACTTCCAAAAGGTTATAGGTGCTATGATCCACAAGCCAAAAAATTACATGTGGATTTGGATGCCTTTTTTCATGAATTAGAGCCTTATTATTCAGGGGGAATCTCTGACCATTCCCTCCATAGGGAGAGTTCTAGTGAAAAGAATGGTCAACGACAAAATGAAGGAGGACGTGAATTTGTAGAACTAGAAGACATAATTGAAAAACTTCAAAACGATGATGGAAATGAGGTTCAACAAGGGTGTGATAACATGACTAAAACCGAGTGTAATCCCCCCAATTTTCTGGACATGTCTGAAGCACTATCAAGGCCACCAGAGTTACCCATGTCTACACCATTAACTGAAGAATTAAATGAGAGTGTTCCTCCTTAGGTAATTTCAAATCCATTGTCTAATGAGTCTAATGAACTACCTGTTTCTACAGAAGACATGAATCCTAGATATCCACAGAGGTCAAATAGAGGAATTCCAAAGAAACAATATAAACTTGATCCCAAAGCCAAAATAAGATACCCAATCAATAACTACATGTCATCTCATAGGTTGTCTAAATCATATGCACTTACTATTAATCAATTATCCACCATATCTATTCCTAGTAGTGTATATGATGCTTTGGAGGATCCCAACTAAGGCGAGGAATGAAGACAATTGGATATAGATGGGTATTCACGGTGAAACTCAGAGCAGATGGAAGCATTGATAGATATAAAGTGAGATTAGTGGCAAAGAGATATACACAAAGGTATGGAATAGATGACCAAGACACTTTCGCATCAGTAGCCAAGATAAATACCATTCCCATTATTATTTATATAGCAGCAAATCGAGATTGGCCCTTGAAACAGTTTGATGTTAAAAATGCTTTTCTCAATGGAGAGTTAGAAGAAGTTTACATGGAGCTACCTCCTGGTGTCAAATGTAGTTCTATGCGTAGAAATGAAGTATGTAGGCTGAAGAAGTCCTTGTACGGACTAAAACAATCACCGAGCACGTGGTTTGGGAGGTTTTCGGCGACAATGAAGGCAGCTGGCTATAAACAAAGTAATTCATACCATACTTTGTTTATAAAACACAAAGAAGGAAAAGTAACGGTGTTAATAGTGTATGTTGATGATATGGTATTAACAAGAGATGTCCGAAATGAAAGCATTACAAGAACATTTGGATGCTGAGTTCGAAATGAAAGAAATTATATAAATCTTACCATTTATAAATGAATAACACAACATTTGAAAAGTTAAGCTATTTCACCATGAAAGTTAATGGGAATTTCTTTATTATCGTGCTAAGATTATCAATTTGTTTATATATCTTACTCAAGCGAGTAGCCAAGGGTGGAGCTGTCCTAACACTAGCGGGTTCCATTGGTCTTAAAAAAAATTGAATGTATATATTTGATAAATTTATAAATTCAACTTTTATAATAGAGTTTTTTCATGATTTGGCCCCTACAAGCTTAATATTTTATCACTACTTTAATCTAATAATTAAATTCATTTGTTTAACTTCAACTCGTTCAAGTTTAGTTTTATAGAATTTTGACCCCTAACATTTTAATCCGAGCTCTACCTGTGCAACTAGCCGACTCGATTTATTTATTGTGCTTTTACATTTGTTACATGTTAATTTAAATCAAAGATAGCATTGCTATATATTTTAGTTGTTCCTACATATTTTCTCAGTGGTCTTTTATTTTATTTGTTCAAACCAAACATGAGGTAAAGACACTTATAAAAATTAAAAAAAGACAAGTATTGCATCCTTTTTTCGTTTCATAAAAAGAACATATATTACTTAAATGCATGAACAACTATAAAAATAAGGGCGGCTAATATTTGCCTCCCACACAATATTGTGAAAACACATCTCACCTTAAAAAATAATTAAAAAAATTAAAATAAAACTTAGATATTCAATCATTTAAATCTCTCCTAATTTCTTTCGGAACAAATTTGATGTGGTCCGGCATAAGATTAATTTTAAAAAAGGGGAAAAAAATCAACATTTGACAATATGTATATTTATTTATTTTAAATGCCGCTTTAGGATATGGATCATTTCTTCACCATATCAGCCAACAACTTTATTTGTCACGTTGTAACAATATCGGGAAGGCCAAAGAAATCGGTCTGGGGGGTCACTTGAAAAAGTAGTGGTTCTGTTTTAGTCTGCAGTTCAACATACAAACTTTGTTTTTTCTTGAAAAACTGAATATAAAAAAATGTAACTTAACAACTTATATATATAGAATTAGTTAAAATTTCGTTTAGTTCTTATATTTTAAGGTTAGTACTTGTTTAGTCTTTATATTTTTAAAAATATCTCAAAATATATCCGACGTTAAATTATTAGTACATTTTCTCTAACCTTTTGTTACTTTTGGCTTAATTTTTACAATATTACCCTCTTACAATAATTTTTTTAGATATTAGTAAAAAAAATAATTATCAATTTAATCCCACAAAATAAAATAGAAAAAATTAATATATGTCACTTTTTTGGAACACACTATTGAGGAGTTAATATATTAATTTTTTATTACTAATATCCAAAAAAAAGGTAATTTAATTATTTTTACAATAAAATTGTTTTTGGACACATATAAGCTTTCCCAAAATTTAATATATATTCTTTTTGTTTTTATTTCATTTTTGAGGTTAAATTGATGATTTAAATTTTTTATTAATTTCATAAAAAGAAACATTATTGTAAGAGAGTAATATTGTAAAAGCAAGTTAAAAGAAACAAAAAGTAACAAGGTTGTCAATAATTTAAGGGTAGAGATGTTTTGAGGCATTTTTTAAAATATAGTGATTAAATGAGTACTAATCTTAAAATATATGGATGAAACAAGCTTTTATCCTATAGAATTTCTTTTTAATAAGAATGCACTGTAATGCAATTCTAATGAAATGATATGATATGGAATTGTCGCCCTCTTTTTATCTTGTCATTCTTATTCCTTATTTTAGTAAACCTAATGAAATGATATGATATGAAATTGTCTAAATTTAACGAAATTATCCCAAAAATGAATAAATAATAGTTAATTTCAGATTTCCTCACCCACTTTCTCTTTATCATAGAGAAAATTGCTCTTTTGTTAACATAATAAATAATAGAATCGTTTAGTATATCAATTTTTCCCCATAAAGTTTCATTTAATGGATGGATAAGATATAGATATTAAGAAAGAACAAGATCAGAGAAATCAATGCATTCATCAGCAAAGGAATGAACTTGCCATTCATAAGGTTTCATGACGATTATACAATCAATTTAACTAGGAAATTTTGATGAGTATTTCCTCCTATAAACATTACTAATCAAAACAAAATCTCAAATCATTTTAATTGGATTAATTTCTAGATTAAATTTAGGATGTTTGTCATATTCAATAAATTCATTAGGCGTGAAATTGAATTGACTTCTTGCAACATGGCCCCTATAAAAATGCTGAAATATTTTGTCAATATGTGCACTTCATTTTAGTCTTCTACTACTAATTAGGGAGAAATCTTTCTGTTGAAATTATGGCTCAGGCGAGAGGCAGTGCAATTATTGCAGTAGCAACAGTGCTATTGTTGCTGATGCATTGCAATATTGGCTCTGCAACGACCTTCAAGGTTGGAGATGATGGCGGTTGGGTCTTTGGTGTGCAAAATTGGCCTGAAGGAAAAACCTTCAAGTGTGGTGATATACTTGGTAAATAAATCTGATGTATACATGTATATTCCCTTAAACGTACGTTTTTATCTTTTTGTATAATCATGTTTTCTGATTGATCATCCTTGAAAATATGACAACGACACAATATGGTGGGGTGAAATGATTATAGAAATTTTGTTGCTTTTTGAAATAGTCATGTAGATGTTTTTGGACAATTATGTATATATAAAAAATAGTCGGGCCACTATTGTGAAATATTATAATTGTCCTAAAAAAGATCTATGAGATCATTTATGAAGATAAGAGGGTCTTTGTGACTATTGCATTAAACCACTGACATCGCTTTCTTTTCTTCTATAAATTAATTATTTATTCCTTAAGCTTCATAACTTGTCCAAAAGTTAATTTTTTATTTTTTTAACTAATTTACTCTGTGAAAATTTTATTAATCAACTTTGGGTTATACCACATCACGTTAAAATAATAAAAGTCAATTTTTTTTCGTGTCAAAATGACTTTTTTTTTTTAATGAGAGAGTTTTTGATAAATTCTTAAAACATGAGAGGCAATAATTAATTTATTAATACATTAGTCATTTTTTTAAATTGAGCATGCTCGTCCATCCTTTATTGAAGTAATTGATAGATACATATTTTTCTCAATAATATATTTAAGACTCAATTTAAGCCAGCTTGTTTGTAACTATCACATTAGATAATTGTTAATTTTTAACTTAATCTACTAGTTATCAATAATCTGTTGCCACATCAGTTTGGAGTGAAATTGTGTTTCGTATATTAGGATCCCTAAGATTTCTCTAAAAATATGTTCTTTTTTATTATTTATATATATCATAACATTTGTTTTAAGATAAAATATGTATATCATAACATTTGAAAATTAATAATTATTAATATACTCTTTATATTTAATGCAGAATTCAACTATGATCCACAAAGACACAATGTAATCATTGTAGATCAAGAGGGTCATGATTCATGCAAACCTGCGAGTGATGCTAAGAAGTTTCAAACAGGAAAGGATCAGATTATGCTCAACCATGGCAAAAACTTCTTTATCTGCGGAGTCCCGACGCACTGCAGTGACCATGGAATGAAATTAGAGATCAACGTGGAGTAGAGTGTCGAGAAAAGTTCTTCACTCTACTAGTACTACATTAAAAATAAAAGTACTCCATACGTTGTAGTATTGCAAATTATTTTGCTTTCTCGATGCATTATCGAACATTAAATCCTATCCATATAATAAATTTATCAACTCATGGTGCCTTGTATTAATTGGATCATTCGCCTAAAAGATATATTAAATCTTTTATAAAAATTGCTTTCATACGTTTTAATACCATGCATAAAGCCATATTGGCTCTCTTGTTATTTCATTGTTTTAATTTTAAGTTCTTAAACCTAGTTTAATGTTTTTATTAAGGGTGTAGTGACACTTTGATTTTTTTTTTTCGGTTACAGAATTAGTTTTTACCTTTTTGGTTCCTTGTAGTTTTTTAATTCTTATTTCCTCCCCAGCGTTAAAATGCTTTTTGGGAAAAAAAAAAAGGATCCACCGTCTAAATATGATGTTTTAACAAACACATGAATTAGTTTTAATACATAGAGTTTTGACTAATCAATTTGCATTTAAAATGTCGCATTTAGCTTTATTAATGTGTGGTTTTTTTTTTCATATTACTTTAACATCAGGGATGAAATACAGTATTAAGAATGTATCAAGGCTAAAAAGATAAATGTTGTTCTAAGAGGAATGAAGATGTCATTCTTACTTTTATCTATTGGAAGGCACACAAGTGGCTACTTTAAGGCTTGATTTTTAATGAGACACGCTAGACGTAAGTGAAAGGTCAAAGACGTTTCAAATACTCCTCCGTAAATACTTCATAATGGTATATCTACATGCTTAAAGTGATGTTTGGGGAATGAGAAATTGTCGCTCAATATGTAGCCATGAAAAAGTTAAAGAAGACGCTTTTATTCCACATGAGAAAGAGAGCAAGATATGGGAGGTTCATGTTGGAGAATTAACAAATAAAACACACTATTTTATTTCTTCAACAACACTCCTCACTAATTACAACTCTTATTTTTCACTCTCTACACCTTAGAGATTTTGTCGCTTGATGCTTAAACCAAAGGGGAGAGGGGGTATTTATACATGAAATAAACTAATCACAACCATTCATTTATTCAACTAATACACAAATCCTCACCATCCATTAAAACCTACTCATGGAACCTTCCATGAGTTGGGCTTGAATTTATTCATCTTGGATCAAGTTTAAAGGGGGTTGTTTATGATCCAACACCCCCCCTTAAACTTGATCCTATGACACCAAGCAAACTTCTGAATTTTACAAAGTCTTCTTGTTTGAGTGGCTTAGTGAAGATATCAACTGTTTGATCTTGTGATTTTACATACTTGATTTGCACTTCTTTTCTTGTAATACACTCTCTTATGAAATGATAGCGAGTGTCTACGTGTTTGCTTCGATCATGAAAGACTGGATTCTTGGATAGGGCAATTGCTGATTTGTTATCAATACAAATCTCGGCTGGCTCTTCTTGTGGCAAACCCAACTCCTTCGGCAAATTTCTGAGCCAAATTGCATGACAAACACTTGATGTGGCAGCTACATACTCAACTTCACAGATGGATAGCGTGAAAATTGGTTGCTTCTTTGACATCCATATGAAAGCAGTATCTCCCATGAAGAACACAAATCATGTGGTGCTCTTTCGATCATCTACATCTCCGCCCCAATCGCTATCGCTATATCCAACAAGCTTGTAGTCATTAGAAAATTAGTATAACAAGCCGAAATTAGTTGTAACTTTGATGTAGCAAAGGATTCTTTTGTAGCTTTAAAGTGGGTGGTCTTTAGATTCTCCATGTATCGACTTACAAGTCCAACAGCATAAAGGATATCTGGTCTTATGCATGTCAAATAACGTAGGCTTCTAACCAAACTTTTAAAGAATGTTGAATCTATATCTTCGCCTTCATCATGTTTGGATAACTTGACTCCGCATTCCACTAGCGTGCTTATAGGCTTACAATCATTCATCTTGAACTCTTTGAGAATCTCTTTTGCATAGTTTTCTTGGGAGATAAATATGCCTTCTTCCTTTTGTTTGACTTCAATGTCAGTCCGATGTCAGTCATCTCGAACTCTTTGATCATCACTCTCTTTAACTCTTCAAATAAGCTTGGATTACTTCCAGTGAAGATGAGATCATCCACATACAGGCACACAATTAAAATATCTCCATCTTTTTCTTTGAAGTTGAGAGCATGTTCATATGGGCATTTGGTGAAGCCTTTCGCTTGAAAATACTTGTCAATTCTGCTATTCCATGCCCTTGGTGATTACTTTAACCCGTAAAGAGCTTTCTTCAATCTCAAAACTTTGTCTTCATGTCCTTTCACCATATAGCCCAATGGTTGTTCGATATAAACTTCTTCTTCAAGGAATCAATTTAAGAAAGCAGACTTGACATCCATTTGAAAAATCTTCCATTTGTTCTGAGCAGTCAAAGAAATAATAAGTCTAATAGTTTCAAGTCGAGCTACAGGAGCAAATACCTCGTCGTAGTCTATGCCAACCTTTTGATTATAGCCTTTTGCAACTAGCCTCGCCTTGTGCCTTTCAATTTCTCCCTTCGCATTTCTTTTTTTTTTTTGTACACTATTTGACACCGATCGCCTTATGCCATTTGGAAAGAGTAGTAAGCTCCCAAGTATCATTCTTCACAATGGCTTTGATTTCTTCATCCATTGCAATTCTCCACTTCTCATCTAGTGCAGCTTCTTGGAAATTGACTGGCTCACAATTAACAAAGAGGCAAAAGAGAGTGAGATCATCATGTCTCTTAGTTACCTCATAGAGATCTTGAAGACTCCTTGTACGTTCCTCGGTTCTTTCATTTAAGAAAGATGGTGGTGAATCTCCACATTTGGTTGATGCTGGTGAGATAGGTGGAGTAGTTGGCTCTTGTTGTTCTTCTACTTGTTTTATTTGTGTATGATCATCTTCTTCAATGGGAAAGAAATTGAAGTCATCCACACCAGAGCCAAAATTCCATTCTCATTCTTCATCAAAAACTACATCTCGACTGATCACGATCTTCCTGTTATTTGGATTGTAAAGCTTGTATCCTTTGGAGTTGTTGTCATAGCCGATGAAGATGAACTTCTCACTTTTGTCATCCAGTTTGGCTCTGCTTTCGTCTAATACATGTACATGGGTAATAATTTCGAAAACTCTTAGATGGGTGATGTCGGACTTTCTTCCACTCCAAGTTTCTTGTGGCATTTTACCCCACACGCTTCTTGTTGGAGATCGATTAGATAAGTAGATTGCACATGCAACAGCTTCAGCCCAAAATTCTTTAGGCAGCCTCTTACTTTTAAGTATGCTTCTTGCCATGTCGAGAATGGTTATGTTCTTCCTTTTTACAACACCATTTTGTTGGGGGATCTTGAAACTGTCAAGGGGCATTGAATTTCATTTGCTTCACAAAACTTTAAAAATTCTTTGGAAGTGAACTCTCCACCTCGATCAGATCTCATGGCTTTAATTTGGTATCGACTTTCTTTTTCCACTGCAGCTTTAAACTTCTTGAAAGTTTCAAAGACTTTTGATTTCTGCTTAAAAAAATACACCCAAGTTTTTCTTGAAAAATCATCCATGAAGAGAAGAAAGTAGTTACTTTTACCAAGGGAGTTTGGCTTGAATGGACCGCACACATCAGTATGAATGAGCTCGAGTGGCTTCTGAGCTCTTGAGTTTGACTCCTTTGGAAAGCTCTTTTTGAACTGCTTGCCAAGTAAACATCCTTCACAAAGTTGATCAGGGTAATTGATGTATGGTAAACCTTTCACCATGTTCTTTTTGAACAGTAACTCCAATCCTCCAAAGTTGAGATGCCCATATCAAAGATGCCAAATCCATTATGGATCTTTGTGACAGGCTTTGAGACATTTTGCAACATCATTTTGAATATTTAAAGGAAACATTCTATTCTTCGACATTCTCACCTTTGTAATTAGATTTCCTTTGTTATCTCTTAGGAAAAAACTATAATCTTTTAAGTGAATATCAAAGCATTTTTCTAAAAGTTGACCCAAACTAAGGATGTTGCTTTTTATATTGGGCACATAGTAAACATTCGAAATTATTTGGTGACTACCATCTTTTGCACGAAAAAGAATGTTACCTCTACCCTTCGCTGGTACTTTTGCTTTATCTCCAAAAGCGACACTACCATTCACAGATTCACTTAGTTGCACGAACATGCTTCTGTTTCAACTCATATGATTGCTAGCACCTGTGTCAAGATACCATGTATTTTCTTGACCTCAACTTCTGTCATTGCGTGATAGTAAAAGTGTGCCATCTTCACCATTTTTCTCTTCAGCATAGTTCACTTTCTCCTCAATTGTGGTGCTTGGAGCTCTGCATTCTGAAGCATAATGTCCAAACTTTTGACAATTATAGCACTGTACTTGGGATTTGTCATACCTCGATCTTGGATTGCCTCTACCCCGTCCTCTAGTTGAGCTTTCTCCTTTGGCATAATTAGAGTTGTTGTTGTTGAAATTCCAACCTCGTCCATGACTACGACCTCTACCTCATCCTCGTCCTCTACCTCGAACACAGTGCCTTCTCTCTTTGTCGGAGTTTTCTTCTCTTTTCTTTGGATTGACCTCTATCTTGAGAAGTTGATCTTCGATTCCTTACTTCTTTTTTAGTTTTGCTTCATAGGCTTGCAACCTTCCTTGAAGTTGCTCGATCATCATATCCTCTGGATCTCTTGTTTCCTCAATTGTCACAATAATATGGTTAAACTTCGAGTCTACTGATCGAAGTATCTTTTCAATGATCCTTACCTCTTTTAACTCCTCACCATTTCTTTTTAATTCATTAGAAACAGTCACAAACCAAGTAAAGTAGTCAAAAATTGACTCCGACGTCTTCATGTGTAAGGACTCAAATTCTCCTCGTAATGTTTGGAGACGAACCTTCTTAACTTGCTCCGCTCCTTTGTAAGAGGTCTCTAGTTTCTCCCATGCTTCTTTTGAGGAGGTTGTACCAGCAATCTTTTCAAAACCATCTTCATTTAATGATTGAAATATGAGATACTTTGCTTTATTCTCTTTCTTATTCAAGTCTTTTAAATTCTCCTTCTGGGCCGCAGTTAAAGTGGCTTCATTTTCTAGTACAATAAAGCCTTTCTTCGCGACATCTCATACGTCATGTGCACTCAATAGAGCCTTCATTTTAATACTCCAGTTGTCAAACTTACTTCCCTTTCATTGTGGAACTTGAAATGACACTATACCACCGTTTGCCATAACTTACAAATTAAGTGAGAATTTAGAGATTCTAAATGCACAGATGAATCCGGCATGTCGAAAAACCTTGGGAAGGACTCGAGTCAACTTTAGGTCAACGATCAACGGTCAACGCGGTCAACAGTCAACGTCGGCTTAGTAGTCTTGGTTCGGCTGGAGTTGTCTTGGTTCAACTTGATTCAGTTCAGCTTGGCTCAGCTCAGCTTGGTTCAACTTGGTGAGTCGACTTAGCTTCAGGACATAAAACTTCCAGTGGCGAGTGTGGGCGCATCCAGTCTCGGATCGGGTAGATTTTTGCGGTGTCACGTTTCCTCTCGTCGAGATCTTTGATTTGATATGCTATATGACTATATATAGCATTGAACACTAGCTCTGATACCACTTTGTTGGAGAATTAACAAATAAAACACACAAAAAACAAACTATTTTATTTCTTCAACAACACTCCTAACCAATTACTAGAGCTGGCAAAATGGGTCATCGGGTCGTGTTCGTGTCATGTAAATTTAGGTCGACCCAAACCCGACCCATTTAATAATCGTGTCAAAATATTGAGACCCAAAACCGACACGGAAAATAATCGGGTTACCCAATAACCCGTTTAATATCTATATATTGAACAAAAGTTACATCAAATATCTACACACTATCATACATGCGTATGTACATACATACATACATACATACATACATACATACATAATTTATCGATATTATAAAATATACATATCTACCAATATATTACACATTTACACTATTGAGGTTTTAATTATATATATATATATATATTATAAAATATACATATCTATCAATTTTTACACATTTACATTATTGAAAGTCTAAATGTATGTAAAATTTTATAAATAAAACACTGTATTTATATTCACCCTTTTAAAGAATAAAAAAAAGAAAATCATCTCTAATATTTGAGTTTTAATTATAAGAATATGTAAATTATTTTAAAATAGAAAATATAATCGGGTCATTGATCGGGTAAATGGGTCAAGAATCTAAACCCTAACCCGACATGAAAAAAAATCGTGCTGACCCGGACCCGACCCATTTAATAATCGTGTTAAATTTGGCGACCCATACCCATTTATTTACGTCGTGTTCGTGTCGGGTAATCGGGTCATGTCAAATTTTGCCAGCTCTACCAATTACAACTCTTATTTTTCACTCTCTACACCTTAGAGATTTTGTTACTTCACTTGATGCTTAAACTAAAGGGGAGAGGGGGTATTTATACATAAAACAAACTAATCACAACCATTCATTTATTCAACTAATATACAAATTCTCACTATCCATTAAAACCTACTCATGGAACCTTCCATGAGTTGAGCTTGAATTTATTCATTTTGGATCAAGTTTATGATCCAACAGTTCATATATAATTATTCGTATGTACATAAAAAAGAATATAAGCATAGATGATGCAAATCCAACTTCTTTGAAACCTCAAGCCATTAGGTGGCGCCAATTTCAGTTTATTTGCTGTTCTAATAATTGTACTTACAATGTTGTCTATTTCTAAAGTTACCAGTGTACCATCTACTCAATTATAGCTTCTTGATCAATATTCTGGCTCAACTAATTTATTTATTTTTAAATATTGTAGCTCAAATAATTGAATTAATGAATAATATTCCATTGAAACCCCTTTTCAAATTATATTCCATTTAATACCAAAAGTGACTTTTTTGTTTCCAAATGAATGTTCTTTTCATTTATGAATTTTTTAGTTTCTAATAATTTTATCACTTTTTCAGTTTTAATATTTGTATACCTCTCTTCAAACTTTATTTATTATTTAATTTCCACAGAAAAAACCTAAAAGAAAAAGTAAGAAAAACATTATACTTCGAAAATAATGATATTTTACAAGTTTAATATAATTTCATCCTACCTATAAATTTTACAAGTTTAATAATTTTATCACTTTTTCAGTTTTAATATTTATATACCTCTCTTCAAACTTTATTTATTATTTAATTTCCACAGAAAAAACCTAAAAGAAAAAGTAAGAAAAACATTATACTTCGAAAATAATGATATTTTACAAGTTTAATATAATTTCATCCTACCTATAAATTTTGGGTTCAACAATTAGTTTGAAAATTTTATTTGCAACGAGATAAATTTTATTTATTTATTTTCCATTATGTTTTATCTTAATTAAGTTGTTATGTTTATTGCAAAAATTTTATTTTGACTTAGAGGATTACTTCCTAAATTTAGATTAGTTTGATGATAAAAAAAAAATTTATATTTTGCAAGCAAAATAAAATTGAAGAGAGAGAGAAAAATATAAATGGCTTAATTCTATTTATATTTGTTCTTAAATCTAATTGTAATATAACATGAGTTTTATGAGATTAATGAAGGAGTGCTAATAATCCAGCTCTTACAAGAAAAATGAACCAAAGAAAAAACATAAGAAGAAAACTTCTCCCTTTTTATAGAAATATAAAGAGAGAGATAAAGATGAATAAAGAAGAAGAATTCAAATTAAATGAAATAAGATAATGTAGAGGGTGAGAGTGGATAAATGAAAAGAATCCCTTACCATTTTGACTCTTGGAAACTTTAAAGTGGTCAAAATTCTCTCCCCACGGTAGGGATGGCAAAACTCCGGGCCGGGTCCGGGTATTGCAATGACCGGACCCTGCCCGGATGCAACCGGTCTGGGTCTGGGTCCGGGCCGGGTTTTAATCCAGGTACCTGAATTTTATATTTTTAATATTATATGTGTATGTATTTTTTATTTTTTGGTAATTTTATAAGTTTTAAATTTATTTCAATAAAATTTGACATGAAAATATAAACTTTAAGTGTTTAAAACTTTACATATGTATAATAAATGAGTCAAATAAATATAAATATTTAAAATAATATATATTTTATAATTTTTTTTAATAAAATCCGGGTTCCGGGTTTATCAAGTGATGCCCAAGACCGACCCGGCTTCATACCATTATCCGGCCCACAATGCCCGGATACGGTCCGGGCGGGTATTTTTGCCACCTCTACCCCACGGGATCACGGTGTAGTGGACTTAAGGGTATCTCCAATGGTTAACACCATTTTTGGTGTAATACCAAAACAAAAAATGTCTATTTTTTACACCAAATTACTATTTCATCTCCAACCCACTTACACCAAATTTTACACTAAAAAGAATATTCTTCTTTTTATTCTTTTAATTCTCAAGAATGAATTCAATTAACACAATAAATATTACTATTAATGTAGATAATTAAGTAATAAGTAATTTTCTATCGAATAACAAAAAAAATAGACAATTATTAAATTTGCATTTAATTTACTAAATTAGTACATTACCAAAATTAATGATCTCCCAGATTATTAAATAATTGTTCTAATTTATGCTAGTAGTAGTAGCTTTTTTTAATTTGTGTTAATTTAATTTTGTATTTTTAATTTTATAATATGTAATCTAGTAATTAATGTTATTGGCATTTTCTTTTTATTATTAATTTTTATGTTGAATATTTTTTTATTTAAAATATTAATATAATATTCAATAATTAAAAAATGAAATAAAAATAATAACAAAAATAATGATAATAATTTAAAATATTATATAAAATATGACATATATGTAAATAAGAAAAAGTAATAAGGATATTTGAGACTTTTTTTGCTAGCACCAAATGAATAGTATTGCACCGTATTTGGTGCAATACTATTCATAACACCATTTTTGTGTTAGTTTTGATGTTACATTGGAGAAGCATTTTATACCAAAAATGGTGTAAAAGGTAGTTTGGTGTTAGTTTTGGTGTCACATTGGAGATGGCCTAAGGATGGAGCTTGATCCTTGCTTTTTTTGAAAAAGATAAGGAAAATAATTTTAACTAAGGTGCCATTTGTTTTTTAGTCTGAAGTATGAATTTAACTTTTTTTCAGACATTTGTTTATTTTAAATTATTTTTTTAACTGATCACTTATTGTCAGATAATTTTATCTAAATAGAAAAAGTAGAAAAAGTTCACTTTTATCTAAAGTTTGAAGGCTAAATAGAAAATTTTAATTCAAAATATCAAAAATACCTTTGACAATTCATGTATTTCTAATATTATGTATAAACCTTATATTTTTATATTATTTTTGAAGTTATTTTTTTTAATTGCTTTAAATTTTTATTTACATGATAACATTAACTAAACTAAAATATTGAACAAATCAATTTATGCCAATTGTGATGAATCAAAAATAAAATAACAGTGTTGGCTTTAAAATAAAATTTGATATTATAATTACATCTTTCATTAAAAAATTAAATTAAGATCAACAATGATAGGATTTTTTTTTTTAATGTTACCAAACTAATCAACCTGTGAAAATTATAAATTGCGAAGAACAAATATATGCACCACTTAAAAGGATATTCATGTCAAGCTATTAACTTTTAAGTTTTTCTATTCAGATGTTGAAAAAAAAAAAAATAAAGATGTCATTCAGACCTATTCCGACTTTAACTAAATTCAAACCTATTCAGATTTTAGATAAAAAAACAAACGCAACCTAAGTCTATTCTCAGTTTAACCGTCTCCTCACTTAAATCCTATGTGCCGACCTTCCTCTGATTGCTATATTATGGAGAGGTGAGCAATAAGATTTTGAGTAAAGCTTTACTATGGTCGGCCTATTTTATCACTGAAACAACCAGCAAAACTAAACAATGACAATGATCAAGCCCTAGTTTGATCGGACAAGATCAGATCATGACTAGTCGTTGCAGTTCTACAAGTAGGAAGATGTACTAGTAGAAGATGCAATAAATGCACTAATTATATCCTTTAAAACATTAAAAATAAATAAAAACCTTTTTTTGTAAAATTAGATTTCTTTGACTTGATTAATTTATTACTAACGAATCACTAAACCTTGTTTCCTCACAAGAACTCATGGGAAAAATGACCCTAAACGGCTATACAAGGAGTTTAACAATGATAAGTTTTTCATGCAGATTTGGAACGATTAAGTTCCGTCAAAAATTAAATAACCCTACAAATCGAATTGTAATCAAAGTATCGACCTAATCGGCTCCGGTTCCATTCAATTTTTACCTATTTTAGGTTTAAGTAACCAAAAAAAGAACAAAAAAGAACAAATCCATCACTACTCAAATACACAAAATTGAAAAAAAAAATATTTATCAAATAAAAAAATGAAATTTAGCTATCAATTCAACTCTTATGTTTCATTTTGATTTTGTTAAAATAAAACAAAAAATCCAATAAAATTACATAGCCCGTCACGGGCCATGGTTGAAGCAGCAGCAGTAGCGATGAATAGTGGAACCAGCTGATGCATGATTTGAACGGCCGAAGAAGGCAGTAAGTGATGGCTTCCCAAGGTGAGGTTGGCAAGTTGCTACTGGTGGAGCTTGGTGCTTGCATCGCTGCATGCCTGGTGACTCGCTGATGAGCAATGCCAGATTAATTGAAAATTTGAAATTGATGATTTTTTATTTTTACGATGGTGAGAGTTTCATCTTTGATTTTTTGCCCTTTTTTTTTTATAGAAAGAGATAAAGATAAGAGTTTTTTTATTTGGTTTGTTGTGCGCAGAATGCGGACTCAAGCGTAGCAAATTATCATAGAAAAATAAATGACACAAAATTTTACGTGGTTTGGCAATTATGCCTACGTCTACGGGAGCAAGAGAAAATAATTGTATTACTAACAATTATTGGAGTACAATATTTGAGTAAAAAAACCTCACTTTCCAAAACCCAAATATACCCAATACTCTCACACACACTTGAAAGAAAAAAATAAACCTCTCAAATACACACTCTCCAATTGCTTACTCTCTCAATAATTCTTCACTTGAATTGTTGCTCTCAATTTTGGGATACTTTGGAATAAAGAAAAGACTTCAATTTATAGGCTTCAAGCTTGCACTATTCCACTTAACCCCTCTGCAATTTGTCAATTTTCATCCCTGTCAATTTGACAAATTTTGCTAACTTTTCCATTTTTCTTCATTCAGTGCTGCATTGTCAAATGTCAAATATTCTGCAGCTTGCAATTTTGAATTTAGAGCCAATTTATTGATTTCTTAACAATTCTCCACCTCGGTAAAGATTTGTCCAAATCTGAGCCGACTATCAACGAACAATTATCCCCAAAGTGGCTATGTCTGTAACTATCTACGTACTCATAATCTGGGATCAAGCCAACCACAGTTCATGAATTTCCCAAACTCAACACATTCGAAGGATTTCAATTAGTTTAAAACAATGTTGAAACTCAACTCTAGAAATCACCTCTATCAACATATCTGATGGATTATCTTTGGTATCGATCTTTCTCAACAACAGCTCACCGCTTTCATTAACCTCCCTCACATAATGATATTCCACATCTATGTGCATTGTTCGAGCATGATATATTTGTTATTTCGTAAGGAATATCGTATTTTGGTTATTACAGAAGGCCTCAATGTTCTCCTGGATTACTCCCATATCTCCTAAAGCCTTTCAACCAAATAACTTCCTTTATAGCCTCAGCCGCTGCCATGTACTCTGCCTCCGTAGTAGAAAGAGAAATTGTTGACTGTAGAATTGGCCTCCAACTAATTGGACCTCCACCCAATGTCTATACGTAGTCTGTTTTTTATCTTTGTTTGTCAAGAAGTCTGACGAAAACAGAATCACAATACCCAAGACATGTTGACCATAATCCTTCTTAAACAATAATTCAACATCATTTGTCTCCTACAGATATCAGAGAATCCACTTCACTGTAAGCAAATGAATTTTACCTGGATTATGTATGTATCGACCAACCATACTTACGGCTGGAGATATGTCAGGCCTTGTGCACACCATAGAATACATAAGACTACCCACAACACTAGCATATGGAACACGAGTCATGTAGTCATGCTCCTCTTGAGAAGGACATAAAGAAGAGCTTAATTTGAAATGAGGAACTAGAAGAGTAGAAACTGGTTTGGTTTTGTCATCTATACCAAAATTTGAGTCGCACTTTTTCAAATAAGACTTTTGAGACAACCACACGCTCCCATTCTTTTTTGTCTTTACGAATCTCCATCCTAAGTATTCTCTGTGCATCACCTAATTTTTTCATCTCGAACTAAGAAGCCAACTGCTTCTTTAATCTTTTAATCTCACCTCTATTCTTCGAAGCTATAAACATATCGTTGACATAGAGTAATAGATAAATGAAAGCTTCATCTTGTAGTCTTCTAAAGTAAACACAGTGGTCGTGTTCATTTCTAGTGAATTTCTGCCCTTGTATAAATTGATCAAATCTTTTGTACTATTGCTTTGGTGATTGTTTAAATCTATACAAAGATTTAATCAATCTGCATACATGATTCTCCTTTCTAGCAACTTTGAAACCATCAAGCTGAGTTATATAGGTTTCCTGCTCCAAATCTCCATGCAAGAACGTCGTCTTAACATCCAATTGAGTCAATTCTAACTCATATTCAGTTACCAAGACAAGTAGGATACGAATGAAAGTATGCTTTACAATTGGATAGACCACTTCATTATAGTCAATACCTTCTTTTTGAGCAAAATATTTTGCTACGAACCTTGCTTTGTATCGAAGAGTTGTTTGATTTGGAGAATCTCACTTCTTGGTGTAGACTCATTTATTGCCAATAGCCATTTTTCCCTTAGGTAACTCCACAAGTCTGGTTTTGATGAAGAGACTTTATTTCTTCTTCAATAATTAACTTCCATTGATTACTTTCACTACTATGTATAGCTTCGCCGAAAGTGTTGAGGATGTCATCACCAATAATTGAAAGTGCATAGGCTACCACCATATCTGTAGTAAGCCATCCGGTTTCTTAATCACTCTTCTTGGGCTCCTTGTTGCTATACTATCATTTTATCTTCTACATCTTCAGTTGTTTTTGGTGATGTTGTTTCTTCTTGTTGTGGGACATCACCAGAAACAACTTCTTCTTCAACTCTTGAGGTTTTCTCTTGTTGAGCTCTCCTCTGATGTAGAACCAACTAGTACATATGGAGTTGCATCAAACTCCACCTGCTACAATGTTTCATTGGTCTTGTTCTCCACCTGCTGAGAACTTGAAGCTTTTAACATAAAAGCTTCATCAAAAGTGACATCTATACTATGCACAACCTTTTATCTTCAAGATCCTATACCTTTAAATCCCACGAAAATAGCTTTTCTTACATAAGGGTTGAGCTTATCATTCTTTATATGATAATAAGTTGGACAATCAAACACATGAATGGAGTCATAGTATTATGAATGCTTTCCAGACTACATTTCCATAAGAATTTTATCTCAATTGCAGCAGAAGGCAACTGGTTTATTAGGTCACTTGCGTAGCTCATAACCTTAGCCCAAAATTTTTTATCTAAACCTACATTAGATAATATACATTGTACTTTCTCCAGTAGAGTACGATTCATACGCTCAGCCACACCATTCTGTTGCGGAGTATTTGTCACCATGAAATGTCTTTTTGTACCCTTATTCTGGCATACTTGTAAGAATGGATCAGAAGTATATTCACCTCCATTATTAGAATGTAATATTTATATCTTTCTACCAGTTTAAGTCTCCACAAGTTTCTTCCATCTTATGAAAATCTCTAGAACCTCATCATTTACTCGCGCGATGTACATCCACACGTCTAGAAAAATCATCAACAAATGAAACAAAATAATGGCTTCCACCAATTGATGCAGTCTTGGTTGGTCCCCATACATCGCTATAAACATATTCAATGATCGCACTAGTATCATGATTAGCCATACCAAACTTGACATTTTTTTTTTGCCAACAACACAATGCTCACAAAATTTCAATTTACAAAGTCCATGCTTCATTACAGTTTGTAGAGACTTTTCTCCAGCATGTCCTAGTCGTATATGCTATAGCTTAATGGTGTCACCGTGCGCCTAAAAAATATTAGCTTCATCAGTTGTACCTCCCTTTAAATAGTACAAATTGTGACGTTAAACCCCTTCTAGAATTACAATAACCATATGTGTGAACTTCATTGTACCATCTTCAATGGTAACCTTGTAGCTTTTAGCCTCAAAGGCACCTATAGAAATTAGATTTTTCTTCAGATCTGGAGCGTATCTAACTTCTTTCAATTGTCTGACCATTCCGTTGAACATTTTGAGCAGACTTGTTCCTATCCCCATTGTGCGAGAAGGTTGATCATTCCCCATCATAATTACACTAGATTCCAGATCACAAAAATCTGTAAACCATTCCCTTATGGGACACAAATGATAGGTTACTCCAGTATCAAGTATCCACTCGCTCAAATCAGTCACGTATGCTGCAGGAGTAATACTTAGTGAATAGTCAGATTCTTCATCTTTATGTGCCATATTTGCTGCTACTGGTTTCTTCTCATCTATTTTCTAAGCCATCGAACAATCTTTCTTCTCTTTTATGACAAAATGCACACTCATCTCGAGCTATATTTCTGCTTCTCGATTTGGACCGAGAATTCTTTCCACCTTGTTTCTTTTTTTTTTCTCTATCGTCTTTTCTCTGACTAACAAAACTTTAGACAATACTTTTTCGGAATGTTTTTCATTATTTTGAATTTATAAATTGGTCAATGTTGTGCAAACATCTTAAGAAGACTTACAAAGCTCTTCTTTTTTTAGCAAATGTACCATTTAAGTCGACATTTTTGGTTTGTTAAATATTAATAACTTTTATGATGGCTTAACAACATTTATTAATCATGCAATCAAAAATTATTTCATTCCATCCTCAGCAAAAAAACTCTTTGTTTGTGCTCATACTACTAATGTGTTATTTGATCTTTTGCAAGTTTACAAACCAATCCTAGTAATGTTTTTTACTAATTTTTGTTGTAAAGACTAACTTTGGATAAATTTAGTCGAAGATGGCTGAATATAAAGTGTAGTAACTCTAAAAACGCATTTTTTTACTCTTAGAGTTTTGTTTCTTAAAAAAAAGAATTCATTTTCTTAACTTTTTTTCTTTTTCTCTTAATCATCTCTTTTAAGTTTCTGCAGTCAGTTTAGATGTGATCGCTCCAACTTCTTCTTTTATTATGTTTTATTTAACTTTAAAATAAAAGTGAAAAAAATAAAAAATAAAAATTTTATGTGATCTTCTTATATTGGATAACATGATGACTTCTAAATTTTGATATTTGTATTATCTTTGGCTTTGAGTTATGTTACATCATGTTTTCCACTTTGTATGTTAAAATGTAAATTGAGAAATTTGATGAGTGAAATTAATTAAGCTATTTAAAGGAATGAACATGTCATGGTAAGTCCAAGTGAGTTTTTAAGCCTATTATCCTTGGAGAATAACCTTGTTTACCTATATAGCTTCACAGTTTATTATACAATATCTCTATATTTTCTTTAAAGTCAAACAAAAAAGTGAAAAAAAAGAAAAAAAATTGTGCTATGAAAGATTATTTAGAGCCCTAAAAAATGACAAAAAGGTTATCTTCGACCCGTTTGAACCTTTCTAGCCACCCTATTATAAAATATCCATAGTTAACCCCTTTGAGCTTATATATTATTAAAAAAAAAACTTTTCTTTGGTAACCTATCATTTTATCCCACTCCAATGTAGAGTATCATCTTATATTTTATGTTTTCCACCACCCAGTAATGTTTGAAAATAGGAATGATTGTGTATTCTTGAAAATGGTGCTATGAAAAAAAAATAATATGAAACAAGAGAAAAAAAAATCTAAGTGAAAAAGCACCTTAAAATCTCCAAAAGTTCTCTAGTTTTCAAACATATATTTTGTTTTTCCTATTATACCTTTTTGTTAGCCATGTCCCTAGCCTACGTTACGTTCTAGTGAAAGTCCTTGATTTTAAGGAACTATAGTCTGAAGTAGAAGCTGATAATATGGACCAAACAACGTGGTGATGCATAAAAATGAAAACAAATTGGTTTGGCTAGTAATTCCCTAATTTGAGATCATTTTATTTGTAAGTTGTGGGCATTATTCTTTCATCTTGGTAAGAGTGTGTGATATTGTTTTACTATTCTCTCAATCTACTACTTCTTAGAGTGACTATTTTTATTGAGTTTTATTTTTTTAAGAGAGTCACTTTTAACCGTGAGACTTTAGGGTTTGACATATTATTTTTAAAAGTGGCTTGATTAATATAGCTCTAATAATTGATCATTTTGCATGATTTTACGTGATTGATCTGTGTGGGTCTGGTTTTCTTTAGGCTAAAGATAATTCTTATACTTTTACTTGATTATTGTCATTAATTCGATAAAAGAAGTAAACACAGAGCTTTCAAAAAAAAAAAAGACAAAAGAGAGATTTCACACACACACACACACACACACACACACATATAATAATAATAATAATAATAATAATAATAATAATAAAAGAAGATGGTATGATCCTCACCTATAAAAGGCAGGGGGAGGGAGAACAAAGGGGGTAGAGGCAAAAGAGGAAGTTGAGAATGAAGTTTGTTAAATAAAATAAGTATTTGGTTTATCAATATGTGTGGCTAATTTTTTCAACTGAGGTAAATGGGGAAGCTCAAGGATTCAAATTATTGATTAATTACTCTCTCGAGTGAATTTTAAAGTTTTTTTTTGTATTTTTCTTCTTTACCAGTTTCTTTTATGTCATATTAATTTATAGGTCTAGATCTCTTTAGATTTATATGATATTTTGATAAAATGTCGACATTTCAATATAATTGTGGCACATTAGGTAATTGATCCCATATTTATCACACTAATGATTAGTTAAGAATTAAAGGGCAAAATAAATACAAAACACAAATATGAGAGATTTTTTATAACCATAATTTGAAATCCAAGAGTAGATCCTGTAACCGTAGCATATTTTCATATTGATTTCTATTACTTTCTTTTCTCACATTTAATTTTTATTGTTTAATAAATTAACTACTAGATTTTAAATTCCCTGTGCTTTGACCCAGACTCATCTGGTTATATTATAACTAAATACTTTTATACTTGAGAGTAATAATAGTTTTAAGTCATGTCATAAATACTATAATGATGTTGAATCAAATGTTGATTTCACTAGTCGTCAGAATAAATGGGAGAAAGATAATACAATAGTAAAAGCAACAATTTTGAGCCATATGCAAGATGAACTTATTCCTTTATTTGAAGATCATAGGACTGCAAAAGAAATGATAAAAGCGTCATTTCAATATATTTCTATTCAATTTATTCTCGTCATTTAAATTTCAATTTTAGGATAATCTAAGTCACTTTCACCACAAATCCAACCACCCATTTAGAAAATTAATTCTACACACAATTAAAATCCACCTCCTCGTGAGATCGACACTCGTCACCGTTGATCTATACTACAATAGATTCGTGCACTTGCGAATTCAATAAAAGTTACACAACACCTAGGGGAACTCATATTGACTTAACTTGTTATTCAGATGCTGATTTTGATGAATATAAGGTTGATAGAAAAAGTACTAGTGGAACATGTCACTTCCTAGGTCATTCACTTGTCTCTTGGTTTAGTACAAAACAAAACTCGGTTACGCTTTCAACTACAGAGACCGAATATATAGCCGCTGGTAGTTGTTGTGCAAAAATCCTTTGGATGAAACAAACTCTTAGAGACTATAGTATTAATCTTGATCAAATACCTATCTTGTGTGACAATACTAGTGCTATCAATCTATCTAAGAATCCCATTCAACATTCTAGGACTAAGCATATAGAAATTAGGCATCACTTCCTTAGATATCATATTAAAAAAGGAGATGTTGTAATTAAATTTGTTTCTACTGAAAATCAACTTGCGGATATCTTTACAAAACCTTTTAGTGAAGAGCATTTTATAAAGATAAGATATGAGCTTGGAATGATGAATGTTGCATATTGAATTATGATTTGTTGATTAACTTGATATGTTTGTTATTGTATGGATTTATATTTCATGGATTAAATGGCTTATCGAAAAATTTTGAATCTCAAAATGATTTAAAATTGATCAATTTCTAAGCCAAAAATAAATTGGTGTGTATAATACAAGTCTAAGAGCTTACCGAACTTCAAAAATTTTCTTTTGAGTATTAACCGGTATATTGTTCCCTATCAATTGGACCATTTCTCCCATTGATTATTCTCTGGATAAATCCGGATAACCGGATTCAACAAACGGAAAGTCGGATTAGCTTTAGTTGCTCTCGGGTCAAATTTCAGATAACCGGATTCTTCAAACCGATCAACTGAATGAGTTTTGAACAAATTTGGAAACTATCCGGAAAATCAGATAAAGAAACCGGCAAGCCATTTTCGACTTTCATAATTCTGGACATTAACCGGCTAACCGGTGAGTGGGATCCGGTAAACCGGATTCGGTTTTCACCTCACTAGACACTAACCAACTAACCGATTAGTGAAATTCGACAAGCCGGATTCAAGGATTTTTAAACTGTTCATATTCCCTTTCCTTCTTTCGGCAATTCGGATACCACTCTCTCTCTAAAACCTGATTTCTTACTCTCTCTTTCTCACTCCAAAATCCTTCATTTCCACTTGTTTTCGATTCCAATCGATCTATAAAACTTATTTCCCATCCATTCATGTGTCCAAAATCATCTTTCAAATCCATTTTCAACCTCAAAATCACTAGATCCAAAATCAATTCTAGAGTTTCAACTGAATTTTTCTCTCTCTAGATTTCTTTATCTTAATCCGTTTTTGAACTAAATTACCTTCCAAACTCTCTTTCAATCCTCGTTATCTCCCTTCTCATTGCCTCATTTCACTTCAAATCATTCAAAATCATCATGTCAAGCTTGCGGCTGGTTCGAAGAAAAGGCAAAGAATTGGTTCAACCCACCAATCGATCACGGCAAGCAGGGGGTACCTCCAATCAATCCAATTTTGAGTGTACACACTTTCAGAACAACAAACATTTAGCCAAATATTTCACCAAAGTTTCAGGACTCATGAGGTACTCAATACGTTTTATATTTTACTGGATTAGCTTAATACTCTCAATATTAGTCATAGAAATTTATTTTAATTATTGGGAGATGTTGGTTGGATTAATGCACTTATTATTGAGGAGAATGTGTATCCCGACTTGGTGAAAGTGTTTTACTCGAATATGGACGTTTCCAATGAGAACAAAACTCGAGTAATCACCAATGTTGGAGGAGTTATGATTGATTTTGATGTTTCGGTATTAAACTCTATCCTAGGATCATCTGGCTTTGGCCTAGAAATTTTTTCGCCTAGGAAATCTCCCAAACTCGATAGTTATGCTCATGTTGACGTCGTTCGTAATATATGTCGGCGTAATGATCTTTCTGCTGAAGATTGTACCATTCATTTCCGTACTCTGGGTCTTTGTCTTCAAACCCGTATTTTGCTTCACTTTATTCAATCCACTGTTCTTCCTAGATCAGGTCATTTGGATGAGGTTTCTCATATGGACGTTGCTTTGATTGACTGTATTCTTAGACGTCGTCTGGTTAACTTGGGATATACCATCATCCGAACCATGTTGACCATACCTGCCTTGATTACCCGCTTCCTTCTGTATGGTCACTTTATTACCCGAATCCTTAAATACTTTCATGTATCGATTCATGAACTATCGTGTAGACCGTCTAAGGGTATAGGGGATGACGCTTTATTTGGCTTAGGTTTTGATGGAGTAATGGCACTTGGGTCAAGTTCACTGAAAATAAGTTCACCTTTCTTGCTCCAAGTGATGATCAACCGCTTAATGCTGTGGTTCCAGCCGATTAGCTACCTGTTTTTTCATTTTCATTTTGTGGTCAGCGTAGACGTCGAGATCCTTCAGTGTCTACCTCTGCTCCTGCAGCCTCTGCACTTATTTTACCACATCCCGAGCCTTCTATTTCTGAAGAGGTTACTCTTCAACAGCTTATGGATAAGGTGAGGATACTCTCTGTGCAACAGACTGAGTTTCAGCAGCAGCAACAACAACTTATTCATGGACAACACCTTCTCTTTGAGCACTTCGGCATTCTATATCCGTATCCTCCTCCATCACCACCATCGTCACCACCTCAGTAGTCTCTTATTCTTATATTTGGACACACCTACATTTCATTTACTGCTTTATGTACTTTTATTTTCAATGGTTGTTATGATTTTGGATTTTGTATTTGTCTTGGATGATATGGATTTGCTTTGATTGATTATTATGTTCTTGCCTTATGATTTGGTTGTTTTTTTGAAATAATATGCTTGTATTGAGATTGTGATGATTGATAGGGGGAGCTTTACTTCTTTTTGATGATGAAGGGGGAGATAAAATTTGTAAAGGGAAAATATGAGAAATTTATTTGTTATGAAAAACATTCATATGCATTTATGCAGGGGGATTCTTCTAAATTATTTTCAAATTAATTTTTAATCTTGCATTGATTAAGGAGGAGCTTTTCATAACTAAATCAATTTTTTATAATGTGTTTTGTCATCATCAAAAAGGGGGAGATTCTTAGCCTATATGACTATAATTATTAATTTTGATGATAACAAATCACATGTGTTGGTTAAACAAAGATTTATGTATTGTGCTTTTATAATAAGAAAATGATTTTATAGAGTTGAGTTGTTTTTCAAGTTATGGACTAAAATGAAAGTATTTTACAATTTTTGATATTGTTTTAAATTTCAGATTTGGACCTATTTAAATATTTTGGACCATTCTATAATTTCACATATTTTGGGACATATCATAATTTCAGAAAGTTTTGGGATTGATAAAGCATTATTTAGAAATTTTGAAATTGGACCTATTTGAAAATTTTCATAACGTTTTGGCCATAATACAGTTTCATAAAATTTTGGGGTCAACCTGTAATTTTAGAAAATAGTTCACTGTAGCAGTTACTGTAGCAAGCAGCTAACTGGATGTGACAAGCGGTAGACCGGATTTTGGGCAGTAAGTTTTTGAAAAATAAACGGCTATCCGGATTTCGTAAACGGCATACCAGATGTTCTGAAATTTAAATTTTTGTTGTAACGGTAACATAAAAGCGGCTAACCGGATTCCATAAACAGTAAGGCTGTTATCACCAAAATATGTATAACGGCTAGTTTTTGAACTCAAACTATATAAACTCAAATCCAATTCATTTTCAAGCTCCCTAGCAAGAAAAATAAAAAAGCACACAACATTTATTGAGCTCTCATTTCATAAATCATAAAACCTTGAATGATCTTTTGTTCTTCAATTTGTATATCTACTCTTTAAGAGAGTTTTTATTGTAATCTTCAATTCCTCATCTCAATTGTGAGTGTTTGAGTGTGTGAGACACTTGAGTGAAGAGATTAAGAGATAATCTCTTTGTTGTAAAGGTTCATTGATACCTTGAAGTCAATTGTAAACATTTGAAGCCTTGGAAGGATTGGATAGTAAAATCCTCAAGCTTGGATCGCTTGGAGGCGTGGACGTAGGCGGGGATTGCCAAACCACATAAAAATTTGTGCATTTGTTTCTCTTCTCTCTTACTCATTTGTTATTGTGCTTTTATTGAACTTATTGCTTTCGAATTTATTAAGGCGTTAGATTGAATTGTTGTGTGGTTTTGTTAGGATAATTTTTAAAATACCAATTCACCCCCTCTCTTGGGTTGCACACTTATATTTCACCAAGATGAATAAATTCAAGCCCAAATACATAGAAGCTTCTTGTGATAGGTGCAGTAGGTGTGGTTGGTGAAATAGGTGAGTGGTAGGTTTTAATGAATGGTGAGGATTTGTGCAGTAGTTGAATAAATGAATGGTTGTGATTAGTTTGTTTCATGTATGAATACCCCCTCTCCCCTTTGGTTTATGCATCAAGTGAAGTAACAAAATCTCTAAGTTGTAGAGAGTGAAAAGTAAGAGTTGTAGTTGGTGAAGAGTGTTGTTGAAGAAACAAAATAGTGTGTTTTTTGAGTGTTCAATTTGTTAATTCTCCAACACACGTAACTTATACAATCCATTAAAAAATCCAATTGTCAATAAAATAAATAAACAAAGATTACAAATGAATTTAACTTAAGAATAAAAAAATACTATAACATAGGTGGTCCATATAACATTTTGAGGATAACGTGCTTTAGCCTAGAGCACATCTGGTGACGATGCCATTATATGAGCAGATTACAAAGTCAATGTATCCTGCAGTGGGATCAATAAAAAAATTAAGGAGGAAAGAACATTCCCCGGCCAGCTAAAGGGCATTTGAGGCCTTGGCCAATTCCTTTTACAAGGCCTCTTAACAGTAATATAAAAATTACTTAAAATGTTTCACAAATTTTCTGTTGATAGAACGATTTCGGGCCAATTTGGAATTGTTGTAACTAGTAACTTATGAAAAGATTTCGGGCCAATTGCAGATTTTTGCAACTGATGAAATAAGTTTCTTCTATTATGCAAATGAAATAAGCCACTAAACAAACATACAACTAAGTGTTTAATTAACTATGTTGTTGTGATTGCCGTGAGTTTAAAAGTAAAATATTTTCGTTTGGTAAATTTTATTACTAAAGTATTTGTTTTATTGTACAATAACTAAAATGGACATAAGTTGATTTTTATTTTTCTAGAGAAAATTTGATAAATTTTCCAGAAAATTTTTTTCCTTTTAAAGCTCACAAATTTAATTAAATTGAAAAAAAATCAACTCATTAAAATATAAGGAAATTAATAATAGTTATAAAAAAAAATAAAATTCTTACTATAATGTGTGTGCGTGTGTGTGTAATAGAAATTAAGTAATATGAAGTGGTGATAAGAGTTAGCTTCAGATCCAAAATTATACGGTGCTGTAAATAGTTTAAAACATTGTAAAAGTCTATTTATGATGTCATAAATCCTTTCTAGTTTTTATTCCCAGACTTTAACTCTAAATTGAAAATTTTTTTATTGTGGTAATATGTTAAATGCACTAATGTTTTACTAATTAATTTGTATTTATTAAAAATAATGAAAACATATTGTATATATTTTCCAAGAAATGGGTGAGTTTACACAATAAGTAACGTGAAAATATCCCGCTCTTTCTAAAATAAAATATGTTAGCTTGGTATAGGTGTGACATTAGGAAGTTACAAAATAAAATTTTTTTCTTGGTCAACCATATTAGTGGAATCATGGAAATACGCAAAAATTTTATTTATTGATTAAAAAGAGACAATTACACTCAATCTTAAACTTTTTACCAGCCTTACCCGTTGTAATAACAAAATGCAATAAGCCAAAAACAGAAAGAGCGACAACATCTTGAATTCTGAAGCTAAACCTTCATTCCAAAAAAACAATGAAAATGCAGATACGAAGAGGAACCAGCGATGAAACAAAGACTTAAGACTTCATTCCAAATCCAGTGGGAGACCTAAAAAGGGTACACGATCGATAATAAGAGTTTTAATTGATTTGATGAAGCAGTGATTAAGGAATTGGTTGTAACCACGATCAATTCCTCTTTCTCTAATAACAGCAAGCGAGTCCTCCTTGGAAAGTGTTCCCTCAGTGTCGGTAGGTTTAATAACATGAACCTCAGCACCAATATACATGTATTATTATTAAGAAGGTACCCTTGTAAATGTTGATTAAATTCTGCTAGGGTAAGAAATTTTCCGAAGCCCCATTCCCTTGTCTGCTGATCATAGGTCCTCACTGGAGATTTAGCATCTTGGACTGCCAAGTAAGCCTTCCTAATCTTGTCATACAGAAACAATCTGTAGTAGACATTAACACTCCAGGCAGCATTAGAATAAGAATTGCTTTCATCTATTTTCAGGTAAAGGGAAAGATGACGTCTATGTTCTTTGTGACCTACTGTATCTGCATTTGATGAGGGGTAAGCTTCATAGTACGTATGTCCTGTAATTAAGTGTTTCTTTTCTTTTTTTGATTTAGAAAAAAATATCTACAGTCTACCCAGAGTTTCACCATTTTTCAAAAACGTTTCTACTTCCAACTTAATACCGTTAGTAACTTTAATAGAATATTAGCAAAATGACAATGTTGCCCTTTAATTTACACCATAAAATAATAAAATTATAACAGAAATAGAAACCAAAATTAAAAAAGAAAAGAGGAGATATTTTTCAGAAATCCTATACTTACAAAATCAAACCCTTCATTAAATCACAATCTCATAAATCATAACCTAATCGTACGACTCAAATCCTAAGAAATCAAAATCCCCTTAATCTTGTCCACTATCTTAGGGAGAAAAATAAATAAATAAAAGTCTAAAATGATTAATTTTGACAAGTTCGATTCTTCTTATTCTTTTTATTTTAGCAGATTAATCGACAATTCTGAATGTAAATGACTACTTTTGATGAGTAAATTATAAAATGAGGCAATAGATGTGAAGAGCAGAAAATGGAAAATAGAGGAATTATATATTGATTTGACCATAATGGATTGTTCTTTATACTAAATTACGTTTGGGCTATCTTATATAAAAGTGTACTAAATATTTTTATAGTACAAATAGTGCCATAATTTTTGATTTTATAGGTAACTGTTGGATTAATTTTATTAAGTACTTCTTTGATTAGATTATCAATCTCAACCTTATGTTGATTGATTCATCTAATTGTTCCTGTCATTCTTCAAAGTAACCTAGTTGGTTTGATTTCTAATCTCGGTTACAGAGGTAAAAAACTGGCATTATTAGTCAGACTATTCATCCTAGAGATGGTATTGCAAATGTGTTTTATCTTCAAAACATTTGTATCAACCACCTTAAACCTTTTATTTCCATGCAAGAGATTTTAGAGAAAAAAACTAGCTAATACCCACAACTTTATTTGAAGTCTTTGTTTATTCATTTTATTGGCAATTAATATATGTGTTACATCGTCTTTAACAAATGAAACTTATACTATTGACTAGCATAGGCTTAATTTACACTTACCTTCCCTAATTAAAGTTTTATTACAAGCCCTAATTGAAATTATTAAAGAGCGAAATTTATTAACATTGGCTAATACAGGCTAGATTTATTATATAAAATGACTTTACTTAACAAAAAATACTACAATATGATATTTATTACTAATATAGCTAATGACTTTATTGGCTTTAACTACGATTTGTGCTATAGTAGTCATCTTTGATGTCAACATCTGAAACTTTCATGCGGCTGCTGCGGAGTCCTATTGGTTAGGGGTAGTTGTTGTTATAGTGAAAATAAATCTTTAGTTTTTATTTACTTGTAGAAATGTCCACTAAGTGAGCACTTGTTGCTCTCTTTTAGCTGTGTCTTTGTTGTTTTCCGTTAGAGTCTTTGTATAAATTCAGAGTTCAAAGATGAATAATGACAGCAGATTAATTTTCTTCAAAGTTCATCTAGTATTGCAGGCTTAGGGATTTGAACGTTCATCTAGTATTAAGAGTCTAAAGATGAATAAAGGCAGCAAATTAACAGAAAAGGATCCTCTCTTGATCTAATATGTTCTGAGTTTTTCAAGATCTTCTGCCATGTGTCTTTTAGTGGTAGTTTATGGGTAAGATTCAACTTCTTTTATTTTTTTATTCATTAACTACCAATCGGCAATTGAGTTATTTACTCATGACATGATCAGATCATGAGAGAATCCTGATCCGCAGATGAACATTTACTCATTTATTATTAAGACCTTCGCCTTTACCTAACAAAAATTATTAAAAAATGAATATTATTAATATTGGCTTAATATTTTATTGGCATTAGTCATGCTAGTCTTTTTTTAATGTTAAGTGATTGTCATTATATTACTAAAACATCTTTTTTTTCATTAGATTAATAAAACTTGTTGAAATTACATAATTGGCTACTTGATCTAGAATGACCCAAAAAAAAAAAAAAACTCTATCGGTGTCTCATTTTATTAAATTATTTCCTTCATTGAGAAAACATAATTAAACCTTAGGGATTTGAAAGTTATTAACTCAAACAAGGCCTGAAGTTCTATGATTCCAATCTATTAAATTAGTTTTATCTAATCGCATAGAAAATTTATTATAATGACCTTACCTAACAAAAAAAGTTAAAAGAAGACCTGAACTTGTTGATATTCCATATGGTAATTAATTTGATTGAGAATGACCTTAACTTAATCAGAGACTTTTGGGATTTGTTAATAAAGAAAGATATGCTTTACGTTATCCGGTTCACACATTACATATGATCAAGGGGCTAAACATTGCTGCCTAAAAACGACAGTCGATCCGGTGCTTGGTCCGCCGATTTACACGTCCCAAAGGTACATAATATTTGGTGGACAAAACAGCTATTCAGGACGATTACTATAGGTTATAATTTGAAAGGCACGAATTCATTAAAGTAAGGCCAAAATTACATTGAACCCTTAACTAGGTGACTTGTGGGAACTTATGTCCGCAAAAAAAAAGCGCCTCGTGATACAAGAGTTAACGTAGAACCAATCCTAGAGAGCTTTCCCAGCCAATAGGAGGCCTAGACCGACGTTCTGACCTATTGGCACGTAAGCGATGTTATCCACGTATGGTCCTGACAAAAGCCTTCGAGAATATCGCTTCTCATAAACCCTAGTTCACCTTACCGAAAATATTCAGCTATACTGTTAGGGTTGGGTATGGATTCGGCAGGATTGGATTTATGAAAACTCAACTCAACCTGCTACTGACTGAGTTGATAAAAAATCAACCAACCTAATCAAATAAATATGTCGAGCCCAAACCAGCTCAATTATCAAATTATCGGGTTGGATTGGGTTGAGTTGATTTGATTGATTAAAATAAGAAGTAAATGAGCATTTACCCTATTCAAATATATCAATCATTTATAAATGAAAGTCAATAATGAAGCAATTTTTTTATGAGATTAATTGAACTTGTTGAAATTCCATAATTTGCAAGTTGATTTAGGATGACTTAAACATGATCACACCTGTGTTAGGGGAATTTGTTAATAAAGAAAGACTTGCTTCGCTTTCTCCAGACTTTGTTAAATCTTAGAATTTGCCTATATATAGCTCGTATTTGCTAATCCAGGAATATCCATCGAAAGCTAATTTCACAAATTTCCTGCCTGCCGTTTGAGTTCATCAAATCCTTTCACCTTTTCGGAAATTCTACCATGGGCGACAACGGTACGTTTTGTGCTAATTACTGCTTTTCGAATAATCTTAGTTTGTATCATTTAAATTATCATCGTATTAATTATAGTCATTGCTACGTACAGTGTTCTTACATATATATTTTCACGTGAATTTTAGCAATATCAAGGGAGAAAAGAAGTCTTCCTCCAGCTGATTACTCACTGAAAATAGAGTCATTCAAGCTGCTATCCGAATCAACGGTTGAAAGTTTTGAATCTGGTGTTTTCAAATCCGGGGGCTACAATTGGTACGCCCATCTATGCATGCCTGCCTCCAGTCTTTGTATTGCTTATAGAATTAAAAATGAATGTATTATATTACATTTGTTAATTAATATTTATAAGTTTAATTTATTAATTATTTTTGTATATGGCAGGAAATTGGTTTTCTATCCCAATGGAAAAAAGAATGATGGTGGCAAAGACCACCTTTCCCTTTACCTGAAAATAGACGACAGCAATCCCCATTCTGATGGTACTTGGAATGTTAACGTGTACTACAAATTGTTTGTGTACGATCAGCTATCGAACCAGTACTTGGTGGTTCAGGATGCTAAAGCCCCAATGAGGCGCTTTGATAGGCGCAAGGGTGAATGGGGCTTCGGCAAATTTCTTGACCTTGCAACTTTTAATGAACCTTCAAATGGGTACCTTGTTGATGAAAGTTGTGTATTTGGTGCTGAGGTCTATGTTGTTAAACCAACTGGCTCTGAGGAAATTCTTTCCTTGGTTAGTGAACCTGATGATGGAACTTATCGTTTTACCATCCCAGCATTCGGTTCTGTAGGTGATACCGTTCAGCGCTCAGGTGAATTCACTGTTGGAGAAAGAAATTGGTAAGTATGCTCCTACTTCAATTTTAATAAATGGTCACACAGATTCACCTACTGCCCACTGT
>NW_006262201.1:11612246-11648760 GCF_000493195.1 Citrus x clementina | reverse complement strand
TATGACCATTCTTTAAGACAATAGGTCTCTGTGATTATTTTGCCAAACCTTAAGGTGTCGTTGTTCATTTTTTTAATTAATTCTATTGGGTAAAATATAGGCAACTGGTGGTTTATCCGGCAGGATCTGGAGCTGATAGAGGCAACTATCTTACTGTTTCATTAAAGCTAGCTGATTATCAAAAAGTTACACCTAAGAAACCAGTTTATGCAGAATTTAAGCTCAAAATACCTAACCAATACAGCAGGAATAGAGCTGGCGCTGAACAAACAGGTGAGTACCCGCCCTTTACCGGCATCAACTCTTTACTAGCTTCATATATATTTGAAGCCTAGCTTATTACATAAACAAGAGCTGGCTAACGCATATTAATTATACATCGAACATTATTTTGTTGCAGTTAAGTATTTTTTCAACTCGGCAGCGGAAAAAGAGTCTTCCAAATTTTTGTCGAGGGATGATCTGTATGACACCACCAAGGGATACCTTCCAAGCAATGAAACCCTAGTTGTCGAAGTCCAGTTTCTTGTTGTTTCAGTGATTAAGGCCAACACTTAATTCATGCATCGTCATCATGCATGATTTGCTGTGATCGCTTTGGATGAGTTCGTGAGATTTCATAAAGGGTGTTGATGTTTTTATTGAGTACTTATTAATGATTTCCAATAAAACGCTTGTGTTGCTAGTCTATGCAAGATTGCGTTTGCTTCTGTTATTTTGTTTTGTTTCTTCACTATGCGTTTTGTTGAAAACTGTGTTCATCAGGCAATGCCTGATTGCAAATAAATTAAGATGAGAGTAATCATCTGCATGTGTTATAATAAAAATCTTTGTGTCACTTGTGCTTCCTCTGTTATTTGAATGTATTTTCGTTTTAAGATGATTGATTATTTTGTGGCGCGTTCTACAAACAGTTGGTAAATCTGTCATTAACGAAAATTAAATACGCACTCTAATCTGAACAGCTTGACTTGTAGTCTCAATTTGTCATCTCATGTTTCATGATAATGCATGATTTCCTCTGATCGCTTTGGATGAGTTCATGAGATAGGGTATTGATGGTTTAATGAAGTATTTGTTGATTTCGAATAAAAAGCATGTATTCTGATGATTTTTTTTTTTTTTTTGTTTCTTGATTATACGCCTAGTTAAAAAATGTGTTCAGGCGAGGCCTAATCGATTGTAATTAAACAAAGATGCTAGTAATCATCTGTGTTATCTGATAAGTCTTCTACTTCCTTTAGTACTGTGCCATGTGAACAAAATATTTGTGTCGTTAAATCTGAATTATTATGCAGATTCCAATAAAAAATTTAATCCAGCATAAGCATCAAGGATCTAGTATCATTGCTTATGCCTACTAAGTTATAAATTCATATGCATATGTCTGAATGTCAATGTGTATAAAAAAAAGTTTAAAAAACACCTAAATCAAGTAATGCAACATCAAGAATTTCTATCTAAACAAAATATAATATGTAATAAACTAAGTCTTTAACTCCAATTAAAATAATAAATTACTCTTTAATACTGAATTCCAAAGATCCAAATACAAGAATAACTTATTTATCGTATAAAGAGTATTCACTACAGCAAAATGGTCTTCACTAATACTTAGCTCGTGATGCTTAATTAAAAAGTATCAGTATTTACATACATATGGTCCATTTTTCATGTTTAACATACAAGTATCACAAATTACTGATATGATAGGGTTAATAAGTTAGACATCAGAAATTTCTGACACTAAGATATCTAAAAAAAAAATCAAAATAATTTTAATCTTGTCCCAATTACAACTCAATCCCAAGACCTCTCAAAAGTCAAGCTTCTAAATTAAAAAGAGAAACAATAATATAATACAAAAAAAATGTATATATAGAAAATAAAAAAGCCCTAAGTCGGCAAATCCCTAATTCTAATGTCAACTTCATCTTCTAAACTCTCTCTCTCTCTCTCTCTAAGTCTCAGCAGCCACGTGTGCAGTCAGCGAGCGCGTTGCCACTCCTTAGCTAGTCTTCCGCGAAACATCCACACTATGTGCCGTCATCGACAATTTGTGTTTTGCCTCACGGTGCATTCGTCGTGACATGGTAGTTGTGACTCGTCAAGTCAACCAGTCTCACATCCTCACGGCTGTCACTCGTCAGCCAGTGGTCGTCATCACGGTCGTCGGCTGCTATTATTTTCAAATTTCAATTTTGATTCATAATAAAGGTATAATATTAGAAAATTTATTTTAATTTATTTGATTTTCGTATCACTACTAGAAAAATGGTCTTTACTGATACTTAACTTGTGACACTTTGTTAAAAAGTATCAGTATTTACATACATATGGACCATTTCCTGTGTTTAACATATAAGTATCACAAATTACTGATACCATAGTGTTTGCAAGTCAGACATCAGAGACCCCTGACACTAAGCTATCAGTTAAAAAATCAAAATAATTCTAATCTTGTTCCAAATAGAACTCGAACCCAAGACCTATAGAAGTCAAGCTTTTTAAGTTAAAAGGAAAAGAAAAAACCATAATATAATACACAAAAAAATGTATATATAAAAAAAAACCCTAATTTCGTAAATCCCTAAATCTAATCTAGGTCAATTTCATCTTCTAAACTCTCTTTCTCTCTGAGTCTCAACAGCCACGGTCTCTCTCTCAGCAGTCACGGTCACGGAAACAATTACATAGCCACGGTCTCTCTCTCTAGCACGTCGTCACTCACCCAGTTTGTTGTCAACTAGTGTATCATGACCGTCAGCCTGTGTACAGTCTGTCAGCGCGTTGCACTCTTTAGGTAGTCTTCGGTGAAGCATCCACACTGCGTGCCGTCATTGTCGATTTGTGCTTTCCTCACTATGCGTTCGTCGTGTCATGGCAGTTCTCACTCATCAGCTTCAGCTAGTCTCGCATCCTCACAGTCATCACTCGTCAGCCGGGGGTCGTCGTTGTAGTCATTACAGACACGGTCATCTGCTGCTGTTATTTTCAAATTTCAATTTTCATTCATAATAAAGGTATAATAGTAGAAAACTTATTTTAATTTATTTGATTTTTGTATTAATGTATTCGATTGAAATCGAATACTTGGTTAAAAAAAATTGAAATTTTTTCAGTTATGTATTTGATATCATTCTTGTTTAAGAAACATGCATTTCAGTAGTTGATTTCATTTAGTCCGTGTTCTTTTTGGTTGCTTTATTTGATAGAGCAGAGCAGAAGGCTTTTGAAACCTCAGCTTCCTTTTATTTTTTAATCTTTTATGGCGAAAGTAGGGTAAGAATAGTATGAAAACATGTTTTGCTTTCTTCTTGGATGGCTAGCTTGGCTTGCCGTGGGAGAGTGGGAAGCTGATTTATATCATATTAATTACATCACATGGTTATATAATAAAAGTTATATTTTTTTAGGAATGTGTATTTGTGTCATATTTTGAGCACAACATTTACTTGTTCAAATAGGGACTCGCAGTATACCGGCCTTGATGGGAGCTGTGGATATTTCATGGTCAATGGGGATGATTGGCTATTCAAGTATTGAATGTTGCTTTAGTGGTAGTTAGATCTTTCTATTATGTCTTTTATTTTATTTACTAGTGTTTATATAATGAATAATAAACAGTTCTTTGACTAGAAAGTTGTTGGTAGCATCATGGACCCAATTTGTGAGTATATCATTTCTCCTAACTTGCAAATATTTGTTCATTAGCAGTATTTATTTGGGAATATTTTGTACCTATAACGATCTGTAATGTTCTGGATTCTATTTACCTTTTGAGGACCTTAGAATGATTATGTATGTCAAATTCTCTATTAGATTTGTTCCTTGATTTACTAGTGTTAGATTTCTTTTGGATTCTAGTTATTCTCACGTGGCTTTGACTTTCCTTTATTGTTGTACTTTCTTTCCCTTTTCTTTTGGAATAAATTTCTTCGATTAATTGGGGCCCTAAAAAAAGTTTATACTAAAACCTTTATTCTGCCAAGTTATAATTTGCTACGACATATGGAGTGAAATATATCTTGGAAGAAATTGTAAAGTGGATAGTTTGAGATGCATGCTCAGATGTGGGGAGAGTTCTCTTGTTAATGATGAATTATACTATGTATTAGATGTACTATTGTAGCATGTCCTTTTAGGTCATATATTAGCAAGCCTCTTGTATCATAATAGCAGGGCGTTACCGCGTTGGTCAAATTACATGCTTGGTTTAATAGGTACTTTAATGCATTAAAAAAATATATTTGTCATTCAAGTTTATCCATGAAGCTTAGGAGTATTCATGTGCATTTATGAAGTTTACGTATTTAGTCTCTATACTTTTTTTTTTAGGTTACATTTCAAACAGGATTTAAAAATTTCTATTCTATAAATGTGCAGCAAAATTCTTCAGCAAACTACGGATGAAGTCAAAATAAATCCTTTCTAGCTAGCATGTGCTAACTTTTATAAAACTTGCATTTTGTCTTATCTCCCATGGGGAGGAGCTGAACTCATTCAAGTAATGCTTTATTTAATCATTGCTTGATGGTTTATTTAAATATAACATATATGTTTTATTGTCTTATATTCTGTATCTGTATTTTGGATTTGGAATTTCTATTAATGGACTTCACCTCTCTACCATAAAATGAGAATATATTAATACTCTTATGGCTATTTTGAGAGACAAACATAAAGAATCATCACCTTGGCAAAATAAGCTCCATCCTTTTTAAATAATCGACAGTGCATCGTGTGTAAGTGAATGATTGAGAGATCTCTATATATAATTGATCTAGTGATCTTTCTTTAATCTTTCCTTTGGTTTCTTTATCTCAATGACCTTAAGCCTTTTTGTATTGCTTTACCTCTATAACTGAATATGTTTAGTTTTCCATTTGCTGAAGTGAAGTTTCTAGGAGGTTGATGTTGTATTTTGACTCATGATTGTTATCATTGTGTGTTGAAGATTTGATAGGAAATTGAAAAGTATTACAAGAGTTTGGTAGTATACCTTTTTCATTTTTTGGCTTAGGGATACTTATATAATTCATTAGTGATAGCCTAAGAATACTTAAGATAAAAAGGATTAATATCAATTCTAAGCTTTTTTAGGATCTTTGGTAACTACTGTCAAGTGGTACTGTTTATTACTATGTTATTGCTTTTTATAATTTCTAGAAAATGTCAAGTGTTTGGTTATAAATTATTGTTTAGTTTTGAGGTTAGTAATATATACTTGTTAGTAATTGGAGTTGATGTTGAATGTTATGAATACACTATTGATGATCTTTCGTATGTGTAGGCCGCATTTGTTGTCAAGTTATTTGTAGCATTCAATAATCATGTAATGTATGAGTATATTTTTGCTTGTAAATGTCCGACACTTAATTTGTGTAGCAAACTAATTAATTCTATATGTTACACTTATAGGTGGGAAAACAATGAAGTTCAAGGTGTGGAGGCAATAAGGAGAATTTTGTTGCAAACTAAATACTTGTATTTTTTTTTTCAATCTAAATATCTACTTGTGGGCATTTCAAACTATATTTGAGATACTCTAAATTTGTATGTTTCTTTTAGTACTTGTTTTAATTTGTATTTGGTATAATTGTGACATATTAATAATATTTAAATATGAAATGAAAGATTTTGTAATATAAATTAAGTTTTTTAAATTTTATGGCGCCTTTTAATTTTACCAATAAATCAATAGGCAATGATCCAATTCAAATTTTTATTTTTTAAATAAATTAAACAGTGATATCATGGTAACAATAATTATAGACACTAATATAATATCAACAACTACTAATACTATGGTGTCATAATATTAGTGATACTGTAGTAATAGTAATTTCTGACACCACTTACAAGTGTCACTATTTTTCTAACTCCCAGATTACTGACACAATTAACAAGTGTCACTGAAAGTAATTACTGACACTATTCTAATGTCAATAAAGACCATTTTTCTAGTAGTGTATTAATGTATTGGATTGAAATCGGCTACTTGGTTAAAAATTTTTTGAAATTTTTTCATTTGTGTATTTGATATCATTCTTGTTTAAGAAGCACGCATTTCAGTAGTTGATTTCATTTAGTCTCGTGTTCTTTTTGGCTGCTTTATCTGGTAGAGAAGAGTAGAAGGCTTTTGAAACCTTAATTTTTTTTTTAATGTGGGAAAATAGGGTAAGAATAGTATTAACACATGTTTTGCTTTCTTCTTGGATGGCTGGGCTTGGCTTGCCGTGGGAGAATGGGAGGTTGGCTTATATCATATTAATTACATTTTTATATAATAAAAGTTGTCTTTTTAGGAATGTGTATTTGTGTCATTTTTTGGGCAGAACATTTACTAGTTTCAAATCAGGACTTGTAATATATTGGCCTTGATGGAAATGGGGATATTTCATGGCCAATGGAGATGGTTGGCAATTCAAGTATTGAATGTTGCTTTAATGGTTGTTGGATCTTTCTATTCTGTCTTTTTTTGTTTTGTTTTGTTTTATTTACTAGTGTTTATATAATGAATAATAAACAGTTCTTTGACTAGAAAGTTGTTGGTAGCATCATGGACCCAATTTGTGAGTATATCATTTCTCCTAACTTGCAAATATTTGTTCATTAGCAGTATTTATTTGGGAATATTTTGTACCTATAACGATCTGTAATGTTCTGGATTCTATTTACCTTTTGAGGACCTTAGAATGATTATGTATGTCAAATTCTCTATTAGATTTGTTCCTTGATTTACTAGTGTTAGATTTCTTTTGGATTCTAGTTATTCTCACGTGGCTTTGACTTTCCTTTATTATTGTACTTTCTTTCCCTTTTCTTTTGGAATAAATTTCTTCGATTTATTGGGGCCCTAAAAAATGTTTATACTAAAACCTTTATTCTGCCATGTTATAATTTGCTACGACATATGGAGTGAAATATTTCATGGAAAAAGTTAAAGTGGATAGTTTGAGATGTATGCTCAGATGTGAGGAGAGTATTCTTGTTGATAATGTATTATACTATATATTAGATGTACTATTGTAACATGTCCTTTTAGGTCATAGATTAATAATGGAGGTTTGTCAGCAAGCCTCTTGTATGATGCTAACAGGGCATTACCACTGTTGAGTGTTAGAAAATGCATATTTATAAAGGAGAAAACCGTCATTTTACATTTCAAGTCTTACTAACAACCCTTAC
This sequence comes from Citrus x clementina, assembly GCF_000493195.1. Classification (NCBI taxonomy): domain Eukaryota; kingdom Viridiplantae; phylum Streptophyta; class Magnoliopsida; order Sapindales; family Rutaceae; genus Citrus; species Citrus x clementina. Next base: position 11,641,569 of record NW_006262201.1, on the reverse strand, counting down.
TTTTATGTATTTAACATTCTTGTGATTTAATTACGTGTGTTTTATTTTAATTAAGTAATTTATGTATTTTAGGGGTATTATAGTCATTTCACAATAAAGGAGAGATCAGACGGCAAAACGGACATCACTTTTGAACTCAGGACGGTCGAAAACCTTAGGAGGAGCATAAAAGGAAAAATGACACTATTCACATGTACGGTACTATTCACGTATACGGGACTGTATACATTACTGTTCACGGCACTGTTCACATAGACGGATCGATGACGTGGCATTGACCGATGATGTGGCATTGACCGATGATGTGTCACGATCCTGTTGGACTAAAATTCTTATGTACTGTTGATGGTGACGTGGCAGCATATCAGTGGACGAAAAATCTCGCGTACGGTGCATGCATCACACAGGATTATTTTCAACCAAACCGCGTTACTGTTCATCCGGGTCAAACCGCGTTACTATTCAAAGTCGGGTCAAACCGTGTTACTGTTCATCCGCGTGGTCAAAACGTGGACTGTTGACTGATGACGTGGCGCAATCCTGAGCGTCCAAACTGTTTTTAATCCGATGGCCATGATTTACTCCATGTATCTATAAAAAGGGGGCCTCTCCCCCCTAATTTGATATCTCTGAATCCATTTTTGGACTCTGTTTTCTGTAATTCCCTCTCCATCTTGTATTTTCTTCGTATTTTAATAAACTCTCATTTTGCCCCTAGTTCAATTATGAGTAGCTAATTTTCTTTCAAGCTTGGGTTGAAGGTGAAGTCTCAACATGTGTCATGGGCTTTATTTGGTAAATTTATTTTCTCTTCCCCTCTAGTTTTTGTGGATGTTTTGACTTCTCGTCGACAAATAATACTAATCTTGTTTAGTAACGCCTTGGTTTCACCGGCCCTCTAGTACAAGGATATTATTTTTTGGCACGATAAGCCCTTAGCACCATATTGATTAGAGCGTGGTTCATGAGGTGTGGATTCCCCCCTCATGATTTAATTGACATTAATACGGATTATTTAGCCCATGATGCATGTTGATACGGATCCAGATACCAAAGTACGTCATTTCAATAGATTTCTCTTCAATTTATTCTTCCCATTTCAATTCCAATTTTAGAATTTATTCTCGCCATTTTAATTTAAGTTTTAGCATATTCCAAATCATTTCCACCACAAATCCAATCTCTCATTTACAAAATTAATTCTACACAATTAAAATCTACCTCCTCGTGGGATCGACACTCGTCACCATTGATCTATACTATAATAGATTCGTGCGCTTGCGAGTACATTAAAATTTGCACAACAAGTTTTTGGCGCCGTTGCCGGGGAGGTAAGTACTTTTAATTCATATAATTAATTTTTGTGAATAATTTCTTTTATTTGTTTTCTTGTATTTTTTTATTTTTATTAAAAAAAAAGAAAAAAAAAAGTGAATCTACATTTAAAGGTTAGTATTTTTTTCTTTTTCTCTTCTTTAAAATTCTGTAATTTCATTTTCAATTTATTTTTCTTTGTAATTTTTTTTTGTTTGTTTATCTTATTAATTTATTTTTAGTTGATTTATTTCACGTATTTGTTTTTGTGTATTTTTATAGTAAGGTTGTAATAGCGCAATAAGGTTAGTATCGTAATTTCTCCCTCTTCTTTATTTTTATTTGTTTTGTTCCCATCTTTATTTTTATTTTATTTGTTTTGCATGCATGGTCGTAGGTCATTATTACCTAATCTTGAACCTATAGACCTTGAATTAGAAAAAACACTTCGCACACAAAAGAACATTAAAAATAAATTTGAAATGGATTTACAAGCACCACAGGAGAGGCCATTTAAAGACTATTTTAGTCCCTTAGCTAATTTGAGCACATCTTGCATAAGATACCCAAATGTAGCTGCTAGGAGTTTTGAATTAAAACCTAGTGTGCTAAATTGTCTCCCCACATTCTATGGCCTAGAAAATGAGGACCCATATAATCATCTGAACGATTTTCATGCTATTTGTCAAACTTTTAAATACGAGAATTTTTCAGACGATGATGTCAAACTTAGACTATTCCCATTTTCTTTAAAGGATAGAGCTCGTTCATCGTTAAATACTTTACCTGGCAATAGCATTTCATCGTGGGAACAAATGGTTACAAAATTTTTAAATAAATATTTCCCAGTGCATAAAACCAATGCTATTCGCAGGGAAATCTCGGAGTTTACCCAGAGAGAGGACGAGCAATTTTTCGAAACATGGGAGCGATTCAATGGGCTACTCTTGAAGTGTCCACATCATGGGTACGAGAAATGGCACCAATGTCAATACTTTTTGGAGGGATTACTACCAAATGTGCAAGAATGGCTAATGGCAACAAGTGGAGGAGAGCTAATGTCAAAAAGTGCATCAGAAATTTGGGAATTCTTCCAGCGACAAGCAGATAATTCCCAACAACGGAGTCGATCACTCAGGAATACTAGAAGAATTAAAGGAGTGAATGAGGTTCAAATTGGCGAATCAACTTCGGGAATCAAAGAAGTCAAGGAGATGGTTGAAGGTCTTGCTCGACAAATAGCATCGTTATCAACTGCGAAATCAACAGAACCACATGACCATGACTCATACTCAGATCAAGCCAATGCCATAGGTGTAATGAGAAAGCCATCAAATTACAACCCACACCAATGCAACAAATTTCTCAAAATCCTCAAGCCTCTCAGCCCCCATTTAGACCATACAATCAGAACCAGAACTACTCTCAACCCAGACCATGGGAGGATGCATTCCAGAATCTCAAGAATGTTACTCACTCTACGATTGAGCAACAGAATCGCACCATTGATGGACTACGAAATGAGTTGAGAGTGGGCTTCAACTCACAAGCCCAATCAGTTTCAAGCCTCGAGAAGATGGTGTGACAACTTGCTTATTCAGTTCAGACCTTGGCAATGACCGTTGAGAAAGGTAAGTTTCCAAGTCAACTAGTGCCTAACCCTAAAGGAGTACATGAAGCAAGTACCAGTTCACCACAGCAGCATGGAGAGGTCAAAGCAGTCATGACCTTGAGAAAAGGAAAAGAAGTCGACAACAAAGTGGAGATGCCAGTGACAAAAGAAAATCAAATTGTACCTATGAATGTTGATGACTCATCACCGGAGGAGAAAGAAGAAACCAACCCACAAGAATATGTTCCCAAGGCTCCATTTCCTCAGAGGTTAGCTAAAGGAAAAAAGGGAAAATCCACAGGTGAGATTCTTGAAATCTTCAAACAGGTAAGTGTTAACATCCCTTTGCTTGATGCTATTAAACAAGTTTCATCTTATGCCAAGTTTCTTAAAGACCTTTGTACTAAAAAGAGAAATATGCATGTTCAAAAGAAGGCATTTTTAATAGAAAATGTTAGTTCTATACTCCAACATAAAATTCCTTTAAAATGCAAAGACCCAGGCTCCCCCACTATCTCATGTAGTATAGGGAACCACACAATTGAGAATGCTTTGTTGGATTTAGGAGCTAGTGTAAATTTGTTGCCTTATTCAGTATTTGTGAAACTTGGACTTGGAGAATTACACCCAACTCCAGTGGTGTTACAGCTTGCAGATCGGTCCACGAAAATACCTCGTGGTATTGTGGAGGACGTGCTTATCCAGGTAGACAAGTTTTATTTTCCTGTTGATTTTATTGTAATTGACACTCAACCAATACAGGATTCAAGGAAGCACATCCCCATTATTCTAGGCCGACCTTTCTTGGCAACTGCGGATGCTCACATTCAATGCAGGACTGGAAATATGCAGTTGTCCTTCGGCAACATGACTATGGAGCTGAACATCTTCAACATTGCCAAACAACCTCACAGTGCAGATGATGGAATTGTTGATGTGGATTTAATTGAAGCATTAGTTGATGATACTTTTATTTCAAACCTTAGTGATGATCCTTTACAAACATGTTTAACTCACTTTGGTTTGGATTTTGATATTGACAGATCGGTCGATGAGGTCAACGCCCTACTTGACTCAGCACCATCCATGGACACTAATAAATGGAAGTCAAGAGTTGAACAACTAGCACCATCAGAGAAGAAACTCATCCCATCATCAGAATCACCACCGAAACTCGAGCTCAAACCATTACCCAACACATTAGAATATGCATTTTTGGGAGAAGAAAGTACTCTACCGGTAATCATCTCATCATCCCTCAATGACGAACAAAAAGGTAAGTTGTTAGATGTTTTGAAAGAGCACAAAGGGGCATTAGGATGGACCATAGCAGACATAAAAGGTATAAACCCAGTAGACTGCATGCATTACATTCACCTTGATGAAAATGCTAAAACTACTAGAGAGATGCAACGTCGGTTAAATCCTAATATGAAAGAAGTTGTTAGAACAGAAGTCCTTAAGCTATTAGATGTTGGTATCATTTACCCCATTTCTGATAGTTCATGGGTCAGTCCTGTACAAGTTGTCCCCAAAAAGTCAGGAGTCACAGTAGTTACGAATGTTGATAATGAATTGATACCCACTAGAGTAACTACAGGATGGCGTGTATGCATTGATTATAGAAAGTTGAATTCTGTCACACGTAAAGACCATTTTCCTTTACCATTTATTGATCAAATGCTTGATAGATTAGCAGGCCATGAATTTTATTGCTTTCTAGATGGCTACTCAGGATACAATCAGATTCCCATAGCACCAAAAGATCAAGAGAAAACTACTTTCACTTGCCCTTTTGGCACATTTGCATATAGGAGAATGTCATTTGGATTATGTAATGCACCTGCTATATTTCAACGATGCATGTTAAGCATTTTTTCTGATATGGTGGAACGATTCCTTGAAGTCTTTATGGATGATTTTTCTGTCTTTGGTGACTCGTTTGATCAATGTTTACATCATCTAACACTAGTTCTGCAGAGATGTGTCGAGAAGAACTTAGTCTTAAATTGGGAGAAATGCCATTTTATGGTAAAACAAGGTATTGTTCTTGGTCACATCATTTCGAGCAAAGGTATTGAGGTTGACAAAGCCAAGGTGGATCTCATTTCTAATCTTCCTCCACCCAAAACAGTCAGAGAAGTAAGATCTTTCCTTGGGCATGCTGGGTTCTATAGACGTTTCATTAAAGATTTTAGCAAATCTTCTAGACCCTTATGCAATTTACTTGCTAAGGATGTACCTTTTGTCTTTGATGATTCATGTCTTGTTGCGTTTGAAAAATTAAAGCATTTGTTGACATCATCACCCATCATTCAGTCCCCGAACTGGAGTTTACCATTTGAACTCATGTGTGATGCATCTGATTATGCAGTAGGAGCAGTATTAGGACAAAGAGTTGATCGAATTCCCCACGTTATTTACTATGCTAGTATGACATTGAATGATGCACAGTTGAACTATTCAACTACTGAAAAAGAAATGCTAGCAGTAGTGTTTGCATTAGAGAAATTTCGATCTTATCTCATTGGTTGTAAAATAATCGTGTTCACAGATCATGCTGCTCTTAAATATCTTGTCACAAAGAAAGATGCAAAAGCTAGACTAATTCGTTGGGTGTTACTTTTGCAGGAATTTGACTTGGAATTCAAAGATAAAAAAGGGACAGAAAATGTTGTGGCGGACCACCTCTCTCGTCTCCATCTTGACACAATTACAGAGCCATTAATATTGAATGAGTCATTTCCAGATGAACAATTAATGAGTGTGGAAGTATTACCTTGGTATGCTGATATAGTTAATTATCTTGTTACAGGTAAACTTCCTGAGCATTGGACCAAGCAAGACAAGGCTAAATTCTTTGCAGAAATAAAGAATTTCTTTTGGGATGACCCATTTTTATTCAAGTATTGTGCAGACCAAATTGTTAGAACAAGCTTGTGGAGGCCATTTCAGCGCTAAGAAAACAGCGACTAAAGTTTTACAATGTGGTTTCTATTGGCCAACTATATTTCGAGATGCTTACACTTTCTGTTCTTCATGTGATAGGTGTCAACGAATGGGGAGCATTACACGAAGGAACATGATGCCACTAAATCCAATTTTAGTGGTTGAGATTTTTGACGTATGGGGTATCGACTTCATGGGACCCTTTCCCCCGTCTTTTGTCCATCAATACATATTGGTTGCTGTTGACTACGTATCCAAATGGGTAGAAGCAATTTCATGCAGAACCAATGATCACAAGGTGGTGATAGCATTTTTGAAAAGCAACATTGTTTCACGCTTTGGATTCCCACGAGCAATAATCAGTGATGGTGGTGCCCACTTTTGTAACAAAGCATTCAAAGCTCTTTTGACAAAGTATTCAATCACACACAAAGTGGCAACCCCATATCATCCACAAACTAGTGGCCAAGTTGAGATATCCAATCGAGAAATAAAGCACATATTAGAAAAAACGGTGAGGCCAGACAGGAAAGATTGGTCATTAAGACTTGATGATGCATTATGGGCATATAGAACGGCTTTCAAGACCCTGATTGGGATGTCACCCTACAGACTAGTGTATGGAAAAGCTTGCCACCTACCTGTGGAACTCGAGCATCGTGCATATTGGGCCATCAAGAAATTCAATTTTGACATGCAACAAGCCAACTCAGAAAGAAGATTACAACTGGCAGAACTTGAAGAAATTCGCAATGATGCATACGAAAATGCCAAGATTTACAAGCAACGAATGAAAGTCTTCCATGATAAGCAAATTATGAGGAAATCGTTCACTCCAGGTCAGAAAGTGCTTTTATTCAATTCTCGCTTGCACCTATTCCCAGGTAAGTTACGCTCTCGTTGGTCTGGTCCCTTTATTGTTCATACTGTTTTTCCACATGGGGCAATTGAAATTAAGGACCCAAAGAACGGTGTCACATTTAAAGTTAATGATCAAAGATTAAAGCCATATCTAGAGTACCAACCACATGACGAAGACACCGAAATAAATTTGAGTGACCCACCAAATTTGAATTGATTTTTCTTTTCGTTGATTTGATTTTGTTTTCTTTCTTTATATTATTCTTCTGCTAATTGAAATTATTTTTGCATAAGTGTGTTTGTTTAACTATTAAGTTTTCTTTTATCATTTTTACTCATGAGTACCTTACTTAGACCGTTCCTCCTGAACATTCTTAAACCACTTCAACGTGTCAAAACTCATCTCAAACGGCAGATTCAATTTTGTAAAACACATCGCATTTGGGCTCTACAGCCACCAGAGTTAGTAGCCTATGTTGAGGGTTTAGAAAGCCAACTCAGAGACATTGAGAGAAGTGTTTACGACATCCAGTTGGAGCTTGAGGTAAATTCAATAAGAGGACGATTTTAATTTTCTTTGTGTGTTTTAATTTATTTTTTCTGTTTGAGTGCTTTAGTTTGTTACCCCGGTGAAGTGGCGGATAACGGTACTCCGTGATAATCAAGTCGGTTACTTCAATTTCCCATAATAACTGATATTCTGAGGCGAAGGTATGGACAGAAACGAGATTCTAGCGAAGCTTCACAAGCGATTCCCTTCACTTCCTCAGAATGCCCTCCTTACGATCTATAAAGCTCGGTCCGAACGCATGCGATTACTCATGAGGAATAACATACCTGCTGATATCCGTTGGTTAATTGAGGCAAAAGTACGATCGGCGGGTGAGTTACCTCCAAAATTTATTGCATACATGCCTGGTTGTGGTAAAGGAAATTATGCAAGAAAACGACGAGCTCGAAGAATTTCTGTTGCTTGTCATAAGTGTGCCAGAATGAGTTGCAATAGAAACCCATGTTCTTTAGGAATGGTGTCTGATAACAGGGAAGATAAGATTCAATTCATTAGGGATGGCTTGAATAAGGAGTCATTGGATGATATCCTTTTGTCTCTTGAAACGCATCCCAGTGGATATGTGCAAGGAGCGATTCTCCAGTTATGGCCATTATTCCAGAAAGAGCATGCACGATATAGTCTCGGGAATCTGACTATAAATGACCATGTTTGCCAGTTTATAAGAAAACTGGATAGGAAGCCTATCCTCGACCCATAGAGGGCGTTCAAGCCGTTTCTGGACGTAAAACCAGAGGAAGATGTGAGCCACAGTCGCAACTACCTGTAAATATCCTTTTACTTTATTGTTATTTTATTTCACTAGTGTCTTATTGTTTGCATTATTGTCTTTAATAATTTTATTACTGTTTGCTTTTTCTTTATTACTGTTTGCTTTTCCCTTTTTACTGTTTTCTTTTTGACTCGCGAGCCACGTGCTTTACGCGTTATTTGACATGGACATGTGACCTCATACACAACTATGACCCACTATCACCAAGACTCTTAAATGTGATTTTCTTTGTCAATCACTCACAAATTATTTTTGCGAAGTATCACAATGGCAGCTACTCCCAATAGACAATTCAAGAACATTTGTGTGCTTTCTGGATTTACATATGGCAAACATAAAGAGTTCGTTGAGGCAGCTATAGATCTTGGTCGAAGCATAACAGCGAGAAAATTACACTTGGTGTATGGAGGAGGTAATCGAGGGTTATCAAAAATGGTCTCAGAAGTAGCTTTTATCAGAGGAAGTCAAGTGTTAGGCATCATCCCAAGAGTCTTAAAACCATTGGGCAGTTCGTCTGACTCATCAATTGGAAAAGAGTTAGTCGTCTCAGGTATGCAAGAAAGAATGACTGAAATGCTTAATCATGCTGATGCTTTTATTTTCCTTCCAGGAGATCTTGCAACACTAGAGGCACTTATCACACTAGCATCTTGGGCCCATCTGCACATCCACCAGAAACCCATCGGTTTGTTAAATGTCAATAACTTTTATGATGGCTTTATCGCATTTCTTAACCATGCAATAAAAAACTATTTCATTCCTTCTAATGTGAAAAAACTTTTTATTTGTGCTCACACTGCTAATGAGCTACTTGATCTGTTACAAGCTTATAAACCGGAGCCAGACCCCTGGACCTTTGTGTTGGAGCATCCACATAATGATGGTAACAGTAGCCGCAGTAAGAAGTACAAATTAGATTTAACTCTCCGCCTGTAAATATTTTCTTCTGTGTTGCACCACCCAGGTGATGTCTTCTAAACTCTACTTCTTTCCTTTACAACATTGAGGACAATGTTTCGTTCTGGTTGGGGGGAGGGAATAGTCGACAATTGTGGAATCTTGGTTAAGTTTTTACTAATTTTTTGTTGTAGAAACTAACTGTTGCTAAATTTTTGTGTTGAAGATGGCTGAATATGGAGTGTAGTTACTCTAGAAACGCATCTTCATTGTTCGAAAAAAAAAAATTTCTTTTTCTTTATTAAGTTTTGATGTTCATTTTTCTTCTTCTTTTTATTTTCTCCTCTATAAATATACATTTTCCAACTTTTGAGTCGAAGATGGCTGAATATGGAGAGTAGTGCCTCTAGAAACGCATCTTCTAAGTTAAAAAAAAAAAACCATTTTCGTTTTCTATCATTTTAAGTGTAACTTTTCTAATTAGTTTTTATGCATCATTTTCATATCTCTGCATACATATTTTCCTTTCATGTTTAGAATAGGTTGGGGGGTAGAATGTTGTTTAAAAAAAAAATTATGTGATTTGTTTTAACATTAGATGACATGATTAATTTTAAATTTTAGTATTTGTATTATCTTTGGTCTTAAGTGATGTTACATTATGTTTGCTACTCTACATGTTGATGTCGGAGAAAAATATGCGTTGCTTGAAGGAATGAACATGTCATAATAAGTACCAAGTGAGTTTTTGAGCCTATCATTTTTTCTTGTAGAGTAACCCTTTTGCCCATTCTTTATACAGCTTAACAGTTTATTATTGTATACACGATCTCTAGATTTCTTTTGAGTTAACCCTTAATAAAAAAAAAAGAAAAAAAAAGTGTGTTGTTACATTTGGAGGCCCATCTAACTAGTAGATATGGAAGGTTATTTAGAGCCCTAAAAGACGATGGAAAGGCCATCTTTGATCCGTTTGAGCCTTTCTAGCCATCCCTTTTATTAAATATCCATAGTTAACCCTTTTGAGCCTTTAAAAAAAAAAACATTTTCTTTATCAACTTATCATCTTGACCCACTCCGATTTGGAGTATTATCCGATATCTTATAAGTTCCATCACCTATTTATGTTTGAGAAAATGTAAATAATTATGTTGTTCAGTGAAGTTATACCAAAAAAAAAAAAACAACAAAACAAAAGTTGTTGTTTCAAAAGAATAAAAATAACAATAATAGGTGCATTTTTCTCTGCATACACTTTGTTTTCCTTATTTCCTTTCTTTGTTAACCATGTCCCTAGCCTACGTTACATCCTAATAAAAGTCCTTCCTGATTTTAAGGAACTATAATCTGAAGTAGAAGCTAGTTATATGGGCTAAAAAGATGTAGTGGTGCATAAAAAATAAATAAATAAATAAATTGGGTTGACTAACAGTTTTTATTTGACTTGAGATCGTATTATTTTTAAGCTGAGGGCATATTTATTTCATCTTGGTGAGAGCATATGATATCACTTCTTCATTATTTTCTCTCAATTACCATTCATTGGAGTGACTATTTTTATTGAGTTTAATTTATTTGTAAGAGTGTCACTACTTCCAGTGAGATTTTGGGGTTTGACATGTCATTCTTGAAAGTAGCTATAACAAAGTCTACTGGGCTGATTCATGTGGATGGTTGATGTGGGTGTGATGTGGCTTTAGACTGGAGATAATGCTTATACTTTTATTTGATTGCTATCATTAATCTGATTGAATAAACACAAGTGTTTCTAAAAAAAAAAAAATCATTTTGAATTTGAATTTTGTTTTCGCTTTATTTACTAGGGACTAGCAATAAGCTGGTTGGGGGGTGTGTTGAGTGTTAGAAAATGCATATTTATAAAGGAGAAAACCGTCATTTTACATTTCAAGTCTTACTAACAACCCTTACTTTTATGTATTTAACATTCTTGTGATTTAATTACGTGTGTTTTATTTTAATTAAGTAATTTATGTATTTTAGGGGTATTATAGTCATTTCACAATAAAGGAGAGATCAGACGGCAAAACGGACATCACTTTTGAACTCAGGACGGTCGAAAACCTTATGAGGAGCATAAAAGGAAAAATGACACTATTCACATGTACGGTACTATTCACGTATACGGGACTGTATACGTTACTGTTCACATAGACGGATCGATGACGTGGCATTGACCGATGATGTGGCATTGACCGATGATGTGTCACGATCCTGTTGGACTAAAATTCTTATGTACTGTTGATGGTGACGTGGCAGCATATCAGTGGACGAAAAATCTCGCGTACGGTGCATGCATCACACAGGATTATTTTCAACCAAACCGCGTTACTGTTCATCCGGGTCAAACCGCGTTACTATTCAAAGTCGGGTCAAACAGTGTTACTGTTCATCCGCGTGGTCAAAACGTGGACTGTTGACTGATGACGTGGCGCAATCCTGAGCGTCCAAACTGTTTTTAATCCGATGGCCATTATTTACTCCATGTATCTATAAAAAGGGGGCCTCTCCCCCCTAATTTGATATCTCTGAATCCATTTTTGGACTCTGTTTTCTGTAATTCCCTCTCCATCTTGTATTTTCTTCGTATTTTAATAAATTCTCATTTTGCCCCTAGTTCAATTATGAGTAGCTAATTTTCTTTCAAGCTTGGGTTGAAGGTGAAGTCTCAACATGTGTCATGGGCTTTATTTGGTAAATTTATTTTCTCTTCCCCTCTAGTTTTTGTGGATGTTTTGACTTCTCGTCGACAAATAATACTAATCTTGTCTAGTACCGCCTTGGTTTCACCGGCCCTCTAGTACAAGGATATTATTTTTTGGCACGATAAGCCCTTAGCACCATATTGATTAGAGCGTGGTTCATGAGGTGTGGATTCCCCCCTCATGATTTAATTGGCATTAATACGGATTATTTAGCCCATGATGCATGTTGATACGGATCCAAATACCCAAGTACGTCATTTCAATAGATTTCTCTTCAATTTATTCTTCCCATTTCAATTCCAATTTTAGAATTTATTCTCGCCATTTTAATTTAAGTTTTAGCATATTCCAAATCATTTCCACCACAAATCCAATCTCTCATTTACAAAATTAATTCTACACAATTAAAATCCACCTCCTCGTGGGATCGACACTCGTCACCATTGATCTATACTATAATAGATTCGTGCGCTTGCGAGTACATTAAAATTTGCACAACAACCACCTAGGTTAGATTACATTCTTGGTTGGAGTTTATGTCTGTAGTCTTTATACTCTTTTTTTTTTGGGTTAAATTTCAGACATAATTTAAAAATTTAATCTTAATACATTTTTCTATTCTATAAATGCGCAGCAAAATTTTTCAGCAAACTATGGAAGAAGTCAAAAGAAATCCTTCCTAGCTAGCACCTGCTGACTTTTATAGAACTGGCATTTTGTCTTGTCTTCCATGGGGAGGAGCTGAACTATTGGGGGTAATGCTTAATTTAATTATTGCCTGATGGTTTATTAAAAATATAGCATATTTATTTTATTGTCTTATATTCTTTATCTGTATTGTGGATTTGGAATTTATATTAATGGACTTCACCTCCCTACCCATAAAATGATAATATAATTATACTTTTATAGCTATCACTACAAGAATTAAGGCCTTTAGCAACAACTTTTTTAGCAACAAAATTGTCTTTGTTGCCTTAAATGTGTTATTGCAACATAAAAAATACTTTGTTGCCAAATACTTAAGAAATAAATTAATAGTTAATTAACATTTTTAGCGACAAATATTTCATCGCTAAAGACATACATTAGCAACGAATTAGCTTTTTGTTGCTAAAAGTTTTAGTGCGAAACTAAATATTTTGGTGCCAAAATATTTAGTGACAGAATCTTCGTCAGCAAATAGTTTTGTCACGAGAGAGTGACCAATGGCGACAAAAAATAATTTGTTGCCAAATCTATGTAGTTAAAATTCTGAATTTAAAGATTTAACTTCTTGACTTTTTGTGACAAACTTTCAGTTTTGTTGCTAAATGTGTATTTGTAGCAACAAATTCTAATTTTTTTCACTAAAAGTCAAAGATTAAAGATTTAAATAATTTTATTTCCACCAAAATTTAAAAGGTGTGTGGTTTTCCACCAAAAATAAGTTTTGTCGCTAAAAACTCCATCTCTCTATTTATATCTCATACACTTTATTTATTTCACTCTTTTATTTTTTCTTTCTTTCATTCTCTAATTTTTATTCTAAATTCTCTCATCTATAAGTTTCTTTAACTTTCATTCCCTCGTCTCTAATGTATACTTCTCATTCTTTCATTCTCTAACTCAATCTCTATCTTCTTATCTCTTCTATTTTTCTTCAATATGGTGTATTTTTTTATTTATCTTTTTTTTCATTACAATATTACATGATTATTACATTTTACAAGTTAACTAATTATTGTTTGTGTTTTTTTGTGGGAAATATTAAAGTTCAATCACACCATGAGATGAAGAAATCAATAAAGTTATATTCATTTGTAATTTAAGAAAATAGATATTGCATCTTGTAATAATTATAATGCAATTGTCATCAATAATAATAATTCTTTTGAATTAACTAATTTCTTTTTTCTTATAATGGTATTAATTATCATTTTATTTAATTTAAAAAATTTTGATATAATAATTTTGTTGAAAAATGTTTATTTCTACACAATTGTTTTGTAGTAAAATTATTTATTCTATTTCTTAGCAACAAAATAATATTGTTGTAAAAAACATTTAATGCAAGGGCAACAAAAGAGTTTGTTGCAAAACAATTTCGTAAACTAGCTGGACACTCTTTTACTACGAATTTATTTTGTTGGAAAAATATGTTTAAGGAAAGAAAACTTTTGTTTTGTTGCTGAATATAGAGCGCGACAGTGCTAGGCCAACGACCTTAACGACAAACGTATTTTTGTTGCAACAATCTAAGGCAACAAAATCCTTACTTTGAGCAACAAACCCTTGTTGTTGCAAAAGGTCATTATTGTTGTAGTGTATTTTGAGAGACAAACATAAAGAATCATCACCTTGGCAAAAATAAGCTCCACCCTTTATAAATAATTGACACTGCATCATGCCTAAATGAATGATTGATAGATCTCTATATATTGATCTAGTGATCTTTCTTCAATCTTTCCTTTTGGTTTCTTTATCTCAATGACCTTAAGCCTTTTTTTATTGCTTTACCTCAATAACTGAATATGTTTAGTTTTCTTTATGCTGAAGTGAAGTTTCTAGAAAGGTGATGTTGTATTTTGGCTCTAGATTGTTATAATTATGTCTTGAAGATTTGATAGGAAATTACAAAATGTTGCAAGAGTATGGTACCATACCTTTTCCCTTTTTTGGCTTATGGATACTTATTTAATTCATTAGTGATAGTCTAAGAATACTTAAGATAAAAAGGATTAATATCAATTCTAAGCTTTTTAGGATCTTTGGTAATTATTGTTAAGTGTGCTGATATTGTTTATTACCATGTTATTGTTTTTGTAAATTATAGAAAATGTCGAGTAATTGGTTATAGATTATTGTTTTAGCTTTGAAGTTTGTAATATATACTAACTTGTTAGTAGTTGGATTTGATGTTGGATGTGATGAGTACCTTATTGATGATCTTTCGTAACTTTTTTATGTGTGGTCCGCATATGTTGCCGAGTTATTTGTAGCATACAATAATCATGTAATGTATGAGTATATTTTTGCTTATAAATGTTCAGGACTTAATTTGTGCAGCATGCTAATTAAATCTATATGTTACAGTTATAGGTGGGAAAACAAATAGGTGGTTAAAATTTTTCATTTTAGGTCTTTTGATATTTTTTATTTTAATTAGAGTCAGTTATGATCATTTTATTTCCAGTATAATTGTGATTTAGGTGGTGCTTGTTATTTTGTCTGAAATCTAAATAGACCTGAATTAGTCTAAATTCTAAATAGAGCTGAATGTTTGAATATGAATGATATGTTTTTTTTTCTGAATAGCTAAAAATAAATATTAAGTTGTTTGCTTTTTTAACTTAAAAAATCTGAAAACTAATATTTTTTACATTTATGCCCTTACAAATTAAATGTTAAACAAATAATAAACATCTCAAAGAATATAAATAAGGTAATAAATTATCATAACATAAATCATATTCAATTGAGTACAACTCTTTAATATTTTATAATATATATACTCTAGCACTATTTATTATCACAAGTTATATACAGATGGGTAATAATGCTATTTATTAAATTTTATCTAGCATGAAAATTAATTAATTAGATAGGGATATTTTAGAAAATATCTTTTAATGATAGCATTCAAACTTTTAGATAGTAAAAAGCTAAAACATTAGCTTAATAACTAATAATTTATAACTTACTACTGAAAATCTTTATTAAGTGAAAAAACAACATACTTAATGACTTAACTGATTAAAATTAAGTCAGTTAAGTCATTAAGTAAAAAAAACAACCCTTAGTTTCCCTTTTAAGGTAATTTGATTGAGTAAATAGTTTTATCCTATTATAAAAAAAGAGATCTTGTTATTGTTTCCATAACCTTTGATTAATAAAAAGCACTCTTTTAACATGTTATCGAAATCACATTGATCTTTGTTTTCTCTTGTTTTGTTTCTCTATTCTTTTTCTCTAATGACGACCTCTTCTTTCCTTTTGTTTGTGCTCCTTTTCTATCTTAGAATTAGGGCAACCAGAAATCTAGGGTGAGGATCTTCCAATTTAGGAAACTCCAAATCGCAAACTTCAAAGTATCTTGCGTAAAATCTTCTTTGTCAATGCTCCAAGATTGCTATAGCAACGGTGCTACAGCAACAACTTCAGCATTTGCACTGTTCCAAACTTGTTTCAAATCTTCTCTAATCAAGTTCTTTCCTTATCTTTACTAACCTATTGCAGCCACATTTTTTTATTGAAATTTGAGCTTTCGGTCACCTACAATTATGCATATGATCTAAGTACACAATTTATTCTAAATCAAACAAAACCTATTAAAAGTAAATTAAAATGAATGTTTATGCAAAACATTACAAAAATGCAATAAAAACATGTCATTTACTCTCTAAGTAATCATGATTTAAGTCTAAAAGTATCATGATAACTCTCATTTCATAAAGTTATCACACCCCCAAACTTAAACCATTACTTGTCCTCAAGTAATGGCAATAACACTCACACTTCAATCACATAATCATATCACAAATAACTTAACTCTGCTATCAAATTTGCATGGAATCTTCAACCCTCAAATCACACTCTTAATTATGCAAAATTGCTATAGCAGTTTAATTTTAGACATAGGCCTCATTTTGTCCAAATTGTGTGTACACTTTGATCAAGTGCAGACGTGTTGCAGCATTGCATGGACATTACATATAATTCAGAGATAAAACACAAGTATATTCGCAAATGGGGGAGAAGTAGTCATAAATAGTCTCAAAATATGCTATAGCAATTTTTTTTTTGTCACTTCAAATTCTCTTCAATGTATCATTGAGTTTTTATATGAATGTCTATCACTTGTAATGATGACATCCAATTACGCAGCCAATGTATAGATCAGAGTTGTTGTAGCATTAATCTTATCTAAATATATCTTTTAACTCAAGGTTGATCATGGGGCTCATGAGCAGACCTGGCTATTCAATATCCTAGACAGACAGCTTCCTTTTTTTTATATTCTGAAAACTAAAGATCAGGTTGTGGAGAAGTTTAAAGCTTGGAAAGCACTGGTAGAAAACCAAAGTGGTAGGAAGCAAAAGACCTTAAGAACAGATAATGGCCTAGAGTTTTGCAACTGGGAGTTTGAGACTTTTTGTCAAAAGCATGGCATTTTGAGACATAAAACAATCAGATTCACCCCTCAGAAAAATGACTTAGCTGAGAGGATGAATATGACTATAGTAGACAAAACAAGATGCATGCTTATCAACTCAAAGCTTCCAAAATGTTTATGAGCAGAAGCAGTCAGTACAACTTGTTATTTGGTTAATAGAAGCCCATCAGCAGTTGTTGGGTATAAATTCAAATGCTATTAGTGTCAATGTGCAAGTGTACACAACAAGTAATATGATGATGAGTATTCAAGATCGTCTACACATGGATTGATGTTATCAGACTTGCTACAGTAATCTTAACAGTGTAGATTTTGTTTTAAATTAAAATAAAACAATTAATGAAACAAATATACTAATTACAATAAAAATGCAATAAATAAAATGTAACAAAGTAAATTATCACGTCTAACTCAAAGATAAAACCAATGGGAATATAAAGTAGTTGAGTGATTAAACTCTTTTAATGATTTTGACTATGTTTCTAATGTTTGGCGGGGGTTGCTACAACATCTGCTACAATACTGGGCAGAATCTTTATGTATCCTCAACTGTTGCATGTTGGATATCTTATATCTATATGTAGCCTAACAGTGATCAGTTGTTATGCCAATATAAGATATATCGTTACACGCCTAAGTTCTATTTACCTACAAGGTGAATCCCTATATCTAGTTCATCACTAATTTTAGATTAAGTATGGCCCTTTTCGGATCAAGTAAAACTCAATCCAGGAAACCCAATCTAAAATCAAGTATTGCTCTGATATGTTCCACTAAGATAGATCATTTTGTGGCTCTTTCCTAACTTGTATCATTAAATGGGCGATCAACTGAAATAATGAATAAAAAATAAATATTATAAAAATAAAATGCTACAGCAAACATGCAGCAACTCATATTTTCAGTCAATAAACCATCAAAATTGTTTATCACTCAACTACAAATAAATTTAGTTCATGATTTGCAAAAGAAAAATAAAGAGCAAAGTTCGGCCATGAAACACATCCCCATGAATAAATAGAAAACAAGAAAACAAGAGAAGAATAAAAAGGATTGAGCTCCCAATTGATTTCTACAAATTTTCCACTTGTGCAGCCCTTAATCTCTCTCTTAAATTCTGCGTTTCTTGTGTTTCTTTGTGGTTTTTCTCTTTGGGTGACGGCCCTCCCTTTTCCTTATGATGTGTGCTCCTTTAATAGTTGAAAATTAGGGTAAATGGAAGCCTAGGTCGCGTGTCTTCCAGATTAGAAAATTGCATATCGTAATATTCCGCAAAATTTTCTCTCTCATTGTTCCAGGATTGCTACAACAATGGCAATGGTTGTTACAACAATGATTACTGCAGCAACGACTACAACAACTGTACTGTTCCAGATTTGTTTTAATTCTTCTGTAGGCAAGTTCTTTTCCATCTTTTGCAAGCCTATTGCATTAGCATTCATTCCTTGAAATTTGAGCTTCCGGTCACCTACAATTATGCATATGATTTAAGCACACAATTTATTCTAAATCAAACAAAATTTATGAAGAATAAACTAAAATGAATGATTATGCAAAATATACAAAAATGTAATGAAAACACATCATTTATTCTCTAAGTAGTATTGATTTAAGTTTAAAAGCCCTCAAGTAATGACAACAATACTAATGCTTCAATCACACAGTCATGCAGCAATTAACTTAGCTCTGTCATCAAATTTACAAGGATTCTTCAACCCTCAGATCACACTCTTAGTCATATAAAATTGTCGTAGCAGTTCAAATTTTAGACTTGGGCCTCATTCTGTCCAAAGTGTGTGTGTGCCACTTTGAACAAATTCCAGAGATGTTACAGCATAACACAGACATTGCATATAATTCAGAGGTAGACCACAAATATATTCACATATGAGGGGAGCAGAATTCACAAATAAACTGAAATTGTGCTACAACAAAAATAATTTTTTCTTTTTTTTAATTAAACCTTTCAACGCAACATTGAGCTTTCATGTGAATGCCTATCACTTGTAATGATGACACCCAATTACTCACTCAAAGTACATGTCAGAGTTGCTACAGCAACACATCTAGGATGCTATATGTAGGTCTTACCTTTGGACGCCTTTGACTGAAGGCTGAACATAGGGCTCATGAACAGACCGGGTTACTCAGTGGACCCCCTTACTTTTTATTCCTTCATCACCATTTTTTTTGCTTTTTTTTATATATAATTGCCGTAGCATTGCTCATAACTCTTGTTGCCTTTGGACTCAAGTCTGCAGATTGGGTGTTTACTCAACGTTGGTTATTCAACAACTTAAACCATTGGAGTAGAATTTATTTCATAATAGGCACAATTCAACAAAAAGTTTCCCCAAAACTTGAGATATTTTCTACAATTTTGTTTTCATGGCTCTGCTACAACATGCTCAAGAAACTCAATCAAAGTTTAAGTGTTTTGACAGAATTTCAACATCATCTATAAACTATCCCTACTTAACATTATCATAAATATTGAAGAACACTCAATTTATCTTAATTAGGTTTTCAAATCCATACACAAATATTAGATAACAGAGCTTCACACAACACACAACACAAGCATAAACACATGCACTCACAAACACAATACACAATAATACAACCCCCCACCCCCAAACTTGAGAGGTGTTGTGTCCTCACAAGCACACAAATTAAAAGCAAAACGAACATGCATGCATTAACAAGCAAGAAATGCAACTTGATCAGTAAAAAACAAATAAATAAAAGAAAAGTTGAAAATGTTAGAGAAAATAAAAACGAGCTGGAAGGAGAAACTCCCCTAGTGTTGGATCCTTTGCTGCAATAGTTGCTAGAAACTGTTCACTTCTTCTTAGATGCACTTCGTAAGTGTTCTTTGGGTGAACCTAGTGTGGCAGCTGGTTTTACTGACTTGGAGTTGGAAAAGACACTACAGTAAATCCCTAATTTATAGGAGGTGATAAGATAGAAAAAGGAAGGTGGTTAATGTGATAAATTAGAAATAATAATTGAAATTTAAAACACATCCAATTTATAAAAGGACAGGATATTTGTCACAGGTATTTAGGGATTGCATATTCCTTCCTTATCTATAACTCTGATCTGTTGACGCCATCATGAAAAATTACTCCAACAGTAAAAGATGTGTGCTCCTTTTATAGTTGAAAATTAAGGTAAATGGAAGCTTAGGTCGCGTGTCTTCCAGATTAGAAAATTGCAGATCGTAATATTCTGCAAAATTTTCTCTCTCATTGTTCCAGGATTGTTACAACAATGGCAATGGTTGTTACAGCAATGATTGCTGCAGCAACGACTACAACAACTATACTGTTCCAGATTTGTTTCAATTCTTCTGTAGGCAAGTTCTTTTCCATCTTTTGCAAGCCTATTGCATTAGCATTCCTTCCTTGAAATTTGAGCTTCCGGTCACCTACAATTATGCATATGATTTAAGCACACAATTTATTCTAGGGAAATTATCATTCATATACCCTATATTTGCTTTGTTATAAAAAATACTACAACACTTTGAGGGTGTATCAATTGTCCACCCTTAGTTGACAAAATGTATCAGCCGACCACCAAACCGTTAGTTGCCGTTTGAAAGTTAACAGAGTTACAGTGAATTGACGATTTTACCCTTAAAAATGATCACTTGTATCCCCTTAAATTCTCTTTTTATCACTTGTATACCCTTAAATTATCACTTGTATCATATGAAAAGACCAAACTACCCTTCTGACATCATCATACTTAAACGACAACTAACGGTTTGGTGGTCAGCTGATACATTTTGTCAACTTAGGGTAGACGATTGATACACCCTCAAAGTGTTGTAATATTTTTGATAATGGAGTAAACTAAGGGTACACAAATGATAATTTCCCTTTATTCTAAATCAAACAAAATTTATGAAGAATAAACTAAAATGAATGATTATGCAAAATATACAAAAATGCAATGAAAACACATCATTTATTCTCTAAGTAGTATTGATTTAAGTTTAAAAGTCCTCAAGTAATGACAACAACACTAATACTTCAATCACATAATCATGCAGCAATTAACTTAGCTCTGTCATCAAATTTATAAGGATTCTTCAACCCTCAGATCACACTCTTAGTCATACAAAATTGTCGTAACAGTTCAAATTTTAGACTTAGGCCTCATTCTGTCCAAAGTATGTGCGCGCCACTTTGACCAAATTCCAGAGGTGTTACAACATTACACAGACATTGCATATAATTCAGAGGTAGAACAAAAATATATTCACATATGAGGGGAGCAGAATTCACAAATAAATTGAAACTGTGCTACAACAAAAATAATTTTTTTTGTTTTTTTTAGTTGAACCTTTCAACGCAACATTGAGCTTTCATGTGAATGCCTATTACTTGTAATGACGACACCCAATTACTCACTCAAAGTACATGTCAGAGTTGCTGCAGCAACAAATCCAGGATACTATATGTAGGTCTTACCTTTGGACGCCTTTGACTGAAGGCTGAACATAGGGCTCATGAACAGACCACGTTACTCAGTGGACCCCCTTATTTTTCATTCTTTCATCACCATTTTTTTTTGCTTTTTTTTTATATATAATTGTTGCAGCATTGCTCATAACTCTTGTTGCCTTTGGACTCAAGTCTGCAGATTGGGTGCATACTCAACCCTGGTTACTCAACAACTTAAACCATTAGAGTATAATTTATTTCATAACAGGCACAATTCAACAAAAAGTTTCCCCACAACTTGAGATATTTTCTACTATTTTGTTTTCCTGGCTTTGCTATAACATACTCAAGAAACTTAATCAAAGTTTAAGTGTTTTGACAGAATTTCAACCTCATCTATAAACTATCCCTACTTAGCATTCTCATAAATATTGAACAACACTCAATTTATATTAATTAGGTTTTCAAATCCATACACAAATATTAGATAACAGAGCTTCACACAACACACAACACAAGCATAAAAACATGCACTCACAAACACAATACATAATAACACAACCCCCCAAACTTGAGAGGTGTTGTGTCCTCACAAGCACACAAATTAAAAACAAAACAAACATGCATGCATTAACAAGCAAGAAATGCAACTTGATCAGTAAAAATCAAATAAATAAAAGAAAAGTTGAAAATGTTAGAGAAAATAAAAACGAGCCGGCATGAGATACTCCCCTAGTGTTGGATCTTTTACTGCAATAGTTGCTAGAAACTGTTCACTTCTTCTTAGATGCACTTCGTAAGTGTTCTTTGGGTGAACCTAGTGTGGTAGCTAGTTTTGCTGACTTGGAGTTGGAAAAGACACTACAGTAAATCCCTAATTTATAGGAGGTGATAAGATAGAAAAAGGAAGGTGGTTAGTGTGATAAATTAGAAATAATAATTGAAATTTAAAACACATCCAATTTATAAAAGGACAGGATATTTGTCACAGGTATTTAGGGATTCCATAATCCTTCCTTATGTATAACTCTGATCTGCTGACGCCATCATGAAAAATTACTCTAACAGTAAAAAATGTGTGCTCCTTTTATAATTGAAAATTAGGGTAAACGGAAGCCTAGGTCGCGTGTCTTCCAGATTAGAAAATTGCAGATCGTAATATTCTGTAAAATTTTCTCTCTCATTGTTCCAGGATTGCTACAACAATGGCAATGGTTGTTACAACAATGATTGCTGCAACAACGACTACAACAATTGCACTATTCCAGATTTGTTTCAATTCTTCTGTAGGCAAGTTCTTTTCCATCTTTTGCAAGTCAATTGCATTAGCATTCCTTCCTTGAAATTTGAGCTTCCGGTCACCTTCAATTATGCATATGATTTAAGCACACAATTTATTCTAAATCAAACAAAATTTATGAGGAATAAACTAAAATGAATGATTATGCAAAATATACAAAAATGCAATGAAAACACATCATTTACTGTCTAAGTAGTATTGATTTAAGTTAAAAAGTCCTCAAGTAATGACAACAACACTAATACTTCAATCACACAATCATGCAACAATTAACTTAGCTCTGTCATCAAATTTGCAAGGATTCTTCAACCCTCAGATCACACTCTTAGTCATACAAAATTGCTGTAGCAGTTCAAGTTTTAGACTTAGGCCTTATTCTGTCCAAAGTGTGTGTGCACCACTTTGTTCAAATTCCAGAGGTGTTACAACATTACACAGACTTTGGCCAATTTTTTTTTTTTACTTGCTTCAATTTAACGCAAAGACATAAAAATTAGATGCACACTTAAAATAACAAAAAGAAAAATTAAATAATTTGAAAACTAAATTCAATGCCTTAAAAACTTAAAACAACTTCCCTTCATTCTCGGCCCTTTAACCTTGAATTCTTGTTGTCCTAGAGTGAATTCCCTTTGCTGGATTTGCTTGTCAAGTTTGAAGGGTTGCTTCTCTGATAACCATGCTATTTTAGTTGCTCCACGATCTTCATCATCAAGTTCTTTAAATGTTACAGCATTGATTTCTTTCTTATTGCAACAACTGTGTAATCTCTCTGCTACAACAAAGTCCACAACACTGATAAAATTATAGTCTTTAACCTCATCGAGACTCTTAATAGTATCCAGTACATTGAATGTAACTTGCTGATCATTCACCCGCATAGTCAACTCTCCTTTCTGCACGTCAATTAGAGTCTTTCCCGTGGCTAAGAAGGGTTTTCCTAGAATAATTGGCACTTCTTTGTCTGCATCAAAGTCTAGTGCAATGAAATCCACCGGAAAAATAAATTTATCCACCTTCACCAACACATCTTTAATCTTCTCTTCTGGATAAGCATAAGATCTGTCAGCAAGTTGTAAAGTCACTGTTGTTGGTCGACCCTCACCAACTTCGAATTGCTTAAACACTGATAAAGGCATAAGATTGATGCTAGCCTCCAGATCAGAAAGTACTTTACCACTGTATTTAGTGCCTATGGAGCATGAGATTGTGAAGCTTCCTCGATCATTCATCTTTTGCGGTATCTTACTCTGAAACATTCGGCTGCACTCTTGTGTTAGAGAAATTGTTTCAAATTCTCCAAGTCTTCTTTTTTTTTTATCAAAATATCATTCAAAAATTTCGCATAACTCGGCATTTGCTCTAAAGTTTCCACAAAAGGGATATTGATATGTAGCTGTTTCAACACTCCCAAGATTTTGCTGAACTGCTTGTCTTTGGAACCTTTGAGGAAAGGTTGGTGGATGCCTAAACTGTTATGCTACAGTAAGTTGTGCAGACTGCTTCTCTTTTGCTATGTTCTGGGTTGGTGTTGCAGCCTTGTTATCTACAACTGTTAGATCATCATTTTCGGCAGATGTTGTACCTTGGCTACTCATGCCAGTGTGTTGTGAAGTGGAGGATTGTGACTCTTCTTGAATTTGAGTTTTTCTCTAGGTTGAAGTGGACTCAACTCTCTTTTTTGGTACACCAACTGTTCTATGAACATCCTTGTCAGATCTTAAGTTAATCACTTTGCAGTGCTCTTTCCCTTCTCTTCTTGAGTCTTCTGTATTGCTGGGTAAACTGCCCTGAGGTCTGTTGCTTAATGCTGTAGCAAGATGTCTAATTTGATTTTATAGGTTTCTCAAAGATGCTGCATGACTTTGGACAACCGCTTCATTCTTCACAATCTAATCCTTAATTAAAGCTTCAAGCGAGCTGAGTTGATCATTGTTGATGCTTCTTTACCCTTGATTTTGCTGATAAAATCTAGGTGGTTGAGTAGGTCTATTATGTTCATTGGGTGCTACAACAGTCTGGTTCTGATAACTCCATGAAAAATTCAGGTGCTGTCTCCATCCAGGGTTGTAAGTATTGGAAGATGGATTGTTCTGGGTCTGTGGTTGAAGTTGCCCACATCATTTATTGATGCTAGATTTCCTGAGAAGTTGTCAAATACATACTCCTCTCCACAATACACACAAGATAATTCAGCAACTAGCTTTATTGCTGCAGGAGCAGTGGTGATGGCTTTCACCATGTTGGTCAATGATGTTACTTGGGCTGATAATGTTGTAATTGCATCTACGTTATGTACCCCTGCTGCTCCTCTTGCTGTAGTTTGTCTGGTTGATGGCCACTGATAGTTGTTGTTAGCAATTCTCTTTAAAATTTCATAGGCTTCAGTGTATGATTTAGATAATAGAACTCCATTTGCTGAAGAATCGGCCATCAATCTAGTGCTTGGATTCAACCAATTGTAGAAGGTTTCTAGCTGTATGGAATAGGGAATGCCATGATGAGGACATCTTTTGAGCAACTCCTTAAATCTTTCCCAAGCCCCATACAAGCTCTCAACTTCAAGTTGATGAAAAAAGGTGATCTCATTCCGCAATTTTGCATTCTTGGTTGGTGGAAAATATTTCATCAAGAATTTTTCAGCCAAGTCATTCCATGTAGTATTGGAATCAGATGGTAAAGAATTCAACCATGCTCTTACTCAATCTCAAAGCATCATGTAATGCTCTATCAATTTTAAAAGCGTCACTCACCTCTAAAAACAACTTAAGATAGAGATGGGGATCTTCAGATGGCAGTTCATTAAATTGACCCACTGTTTGCAGCATCTGAAATATCACTGGTTTAAGTCAAAGTTGGCAACTTCTACTTTAGGTCTGACTATTTTAGGGTGTACAACTTGAGGAGGCAACTTCTACTTTAGGTCTGACTATTTTAGGGTGTACAACTTGAGGAGTTAACACAGCATAATCTCTTATAACTCTGTCTCTGTCATCTGCCATGTAAATGATATTGTTGTTGCCTGATTGTCTCTGATTAATTTGCCCATTTTACCCTTTTTAAACATTGATAGGTTGTCTTGGCCCGTGAGGATCCAAGTTTCCCAAATGTTGCAAGTTATCCATTTCTAAAGCAATTTTTGAATTTCTTTGCTCTCTTCGCAATCTCCTTACAATCCTTTCAATCTCAGGATTAAATTGAAATTCAACAAATCTGTATTTGCGCATTCAATTTTGATATGTCAATAAATTAAACAAATTAAATAAATGTTGGCACTATCAAAATTAACTTCACAATTCAAAAATAAACAATCAATCCCCAGTAACAGCACCAAAAACTTATTGGGTATAAATTCAAAAGCTATTGGCGTCAATGTGCAAGTGTATAAAACAAGTAATATAATGATGAGTATTCAAGATCGTCTCCATAGGGATTGATGTTATCAGATTGCTACAGCAATCTTAACAGTGCAGGTTTTGTTCTAAATTAAAATAAAATAATTAATTAAACTAATATACTAATTAAAATAAAAACGCAATAAATAAAATGCCAACAAAGTAAATTATCACGTCTAAGTCAAGGATAAAACCAATGGGAATATAGAGTAGCTGAGTGATTAAACTCTAATAATGGTTTTGACTATGTTTCTAATGTTTGGCTCGGTTGCTACAGCATCTGCTACAATACTAGACATAATCCTTATCTATCCTCAACTGTTGCATATTGGATATCTTATATCTATATGCAACCTAATAGTGATCAGTTGTTATACCAACATAAGATATATCATTACACGCCTAGGTTCTATTTGCCTATGAGGTGAATCCCTATATCTAGTTCATCACTAATTTTAGATTAAGTATGGCCCTTTAGGGATCAAGTAAAACTCAATCTAGAAAACCCAATCTAAAACCAAGTATTGCTCTGATATGTTCTACTAAGATAGGTCATTTTGTGGCTCTTTCCTAACTTGTATCATTAAATGGGCGATTAAACGAAATAATGAATAAAAAATAAATATTATCAAAACAAAATGTTATAGCAAACATGCAGCAACACATATTTTTCAGGTAATAAACCATCAAGATTGTTTATCACTCAACTATAAATAAATTTAGTACATGATTTGCAAAAGAAAAATAAAGAGTAAGGTTAGGCTGTGAAACGCAACCCCATGAATAAATAGAAAATAAGAAAACAAGAGAACAATAAGAAGGACTGAGCTTCCAATTAATTTCTGCAAATTTTCCTCTTGTGCAGCCCTTAATCTCTCTCTTAAATTATGTTTTCTTGTGTTTCTTTGTGGTTTTTCTCTTTGGGTGACGGCCCTCCCTTTTTCTTATGATGTGTACTCATTTTATAGTTGAATATTAGGGTAAACGGAAGCCTAGGTCGCGTGTCTTCCAGATTAGGAAACTATAAATCTCAATATTCTGTAAAATTTGCTCTATCGTTGTTCCAGGATTGCTACAACAATGGCAATGGTTGCTACAACAACGACTACAGCAGCGGCACTGTTCTAGATTTGTTTCAATTCTTCTATAGCTAAGTTCTTTTCTATCTTTTGTAAGCCTATTGTATTAGCATTCCTTTCTTGAAATTTGAGCTTTTGGTCCCCTATAATTATACATATGATTTAAGTACACAATTTATTCTAAATCAAACAAAATTTATGAAGAATAAACTAAAATGAATGATTATGCAAAATATACAAAAATGCAATGAAAGCACATCATTTACTCTCTAAGTAGTATTGATTTAAGTTTAAAAGTGTTATCATAACTATCATTTTATAGAGTTTTCAGCAGCTATTTACTTCAAGACACCAAAAAAGGTATGGTTTGGAAGACCGCCAAAGTATGAAAATCTTAGAATTTTTGGGTGCCCTGCCTATATACAATCAATCAAGGTAAGCTAAATGCTAGAGCCTTAAAGGGAATCTTTGTTGGATACCCTGATGGAGTCAAAGGGTACAGGGTCTGGTGTGGAGAATAAAAGAAATGCATTATCAGTAGAGATGTAGTGTTCTGTGAGGCTGCATTGTTGAAAGAAAGTGCAGTTGGTAATACTAATATACTTGTTAATAATGATGATGGACATCCCACCGATACACCAACACTTAAGGTGGAGTTTTCTGGTCATCAAATAGAAGCATCTAATAATGAAGACAAGATGCATACTGAAGTTCAAGACACTGAGTCACCAACCTTGCATCAATCTGATCTACAAGCTTATCAATTGGCTAGAGATAGGGTTAGAAGGCCAACCAGAGCACCAGATAGATTTGGTTATGCTAACTTAATTGCTTTTGCATTAGTAAGTGCTGATGAGATTGCATTTGAGGAACCAGGAAGCTATTATGAAGCCATTAAAGGTAAAGATTGTGATAAGTGGCTTGTAGACATGCAAGAAGAGATGGATTCCCTACAGAGAAATAAAACATAGACACTTGTGCTAGATCCAGGAAACAGGAAGCTAATCAGTTGTAAATGCATTTTAAAGAAGAATGAGGGTATTCCAGATGTAAAGCCCTCTAGGTACAAAGCAAGACTTGTGGCTAGAGGGTATATATAGAGAGAAGGCATAGATTTCATTGAAATTTTCTCTCATGTTGTCAAACACAGGTCTATAAGAATCAAGTTAGCTATGGTGGCCTTGCTGGATATGGAATTGGAGCAAATGGATGTTAAAACATCCTTCCTTCATAGAAATCTTGAGGAACAGATATTGATGATGCAACTTGAAGGTTTTTAGTACAAAGGGAAAGTGGATTATGTTTGTTTGTCGCATAAGTCATTACATGGACTCTATACTTTTTTTTTTATGGATGATGTTTCGTGTTAGAAAGTGTATATTTATAAAGGAGAAAATTATCATTTTACATTTCAAGTCTTACTAACATCCTTACTTTTATGTATTTAAACTTCTTGTGATTTAATTATGTGTGTTTTATTTTAATTAAGTATTTTATGTATTTTAGGGGCATCATGATCATTTCACAATGAACGAGAGATCAGTCAGCAAAACATCAGTTTTGAACTTAGAACAGTCGAAAACCTTAGGAGGAACATAAAAGGAAAAATGAAACTGTTCACATGTACGATACTATTCACATGTAAGGTACAGTCCATGTTACTATTCACGACACTATTCACATATACGAAATGATGATGTGGCATACTGTTGATTAGTGACATGGCAGCATGTTAGTGGACAAAAAATCGTGTGTACGATACATGCATATACACAGGATTATTTACAACCAAACCGCGTCACTATTCAAGCCGCCTGACTGTTCAAACCACGTGGTCAAATCTTGTCACTCTTCAAACCGCGTGGTCAAGCCGTGTACTGTTGACTGATGACGTGGCGTAATCTTGGGCGTTCAAAATGTTTTTAATCCGATGGCAATGATTTACTCAGTGTATCTATAAAAAGGGGGCTCTCCCCCCTAATTTGGAATCTCTGAATTCATTTTTGAGTTCAATTTTCTGTAATTCCTTCTCCATCTTATATTTTCTACGTACTTTAATAAATTCTCATTTTGCCCCTAGTTCAATTATGAGTAGCTAATTTTCTTTCAAGCTTGGGTTCAAAGTGAAGTCTTAACATGTGTCATGGGCTTTATTTGGTACATTTATTTTCTCTTCCCCTTTAATTAAGGTGGATGTTTTGACTTTTCGTCGATAAATAGTAATAATCTTGTCTAGATATC
>NW_006262201.1:11607673-11612146 GCF_000493195.1 Citrus x clementina | reverse complement strand
ACTGCACACACACAAACACATTGCAATTAAAAATAAAAGCGAAATGGATTTGCAACTACAACAAGCACCACAGGAGAGGGCATTAAGGGTTACTTTAGTCCCTTAGCTAATTTGAGTACATCATGCATAAGATACCCAAATGTAGCTGCTAGGAGTTTTAAACTAAAACCTAGTGTGCTAAATTGTCTCCTAATTTCTATGGCCTAGAAAATGAGGACCCATATAATTATCTGAATGATTTTTATACTGTTTGTCAAACTTTTAAATATGAGAATTTTTCAGACGATGATGTTAAACTTAGACTATTTCCATTTTCATTAAAAGATAGAGCTCGTTCATGGCTCGATATATTACCTGCTAATAGCATTACATCATGGGAACAAATGGTAACAAAATTTTTGAATAAATATTTCCCAGTGCATAAAACCAATACTATTCGCAGGGAAATTTAAGAGTTTACCCAGAGAGAAGACGAGCAATTTTTTGAAGCATGGGAGCGATTCAATGGGCTACTCTTAAAGTGTCCACATCATGGGTATTAGAAATGACATCAATGCCAATACTTTTTAGAGGGATTATTGCCGCATGTGCAAGAATGGCTAATGGCAACAAGTGGAGGAGAGCTAATGTCAAAAAGTGCATCAGAGATTTGGGAATTCTTCCAGCGACAAGCAGATAATTCCCAACAACGGAGTCGATCACTCATGGATACTAAAAGAATTAAGGGAGTAAATGAGGTTCACATTGGCGAGTCAAGTTCAGGAATTAAAGAGGTCAAAGAGATGGTTGAAGGTCTTTCCCGTCAAATAGTATCGTTAACGACTGCTAAATCAACAGAACTACATGACCATGACTCATACTCAGATCAAGCCAATACCATAGGTGTAATGAGAAAACCATCTAATTACAACCCATACTCTAACACATATAACCTTGGATGGAGAGACCACTCAAATTTTTCATGGTCTCAAGGATTCCAACAAAATAGACCAGCAGCTTCAGCTCCACACATGCAACCAATTCCTTAAGTTCCTCAAGCCTCTCCGCCACTATTTAGACCATACAATCAAAACCAGAACTACTTTCAACCCAGACCATGGGAAGATTCATTTCAGAATCTCAAGAATCTTACTCACTCCACGATCGAGCAACAGAACCACACCATTGATGAACTATGAAATGAGATGAGAGCAGGCTTCAACTCACAAGCCCAATCAGTTTCAAACCTCGAGAAGATGGTGGGACAACTTGCTTCTTCAGTTCAAACTTTGGCAATGATTGTTAAGAAAGGCAAATTTCCAAGTCAACCAGTGCCTAATCCTAAAGGAGTGAATAAAGTAAGTACCAGTTCACCACAGCAACATGGAGAGGTCAAAGTTATCATGACTTTGCGAAAAGGGAAAGAAGTCGACAACAAAGTGGAGATGCTGGTGACAAAAACAAATCAAATTGTACCTGTAAATGCTGAAGACTCATCACCGGAGGAGAAAGAAGAAACCAACCCACGATAATACGTTCCTAAAACTCCATTTCCTCAAAGGTTAGCTAAAGGAAATAAGGGAAAATCCACATGTGAGATTTTTGAAATCTTCAAATAGGTAAGTGTTAACATCCCTTTGCTTGATACTATAAAAAAAGTTCCATCTTATGCCAAGTTTCTTAAAGACCTTTGTACTACAAAGAGAAATATTCATGTTCAAAAGAAGGCCTTTTTAACAGAAAACGTTAGTTCTATACTCCAACATAAAATTCCTCTAAAATGCAAAGACTCAGGCTCCCCCACTAGTGTAAATCAGTTAACCTACTCAGTATTTGTGAAACTTGGACTAAGAGAATTATACCCAACTCTAGTGGTGTTACAACTTGCAGATCGGTCCACGAAAATACCTCGTGGTATTGTGGAGGACGTGCTTATTTAGGTAGACAAGTTTTATTTTCCTGTTAATTTCATTGTAATTGACACTCAACCAATCCAGGATTCAAGGAAGCACATCCCCATTATCCTAGGCCGACCTTTCTTGGCAATTGCTGATGCTCACATTTAATGCAGGACTGGAAATATGCAGTTGTCCTTTGGCAACATGACTATGGAGCTAAACATCTTCAACATTGCCAAACAACCTCACAATGCAGATGATAGAATTGCTGATGTGGATTTAATAGAAGAAATAGTTGATAATACTTTTCTTTCAAACTTTAGTGATGATCCTTTACAAATATGTTTAACTCACTTTGATTTTGATTTTGACATTGACAGATCAGTCGATGAGGTCAACACTCTACTTGACTCAGTACCATCCATGGACACTAATAAATGGAAGTCAATAGTTGAACAACTAGCACCATCAGAGAAGAAACTCAGCCCATCATCAGAATCATCACCGAAACTCGAGCTTAAACCATTACCCAACACTTTGGAATATGCATTTTTAGGAGAATAAAGTACTCTACCAGTAATCATCTCATCATCCATAAATGACAAACAAAAAGGTAAGTTGTTGGATGTTTTAAAAGAGCACAAAGGAGCATTAGGATGGACCCTAGTCGGTATAAAAGGTATCACTACAAGAAAACTGGCAATAGATGACATACAATTTATGACGGATTTGACTTCTATCATTATAGTATGACCGAATCATGATAGAATTTTGGTTTGTCATGAATTGATGATGGTTTTATGATAAAATTATTGTCTATTAAGAATTTATGCTAGAATTGTGATTGAAATTTTTTCTATCAAAAAATTATGATAGAAATATTAATTTGGCCGCATTTGACCAAAAGTTTGGTGTGATATTTTATTGAAAGAAAAAGAAAACAGTGTGTTATAATTTTATTAATAATCTAAATGATGTAAAAAAAATTAAATGAAGGAACTTAAACGATGAGTTTTAAGAAAATACTACAAAATATTCTAAGTTAAAAACCTCACTCAACACATTCATCAGTCCCTCTCTCAACCTAAGAAATTCAAACCCTAGAAGCTGATACCAAATGAAATATAAGTGTGCAACCCAAGAGGGGGGTGAATTGGATTTTTAAAATTTTCTTCGTAAATCCACACAACAAGCAATCTAATATCTTAATAAAAAATGAAAGCAATAAGTTTAATAAAAGCACAATAACTAATAAGTAAGGGAGAAGAGAAACAAACACACGAATTTTTACATGATTCGGCAAACCCCGCCTACATCCACGCCTCCAAGGAATCCAAGCTTGAGGATTCCACTATCCAAGCCTTTCCAAGGCTTCAACCGTTTACAATTGACTTCAAGGTGTCAATAAACCTTTACAACAAAGAGATTATCTCCCAATCTCTTCACTCAAGTGTCTCACACACTCAAACTCTTACAATTGAGATGAAGAAATGAAAGTTACAATAAAACTCACTCAATGAGTAGATATTAAAAAATGAAGAACAAGAAATGATTCAATGTTTTGTGTTTTACAAGTTGAAGGCTCAAGATATCTCGTGTGCTTTTTGTTTTTGCTTGCTGGAGAGATTGAAAATGAGATGGATTTGAGTTCTTATAGTTTGAGCTCAAAAACTAGCCGTTATGCACATTTTGGTCGTAACCGGATTGCCGGTTATGGACATCCAGTTAGCCGTTTAATGTCACCGTTACTACCACAATTTTGAATTTCTGAACATCCGGTATGCCGCTTTGTCAAATCCGAATTGCTGCTTATGCTCAGAAACTTACTGCCCAACAACCGAATTTCCATTTTTCAGGATCCGGTTAGCCGCTTGCTACAGTAACTGCTATAGTGAAATATTTTCTAATTTTATAGTTTGACCCCAAAACTTTATAAAACTGTATTATGACCCAAAACGTTATGAAACTTTGCAAATAGGTCCAATTTTAGAATTTCTAAATATTACTTTGTCAATCCCAAAACTTTTTGAAATTATGATTTCACCCAAACTATGTGAAATTATAGAATGACCTAAAATATTTAAATAGTTTCAACTAGGTCCAAATCCGAAATTTAAAACAATATCAAAGGTTCTAAAATACATTCATTTTAGTCTAAAACACTTTGATTCTATAACATCATTTTCTTATTATAAAAATACAATTCATAAATCATTGTTTAATCAATACATGTGGTTTGTTATCATCAAAATCAATATCTATAGCTATATAAGCTAACAATCTCCCCCTTTTTGATGATGACAAAACACATTACAAAAATTTAATCTAGTTAGGAAAAGCTCCCCCTTAATCAATGCAAGGTTAAAAAATTGATTTAAAACAGACTCCCCCTGCATACATGCATACTCCCCCTAGATACATGCATATTTTTATAACACTTTTTATAACACATATTAAATTATTCTCTCCCTTATCATAAAAAAGAATAAAAGAATAAAAAAAAAAAGAGCTCCCCCTATCAATCATCAAAATCGCAATAAGCACATTAGTTCAAAAATATCCATAAGCATAAGGAAATCCATATAATCCATAACAA
>NW_006262201.1:11524588-11607593 GCF_000493195.1 Citrus x clementina | reverse complement strand
TCGAAAATAAAAGAATATAATGCAGTAAATGAGATGTAGGTGTGTCCAAATACAAGCATAAGAAAACTACTCAGGTGGTGAGGATGGAGATGAAGGAGGTGGATATGGACATGGAATGCCGAAGTGCTCAAAGAGAAGGTGCTGTCCATTAATGAGCTGCTGCTGCTGAAACTCAGTCTGCTGCACCGAGAGTGTCCACACCTCATTCATAAGCTGCTGAAGAGTAACATCTTCAGGTATAGGAGGCTGTGGAGGTGATGAAACGGATGCAGAGACATCAGGAGCTGAAGCAATCACAGGAGGATCTAGGCGTCTACGCTGCCCCCGAAATGAGAGTGAGAAAATGGGTAGCTGATCGGTTGGAACCACGGCATCAAGTGGTCGATCATCACTTGGAGCAAGAAAGGTAAACTTGTTCTTAATGTATTTGACCTAAGTGCCATTTTTCCACTCAAAGCCTAAGCCGAAAATAGCATCATCCCCGATACCCTTAGAGGGTCTACACTACGGTTCTTTAATCGGTACATCAAAAAATTTCAGGATTCGGGTAATGAAATGACCATAAGGAAGGGAGCGGGTAATCAACTCAGGTATACTGAGCATGTTTCGGACAATGGTATATCCTAAGTCGACTGGACGATGTCTAAGAATACAATCAATCAAGGCGACATCCATATGAGAGATCTCATCCAAATGGCCTGATCTAGGAAGGACAATACTCTTAATAAAACGAAGTAATATCCGAGTTTGAAGACAAAGACATTTGTTGCGAAAATGGATAGTACAATCTTCATCGGAAAAGTCGACACGATGACATATATTCTTAACAGCATCAATATAAACATAGTCGTCAATGTCAGGAGGTTTCCTAGGTGAAAATATTTCTAGGCCATCATCGGAAGATCTTAGGATGGAGTTCAACTCCGAATAATCAAACTCAATCAAAAATCCTCCAACTGTGGTGATTACTCGATTCTCTTTCTCCACGGAACAATCCATATTCGAGTAAAACACTTTCACCAAGTCAGAATATACATTTTCCTCAACAACAAGTGCATTAAGCCAACCAACATCTTCCAACAATTGCAATAAAGTTCTATTGCTAATACTAAGATGATTTAACTAATCCAGTAAAACAAAAAAGGTTTGGAGTACCTCACGAGTCATGAACTGTTGGTGAAAACGTTTGGCTAGATCTTTCTTGTTCTGAAAGTGTGTAGACTCGAAATTGGATTGATTGGAGGTGCCCCTTGTTTCCCGTGACCGATCGGTTTGTTGAACCAGCTCTTTGCCTTTTCTTCGAACCGGCCGTGAGCTTGACATTTGGATTTTGGTTGATTTGGAGTTAAAAATGATGAAGATTGAAAGTGATTTTGAGAAGCAATTTGAATAAAAAATGACTTGATAGTGAGAAATTTAGAGAGAGAAAAATCGGCCAAAAACCTAGGTTGAATTTGGGATCTAGAGATTAAGATGTTGAAAATGGATTTTAAGGATGATTTTGGGTAAATGAAGTGATGGGGAATGAGTTTTTAGACTCAAATTGATGTGAAAAAGTAAGAAAATGATGGATTATGGAGTGAAATCAAGTGAGGAGTAATCGGTTTTTAGTGAGAGAGAGAGAAATGGAAAGCTGAATGAGAGGAAGAGGAAGAACAAAGCTAAAAGCTCACGAATCCGGCTTGCTGGATTTCACTAACCGGCTAGTCGGTTGTGAGTAGAAAGATGAAAGCCGAAAACGGCTTTCCAGATTGACGTGAACCGGAAATCCGGTTTTGATCCAGCAAGCTTTTCATGCGAATCCGGCTTTCCGGTTTTGCTAACCGGTAGTCCGGTTTGAGGAAGAAAGTTGCCTCTTGAATTCGGTTTTCCAGATTTTAAGAACCGGTTATCCGGTTTTGAGGCAGAGAGAAGGCTTAGCAAATCCGGTTTTTCGGATTGATAAATCAGGTTATCCGAATGATGACTCGAGAGTAACCAAAGCTAATCCGGCTTACTGGGTGCTAAATCCGGTTATCCGGAACTTGTCCTTCTTGAATAGACCTATTCTTTCTCTCTACTACTCCATTTTGTTGTGGAGTCCTAGGTGATGAAAATTGATGTTCAATGCAAAAGTCATTACAAAAATTTTCAAATGCATGATTTTCAAATTCTCCACCATGATCACTTCTAATACAAGTAATAGAATAACCTTTTTTCATTTTGAACCTTTTTATAGAAAATTCGAAATGCATCAATGGCATCATCCTTATTAGCTAAGAACAATACCCATGTGTATCTAGAATAATCATCCACAATTACAAATGCATAAAATTTGCTAGTTAAACTAGCATATCTAGAAGGTCCAAACAAATCTATATGAAGCAATTGAAGTGGTTTTGAAGTAGAGACATGATTCTTGCTTTTGAAGGAAGTTTTGATTTGTTTTCCAAATTGGCATGCTTTACAAATTCTATCTTCTTGAAAACTGATTTTTGGAAGACCTTTAACTAAA
Source organism: Citrus x clementina (assembly GCF_000493195.1). Lineage (NCBI taxonomy): Eukaryota > Viridiplantae > Streptophyta > Magnoliopsida > Sapindales > Rutaceae > Citrus > Citrus x clementina. The sequence continues at coordinate 11,605,099 of NW_006262201.1, read as the reverse complement.
TCATTTTTCACGATTTTTGAAATCAAATCCATGCTTGCATGACCTAATCTTCTATGCCACAACCAACCATCATCATGCAATGTAGAGAGACATTTATCATGTATTGATGCACAATCTATATTAATGGTATAGACATTAACACATTTATTTCTTACAAAGAAGACTTTCCCATCACATGCATTCTCAATAACACATTTAGAATCATCAAAGATAACTTTATATCCTTTATCACATAATTGACTAATACTAAGCAAATTGTGTTTCAAGTTTTCAACCAAACACACATTTTCAATGAGAGTAGAGGATACATTACCAACATTTCCAATCCCAATGATTTTTCCTTTTGAATTATCTCCAAACGATACATCGCCACCATTTTCGATCTTAGTAAAGCTTGAAAACCAAGAATAATTCCCTGTCATGTGTCTTGAACAACCGCTGTCCAAGTACCACTTATTCTTCTTCTTCTTCAAGCCCTATAGAGAAAATCTCAAGTTTTAAGTACCCAAACCTTTTTGGGTCCTTGAGAGTTAGCAATGGTTCCTTTCAGAACCCAAACACATTTCACACCATAATATGCATTTCTCTTCACTGCACATCTATTTTTCATATGACCATCTTGATTACAATAATGACATACAATTTAATTGTTAATAGATGTATTCTTCACAAAATAATTCTTGTAAAATTTTCGTTTCAAATTTGGTTTATAACCAATGCCACTTTTATCAAATATACATTTTTGTGAGTTTAGCAAATTATCCAACATCTTTTGCCCATTTTTGAATTTTAGCACAATTTCATTTAGTTCATTGCTTTTCTTTCTAAGCATTTCATTTTCATTTTTCAAGTCATTCAATTGTGACTCTAAGTGCTCATGTGAAGAGCTAGAATTCTCAAATAATGCAATGCTATCATGCAATGTTTTATTTTCTAATTCTAGGCATGTAATCTTTGCACTAAATGATTCATTTTCATTTTTAAGCTCTATCATTGTAACACCCTAGGCGAATCCCACATCGGCAAAGCACGGGAGAGATGCTGGGTTTATAAGGGGTGATCCACACCTTAATTGGCAAGACGCGTTTTGGGGTGTATGGGTGCCCCAAGAACAAATCCGTGCGGGCCTTGTTAAGGCCCAAAGCGGACAATATCTTGCCAGGTCTGGGTTGGGTCATGACATTGTGGTATCAGAGCGGCTCCGCGTGTCCTCTTGAGCGATGGTGGGGCAAACCTCAGCGAGAATGCTGAGTCCCCAAGGGGGGGGTGTATGTAACACCCTAGGCGAATCCCACATCGGCAAAGCACGGGAGAGATACTGGGTTTATAAGGGGTGATCCACACCTTAATTGGCAAGACGCGTTTTGGGGTGTATGGGCGCCCCAAGAACAAATCCGTGCGGGCCTTGTTAAGGCCCAAAGCGGACAATATCTTGCCAGGTCTGGGTTGGGTCATGACAATCATCTTCTTTTTAAGACATATATTCTTTTTACCAATCTTTATCAGCTCATCATGCAAATCCTTAAAGGCATCATGTAATTCATCATATGTAGGAAGAACACTTACCTCATCAAGTTCATCACATGATTCTTCCCCAACGGCTATGAGAGCTAAATTTGTCATTTCATGTTGCTCATCATCATCACTTGTTTCCTCATCGCTATCATCCCATGTGCCCACCATAGCTTTCTTCTTGAGTTTGTTGAGAAGAGGACATTCCAGTTGTATGTGTCCGGGCTTCTTGCATTCATAACAAGTGATTGGCTCCTTCTTATTCTTGTAGCCTCTGAATTTTCTCTGCTCATTATTCTTTTTGTAAAATTTTCTGAATCTTCTAGCTAACATAGCCAACTCCTCATCATCCATTTCGCTTTCATCATCACTCTCACATTTTGAAGCCTTGAGAGCAATGTTTTTCTTCTTTTCCTCATGCCCTTTTTCAGCTACCAAACCTTCTTCATATGAAATGAGAGAACCAATTAAATCATCAATAGGTAATACATTTAAATCTTTGGCTTCCTCAATGGCAGTCCTTTTTGGTCTCCATTCCTTAGGTAGTGACCTAATGATTTTCTTGACTTTCTCGCTATTTGAAAAGGTCTTCCCTAGGGCTCCTAGAGTGTTCACTATGTCCGTAAATCTAGTATACATAGAGTACACATTTTCATTTTGTTCCATTTGGAACAATTCATATTGTCGAGTGTACCTACTTATTTTAGATTCTTTCACTTAGTTTGTACCTTCATAGATAACTTCAAGTTTGTGCCAAATCTCATTAGCACTTTCGCAACTAGACACTCTATGAAACTCTTTCTTATCTAGTGCACAAAACAAGGCATTCATAGCCTTGGAATTTAGAGAAGCTTTTCTCTTTTTGAATTTATTCCATTCCCGTGAAGGTTTTGGAATATCTTCTCCGACTTCATTTTTAGTCAAAGGCATGAAAGGACCATCATTAACGATTTCCCAAATTTCATAATCTAAGGCTTGCAAGTAAATTCTCATCCTAGTTTTCCAATATGGGTAATCGTTTCCATCAAAGTAAGGTGGTCTAGTGGTGGACTGTCCTTCCCTAAATGTGGAATCATTTTGAGTTGCCATTGATCTTTAGCTCTAGACGATTAGGTCTAAATAAGAGCACCTCGCTCTGATACCAAATGAAATATAAGTGTGCAACCCAAGAGGGGGGGTGAATTGGATTTTTAAAATTTTCTTAGTAAATCCACACAACAAGCAATCTAATGTCTTAATAAAAAATAAAAGCAATAAGTTCAATAAAAGCACAATAACTAATAAGTAAGGGAGAAGAGAAACAAACACACAAATTTTTACGTGGTTCGGCAAATCCCGCCTACGTCCACACCTCCAAGCGATCCAAGCTTGAGTATTCCACTATCCAAGTCTTTCCAAGGCTTCAACCGTTTACAATTGACTTCAAGGTGTCAATAAACCTTTACAACAAAGAGATTATCTCCCAATCTCTTCACTCAAGTGTCTCACATACTCAAACTCTTACAATTGAGATAAAGAAATGAAAGTTACAAGGAAACTCACTCAATGAGTAGATATTCAAAAATGAAGAACAAGAAATGATTTAATGTTTTGTGTTTTACAAGTTGAAGGCTCAAGATATCTCGTGTGCTTTTTGTTTTTGCTTGTTGGAGAGATTGAAAATGAGATGGATTTGAGTTCTTATAGTTTGGGCTAAAAAACTAGCCGTTATGCACATTTTGGTCGTAACCGGATTGCCGGTTATGGACATGCAGTTAGCCGTTTAATGTCACCGTTATTGCCACAATTTTGAATTTCTGAACATCCGGTATGCTGCTTTGTCAAATCCGAATTGCTGCTTATGCTCAGAAACTTACTGCCCAACAACCGAATTTCCATTTTTCAGGATCCGGTTAGCCGCTTGCTACAGTAACTGCTATAGTGAAGTATTTTCTAATTTTATAGTTTGACCCCAAAACTTTATAAAACTGTATTATGGCCCAATACGTTATAAAACTTTGCAAATAGGTCCAATTTCAGAATTTCTAAATATTACTTTGTCAATCCCAAAACTTTTTAAAATTATGATTTCACCCAACTATGTGAAATTATAGTATGACCGAAAATATTTAAATAGTTTCAACTAGGTCCAAATCTGAAATTTAAAACAATATCAAAGGTTCTAAAATACATTCATTTAGTTGAAAACACTTTGATTCTATAACATCATTTTCTTATTATAAAAACACAATTCATAAATCATTGTTTAATCAATACATGTGGTTTGTTATCATCAAAATCAATATCTATAGCTATATAAGCTAACAAAACCCTCCTCACTCACGATAAAAAAAAATTCCTACATTCACAAAACATTAACCCAAGTAAAAGAGCCGACCTTCGAATCCCACCCATAGGCCACAAGTTGACATCCTGCTAAAGGTTCTCTTCGATTCGTGAGCATTTGATCGAAAATTATGAAAGAGCCGGTGTTGATTTTTAGCTTCAATTCCAGCGAAAGGCGAAGGGGCTGGAAGAGGGAGGTAACCAGATAGATACAGCTAATGATGAGTAATTTGTTGTTGGTGGTGGCTGGTGAATCGCGCTAGAAGATAGTGAACAATGGTGGAGGTTTTGCTGCTGTTTGGTAGTCGTGTTTGGTGATTCTTGCAGCAAATCGGTGGTATTTATGACTGGGATTTGATGGGCGGGTCTTTATGGTTCTGATGGTGGTGGAGATCGACATAAAAGATTAAAAGCAGTGGCGGCAATGGCTATTTTGTGGTGGCTGGAATAGGAGCTAAAGTTTTGAGCTTAGGTCACATTTCTTCACTTTTTTATTTCCTTTTTATTATGTTTTAGTTTTGAATCAATAATTTTGATTTCATTAGCGTAACTATAAATTCATCTTTGTTTTCAATTTTGTGTTTCATTCTGAAAAAGAAAATAAAGGATAAAAAATTTAATTTTTTAAATAAAATTATACTATTATCTTTGTTTGTGAATATGGCACATTTGATTTTCTCCCAGAATATGATGATTTTCTCCTTCTTTGCTCCTCCTTACTTCCCACTTGGCCTCTTAGCATCCTTGTCTCTGTTGGGTTGTTAAAAACATCCATCTTGTTCTTTTTTTTAATCTTATACTAATTCCCAAAAAAAGAAAAAAAGGATGCTTGATTTGAGGAGGGTTTGTTCATTGGAGGAGTCATGGTGGTTTGCTGTGATCTTGAAGTTGATGTTAATGGTCAATGGTCAAGAGACTTTCAATGGTCAAGGGACTTTGATGGTGATGAACCAAATGAAGAAGAAATCATTCATGCCCAGCCCAAAACTAAACAACGCAAGAAACGCTTTGGTTAGCGCAAACAAGTGCTGCACTCAAAAGTGTTGGAAGCAAAATGGACAGCAGCAGTGTTCAAGAACGATTGAATGCAGTCTTTCGCCACCTTTTACAGCAGCCATGTGAAGCTAAACCCGTTCTTTAAAGGTCGCCTTATCTAAACTGTAATATTCTTTCTATTTTTAGGTTCTATTATTTTTCTTTTAATTCTAATACATCTTTGTTGTATAAAAGGTTTTGTTAACAAGCAGGCAGTTGCAAAAACAAGAAGCAGCAGAGCCAGTGATCATAGGAGGCATGGTTTTGGACATTCATGCCACTCCATCGATCCCTGCGAACCCAAGAACCACTACACCAGGCAAGGTACAATTATACCCATTTTTTTGTTTTCTAAAAAAGATTTTAGTCCCACTTTTTTTTTTTTTAAAAAAAAGATTTTGATGAGCGTTTGCAATTTCTTGTCAGAATTGTGTTAGTTCTTGAAACGTAGCTTTAAGAAATGTGTTCATCATTAGGTATATTGGGAAAATATCAGAATTAGTGGTATGTTCTGGATTTTGCTTTCTGATATTTACTTACATTAGGGGGTGTTTCTTTATGCAGGTGAATTATGTGTTAGGGTGTGTAGCAAGGAATGTTGCGGAGTGCATGTCAAAGCTTGGAGCTAAGCCTTACATGATTAGTGCTCTTGGACTTGACATGGCTGGTGATTTTGCTTTTTACTTTGTGGTATCATGAGAGCTTTTTAACAATTTTCCTTGCATGATCCCTTCTATTTTTCATTTTGGTTTGCCACTAGAGGTTTCGTATGAAATCACCAATAATTTATAATTTACTTTTGCATTCGAATGTTGAATGGATAGTCTGGAAAGTTATGTTCTATGCATTGGAAATTGGGGTACTTTGGGATGGTTTTTTTAATTTGGGATATTTTATTATATATTAATGGTGATCTCATTGAATATTAGATGTATTTATTTTGAAATTAGTTTGTTGGATTGAATGGATGTTAATTAATATTAAATTTTATTGGTTTTTTATGAAATTAAATAGGAATTCATCAACAAATTTTAATTGTAATATATTTTTTTAAAAAATCAAAACTTTATGACGGGAAATAGCCATCATACATTCTGTCATAAATAATTTACTGCCAAAATTGAATAATAAGTTTACAAATGCTTATTCAATTTTCCGCTAAAAATTTAAAAAAAATGTGCGTAAATAAATTTAAATTTTATTTAATTATTTTTTATATTAAAATATTTTGTGACAGATATATGACTGTGAAAAGACATCATGAATCAATGACGGAAAATATTCTGTCATAAATTAATGACAGTGACATAGATGACATATAAATTGCCTGCACCCCCTTTTATGACAGTTATTTTTTGTCATCTATTGCCTGTTTTCTTGTAGTGTATAAACCCAGTAGACTGCATGCATTACATTTACCTCGATGAAAATGCTAAATCTTCTAGGGAAATGCAACGTCGGTTAAATCCTAATATGAAAGAAGTTGTTAGAACTGAAGTCCTTAAGTTATTAGACGCAGGTATCAGTCCTTAGTTCATGGGTCAGTCCTGTACAAGTTGTCCCAAAAAAGTCAGGAGTCATAGTAGTTACCAATGCTGATAATGAATTGATACCCACTAGAGTGACTATAGGATGGTGTGTATGCATTGATTATAGAAAGTTGAATTATGTCACACGTAAAGACCATTTTCCTTTACCATTTATCGATCAAATGCTTGATAGATTGGCAGGTCATGAATTGTATTGCTTTCTAGATGGCTACTCAGGATATAATCAGATTCCCATAGCACAAAAAGATCAAGAGAAAACCACTTTCACTTGTCTTTTTGGCACTTTTGCATATAAGAGGGTGTCATTTGGATTATGTAATGCACCTGCTACATTTCAACGATGCATGTTAAACATTTTTTCTAATATGGTTGAACGATTCCTTAAAGTCTTTATGGATGACTTTTCTGTTTTTGGTGACTTATTTGATCAATGTATAGAGAAGAATTTGGTCTTAAATTAGGAGAAGTGCCATTTTATGGTAAAATAAGGTATTGTTCTCAGTCACATCATTTCGAGTGAAGGTATTGAGGTTCACAAAGCCAAGGTAGATCTCATTTCCAATCTTCCTCCACCTAAAACAGTCAGAGAAGTAAGATATTTCCTTAGGCATGCTAGTTTCTAGACCCTTATGCAATCTACTTGCTAAGGATGTACCTTTTATCTTTGATGATTCATGTCTTGTGGCATTTGAAAAATTAAACCAGTTGTTGACATCATCATCCATCATTCAGTCCCCAAACTGGAACTTACAATTTAAGCTCATGTGTGATGCATCTGATTATGCAGTAGGAGCAGTATTATGACAAAGAGTTGATCGAATTCCCCATGTTATTTACTATGCTAGTATGACATTGAATGATGCTCAGTTGAACTATTCAACCACTGAAGAAGAAATGCTAGCAGTAGTGTTTGCATTAGAAAAATTTTGATCTTATCTCATTGGTTATAAAATAATTGTATTCATAGATCATGCTGCTCTTAAATATCTTCTCACAAAGAAAGATGTAAAAGCTAGACTAATTCGTTGGGTGTTACTTTTCCCGGAATTCGACTTGGAATTTAAAGATAAGAAAGGCATAGAAAATGTTGTGGCTTACCATCTCTCTCGCCTCAATTTTGACACAATTACAGAACCATTAATATTGAATGAGTCATTTCCAGATGAACAATTAATGAGTGTTGAAGTATTACCGTGGTATGCTGATATAGTTAATTATCTTGTTACAGGTCAACTTCCAGAGCATTGGACCAAGCAAGACAAGGCCAAATTTTTTGTAGAAATAAAGAATTTCTTTTTGGATGACCCTTATCTGTTCAAGTATTGTGCAGATCAAATTGTTAGACGGTGTGTCCTAGAAAGTAAATTTCAAAATATTCTTTCATTCTGCCATGAACAAGCTTGTAGAGACCATTTCAGCTCTAAGAAAATAGCTACTAAAGTTTTACAATGTGGTTTCTATTGGCCAACTATATTTCGAGATGCTTGCACTTTCTGTTCTTCATGTGATAGGTGTGTTGTGCAAATTTTATTGAACTCGCAAGTGCACGAATCTATTGTAGAATAGATCAATAGTGACGAGTGTTGATCTCACGAGGAGGTTGATTCTAATTGTGTGTAGAATTAATTTTTCTAAATTGTTGGTTGGATTTGTGGTGAAAGTAAGTTAGATTATCCTAAAATTTGAATTAAAATGACGAGAATAAATTGAAGTGAATTCTATTGAAATGCGGCACTTGGGTATCTGGATCTGTATCAACATGCACCATGGGCTAAATATTCCTTATTAGTGCTAATTAAATCATGAGGGGGGTATCCACACCTCATGAACCACACTCTAATCAATATGGTGCTAAGGGTTTATCGTGCCAAATAATAATAACCTTGTACTAGGGAGCCGGTAAAACCAAAGCGGTATCTAGACAAGATTATTATTATTTGTCGATGAAAAGTCAAAACATCCACCAAAATTAGAGGGGAAGAGAAAATAAATTTACCAAATAAAGCCCATGGCACATGTTGAGACTTCACCTTCAACCCAAGCTTGAAAGAAAACTAGCTACTCATAATTTACTAGGGCCAAAGTGGGAATTTATTAAAATACGTAGAAAATACAAGATGGAGAAGGAATTACAGAAAATAAAGCCCAAAAATGGATTCAGAGATATCAAATTAGGGGGGAGAGGTCCCCTTTTTATAGATACATTAAGTAAATCATGGCCATCGGATTAAAAACAGTTTGGACGCCCAGGATCGCACCACGTCATCAGTCAACAGTACGCGGTTTGACCACGTGGTTTGAATAGTCAACTGGTTTGAATAGTGACACGGTTTGGTTGAAAATAATCCTGTGTATATGCATGTACCGTACGCGTAATTTTTGATCCACTAATATGCTGCCACGTCACCAATCAACAGTGCATAAGAATTCTCTCTAATAGAATCGTGACACCTCATCAGTCAATACCACTGTTGAGTGTTAGAAAATGTATATTTATAAAGGAGAAAATCGTCATTTTATATTTCAAGTCTTACTAACAACCCTTACTTTTATGTATGTAAGGTTCTTGTAATTTAATTATGTGTGTTTTATTTTAATTAAGTATTTTGTGTATTTTAGGGGCATCATAGTCATTTCATAATAAACGAGAGATCAAATGGCAAAACGGACATCACTTTTGAACTCAGGACGGTCGAAAACCTTAGGAGGAGCATAAAAAGAAAATGGCACTGTTCACATGTACGGTACTGTCTACGTTACTGTTCATGACACTGTTCACATAGACGGATCGATGACGTGGCATTGACCGATGATGTGGCATTGACTGATGAGGTGTCAGGATCCTGTTGGTCTAAAATTCTTATGAACTGTTGATGGTGACGTGGCAGCATATTAGTGGACCAAAACTTGCGTATACAGTACATGAATTACATAGGATTATTTTCAACCAAACCGCGTTACTGTTCAAAGCCGAGTCAAACCGTGTTACTGTTCATCCACGTGGTCAAACCGCGTACTGTTGACTGATGACATGGCACAATCTTGAGTGTCCAAACTATTTTTAATCCGATGGCCATGATTTACGTAATGTATCTATAAAAAAAGGGCCTCCCCCCCTAATTTGATAGCTCTGAATCTATTTTTGGACTCCATTTTCTATAATTCCCTCTCCATCTTGTATTTTCTACGTATTTTAATAAATTCTTATTTTACCCCTAGTTCAATTATAAGTAGCTAATTTTCTTTCAAGCTTGGGTTGAAGGTGAAGTCTCAACATGTGTCATAGGCTTAATTTGATAAATTTATTTTCTCTTCCCTTCTAGTTTTTGTGGATGTTTTGACTTCTCGTCGACAAATAATAATAGTCTTGTCTAGTACCGCCCTGGTTTCACCGGCTCCCTAGTACAAGGTTATTATTATTTGGCACGATAAGCCCTTAGCACCATATTGATTAGAGCGTGGTTCATGAGGTGTGGATTCCCCCCTCATGATTTAATTGGCATTAATAAGGATTATTTAGCCCATAATGCATGTTGATACGGATCCAGATACCCAAGTACGTCATCTCAATAGATTTCTCTTCAATTTATTCTCGACATTTCAATTCCAATTTTAAGATAATCTAAGTCACTTTCACCAAAAATCCAACCACCCTCATACAAAATTAATTCTACATATAATTAAAATCTACCTCCTCGTGGGATCGACACTCGTCTCCATTAATCTATTCTACAATAGATTCGTGCACTTGCGAGTTCAATAAAATTTGCACAACAAGTTTTTGGCGCCGTTGCCGGGGAGGTAAGTTATTTTAATTCGTAAAATTAATTTTTGTGAATAATTCCATTTAATTGTTTTCTTATATTTTTTAAAAAAAAAGAAAAAAAAGTGAATCTACATTTAATGGTTAGTATTTCTTTTCTTTTTCTCTTCTTTAAAATTCTGTAATTTAATTTTCAATTTATTTTTCGTTGTAAATTTTTGTTTTTAGTTTATCTTATTAATTTATTTTTAGTTAATTTATTTCACGTATTTGTTTTTGTGTATTTTTATAGTAAGGTTGTAATAGCGCAATAAGGTTAGTATCGTAATTTCTCGCTCTTCTTTATTTTTATTTGTTTTGTTCTCATCTTTATTTATTTGTTTTGCATGCATGGTTGATCGAAGGTCATTATTATCTAATCTTGAACCTATAGACCTTGAACTTGAGAAAACACTTCGCACACACAAACAAGTTAAAAATAAAATGGACTTGCAACCACAGGAGAGGCCATTTAAGGACTATTTCAGTCCTTTCGCAAATTTGAGCATATCATGCATAAGATACCCAAATGTAGCTGCTAGGAGTTCTGAACTAAAACCTAGTGTGCTAAATTGTCTCCCCATGTTTTATGGCCTAGAAAATGAGGACCCATATAATCATTTGAATGATTTTCATGCTATTTGTCAAACATTTAAATATGAGAATTTTTCAGATGATGATGATGTTAAACTTAGATTATTCCCATTTTCTTTAAAGGATAGAGCTCGTTCATGGCTTAATACATTGCCTGCCAATAGCATTTCATCATGGGAACAAATGGTAACTAAATTGTTGAATAAATATTTCCCAGTGCATAAGACTAATGATATTCGTAGGGAAATCTCAGAGTTTACCCAGAGAGAGGACGAGCAATTTTTCGAAACATGGGAGCGATTCAATGAGCTACTCTTGAAGTGTCCACATCATGGGTATGAGAAATGGCATCAATGCCAATACTTTTTGGAGGGATTATTGCCGAATGTTCAAGAATGGCTAATGGCAACAAGTAGAGGAGAGCTGATGTCAAAAGTGCAACAGAGATTTGGAAATTCTTTCAGCGACAAGCGGATAATTCCCAACAACGGAGTCGATCACTCAGGAATACTAGAAGAATTAAGGGAGTAAATGAGGTTCACATTGGCGAGTCAAGTTAAGAAATTAAAGAAGTCAAAGCGATAATTGAAGGTCTCTCTCGACAAATAGCATCGTTATCGACTGCTAAATCAACAGAGCCACATGACCATGACTCATACTCAGATCAAGTTAATGCCATAGGTGTAATGAGAAAACCATCAAATTACAACCCATACTCCAACACATATAACCCTGGATGGAGAGACCACCCCAATTTTTCATGGTCTCAAGGATTCCAACAGAATGGACCAGCAGCTCCAGCTCCACCAATTCCACAAAATCCTCAAGCTTCTCAGCCACCATTTAGACCATACAATCAAAACCAGAACTACTCTTAACCCAGACCATGGGAGTATGCATTCCAGAATTTCAAGAATGTTACTCACTCCACGATTGAGCAATAGAACTGCACCATTGATGCACTACGAAATGAGTTGAAAGCAGGCTTCAACTCACAAGCTCAATCAGTTTCAAGCCTCGAGAAGATGATGGGACAACTTTCTTCTTCAGTTCAGACCTTGGCAATGACTGTTGAGAAAGATAAATTTCCAAGTCAGCTAGTGCCTAATCCTAAAGGAGTGCATGAAGCAAGTACCAGTTCACCACAGCAGCATGGAGAGGTCAAAGCAGTCATGACCTTACGAAAAGGAAAAGAAGTCGACAACAAAGTGGAGATGCCGGTGACAAAAGAAAATCAAATTGTACCTGTGAGTGTTGAGGACTCATCACCGGAGGAGATAGAAGAAACTAATCCACGATAATACGTTCCCAAAGCTCCATTTCCTCAAAGGTTAGCTAAAGGAAAGAAGGGAAAATCTACAGGTGAAATTCTTGAAATCTTCAAACAGGTAAGTGTTAACATCCCTTTGCTTGATGCTATTAAACAAGTTCCATCTTATGCCAAGTTTCTTAAAGACCTTTGTACTAAAAAGAGAAATATTCATGTTCAAAAGAAAGAATTTTTAACAGAAAACGTTAGTTCTATACTCCAACATAAAATTCCTCTAAAATGCAAAGACCCAGGCTCCCCCACTATCTCATGTAGCATAGGGAACCACACAATTGAGAATGCTTTGTTGGATTTAGGAGGTAGTGTAAATCTGTTGCCTTACTCAGTATTTTTGAAACTTGGACTTGGAGAATTACACCCAACTCCAGTGGTATTATAGCTTGCAGATCGGTCCATGAAAATATCTCATGGCATTGTGGAGGACGTGCTTATCCAAGTAGACAAGTTTTATTTTCCTGTTGATTTTATTGTAATTGACACTCAACCAATACAGGATTCAAGGAAGCACATCCCCATTATTCTAGGCCGATCTTTCTTGGCAACTGCGGATGCTCACATTCAATGCAGAACTGGAAATATGCAGTTGTCCTTCGGCAACATGACTATGGAGCTGAACATCTTCAACATTGCCAAATAGCCTCACAATACAGATGATGGAATTGTTGATGTGGATTTAATATAAACAATAGTTGATAATACTTTTCTTCAAACCTTAGTGATGATCCTTTACAAACATGTTTAACTCACTTTGGTTTGGATTTTGATATTGACAGATCGGTCGATGAGGTTAACACCCTACTTGACTCAGCACCATCCATGGACACTAATAAATGGAAGTCAAGAGTTAAACAACTAGCACCATAAAAAAATAAACTCATCCCATCATCAGAATCACCACATAAACTCAAGCTCAAACCATTACCCAACACTTTTGAATATGCATTTTTTGGAGAAGAAAGTACTCTACCAGTAATCATCTCATCATCCCTAAATGACAAACAAAAAGGTAAGTTGTTGAATGTTTTAAAAGAGCACAAATGAGCATTAGGATGGACCATAGCAGACATCAAAGGTATAAACCCAGTAGACTGCATGCATTACATTCACCTCGATGAAAATGCTAAATCTTCTAGGGAAATACAACGTCGGTTAAATCCTAATATGAAAGAAGTTGTTAGAACTGAAGTCCTTAAGTTATTAGATGCAGGTATCATTTACCCAATTTCTGATAGTTCATAGGTCAGTCCTGTATAGGTTGTCCCTAAAAAGTCAGGAGTCACAGTAGTTACCAATGCTGATAATGAATTGATACCAACTAGAGTAACTATAGGATGGCGTGTATGCATTAATTATAGAAAATTGAATTCTGTCACACGTAAAGACTATTTTCCTTTACCATTTATCGATCAAATGCTTGATAGATTGACAGGTCATGAATTTTATTGCTTTCTAGATGGTTATTCAAGATATAATCAGATTCCCATAGCACAAAAAGATCAAGAGAAAACCACTTTCACTTGCCCTTTTGGCACTTTTGCATATAAGAGGATACCATTTGGATTATGTAATGCACCTGCTACATTTCAACGATGCATGTTAAGCATTTTTTCTGATATGGTTGAATGATTCCTTGAAGTCTTTATGGATGACTTTTCTGTCTTTGGTGATTCATTTGACCAATGTTTACATCATCTAACACTAGTTCTACAGAGATGTATCGAAAAGAACTTAGTTTTAAATTGGGAGAAGTGTCATTTTATGGTAAAACAAGGTATTGTTCTCGGTCACATCATTTCGAGCAAAGGTATTGAGGTTGACAAAGCCAAGGTGGATCTCATTTCTAATCTTCCTCCACCCAAAACAGTCAGAGAAGTAAGATCTTTCCTTGGGCATGCTGGTTTCTATAGACATTTCATTAAAGATTTTAGCAAAGTTTCTAGACCCTTATGCAATCTACTTGCTAAGGATGTACCTTTTGTCTTTGATGATTGATGTCTTGTGGCATTTGAAAAATTAAAGCAGTTGTTGACATCATCACCCATAATTCAGCCCCCAAATTGGAGTTTACCATTTGAACTCATGTGTGACGCATCTGATTATGCAGTAGGAGCAGTATTAGGACAAAGAGTTGATCGAATTCCTTATGTTATTTACTATGCTAGTATAATATTGAATGATGCATAGTTGAACTATTCAACTACTGAAAAAGAAATGCTAGCAGTAGTGTTTGCATTAGAGAAATTTCGATCTTATCTCATTGATTGTAAAATAATTATATTCACAGATCATACTGCTCTTAAATATCTTCCCACAAAGAAAGATGCAAAAGTTAGACTAATTCATTGGGTGTTACTTTTGTAGGAATTTGACTTGGAATTCAAAGATAAGAAATGGACAGAAAATGTTGTGGCAGACCACCTCTCGCGTCTGCATTTTGACACAATTACAGAGCTATTAATATTGAATGAGTCATTTCCAGATGAATAATTAATGAGTGTGGAAGTATTACCTTGGTATGCTGATATAGTTAATTATCTTGTTACAGGTAAACTTTCAGAGCATTGGACTAAGCAAGAGAAGGCTAAATTCTTTGCAAAGATAAAGAATTTCTTTTGGGATGACCCGTATTTGTTCAAGTATTGTGCTGGTCAAATTGTTAGACGATGTGTCCCAGAAAATGAAATTCAGAATATTCTTTCATTCTGCCATGAACAAGCTTGTGGAGGCCATTTCAGTGTTAAGAAAACAGCAACTAAAGTTTTACAATGTAGTTTTTATTGGCCAACTATATTTCGAGATGCTTACACTTTTTGTTTTTTATATGATAGGTGTCAACAAATGAGGAGCATTACACAAAGGAACATGATGCCACTAAATCCAATTTTAGTGGTTGAGATTTTTGATGTATGGGGTATCGACTTCATGGGACCCTTTCCCCCTTCTTTTAGCCATCAATACATATTGGTTGCTGTTGACTATGTATCGAAATGGGTAGAAGCAATTCCATGCAGGACCAATGATCACAAAGTGGTGATAGGATTTTTTAAAAGCAATATTGTCTCACGCTTTGGATTCCCTCGAGCAATAATCAGTGATGGTAGTGCCCACTTTTGTAACAAAGCATTCAAAGCTCTTTTGACAAAGTATTCAATCACTCATAAAGTGGCGACCCCATATCATCCGCAAACCAGTGGCCAAGTTGAGATCTTCAATCGAGAAATAAAGCACATATTAGAAAAGACGGTGAGGCCAGAAAGAAAAGATTGGTCATTAAGACTTGATGATACATTATGGGCATATAGAACGACTTTCAAGACCCCGATTGGGATGTCACCCTACAGGCTAGTTTATGGAAAAGCTTGCCACCTACCTGTGGAACTCGAGCATCGTGCGTATTGGGCCATCAAGAAATTCAACTTTGACATGCAGCAAGCCAGCTCAGAAAGAAGATTACAACTAGCAGAACTTGTAGAAATTCGCAATGATGCATACGAAAATGCTAAGTTTTACAAGCAACGAATGAAAGTTTTCCATGACAAGCAAATTATGAGAAAATCTTTCACTCCAGGTCAAAAAGTGCTTTTATTCAATTCTCGCTTGCACCTATTCACAGGTAAGTTACGCTCTCGTTGGTCTGGTCCATTTATTGTACATACTGTTTTTCCACATGGGGCAATTGAAATTAAGGACCCAAAGAACGGTGTCACGTTTAAAGTTAATGGTCAAAGATTAAAGCCATATATAGAGTACCAACCACATGGAGAAGACACCAAAATAAATTTGAGTGATCCACCAAATTTGAATTGATTTTGTTTTCTTTTATTTTCAGTGATTTGATTTTTTTTTCTTTCTTTATATTATTCTTTTGCTAATTGAAATTATTTTTGCATAAGTGTGTTTGTTTAACTATTAAGTTTTCTCTTATCATTTTTAATCATGAGTACCATACTTAGACTGTTCCTCCTGAACATTCTTAAACCACTTCAACGTGTCAAAACTCATCTCATAAGGCAGATTCAATTTTGTAAAACACATCGTATTTGGGCTCTACAACCACCAGAGTTTGTAGCCTATGTTGAGGATTTAGAAAGCCAACTCAGAGACATTGAGAGAAGTGTTTACGACATCCAGTTGGAGCTTGAGATAAATTCAATAAGAGGACGATTTTAATTTTCTTTATGTGTTTCAATTTGTTTTTTTGTTTGTGTGCTTTAGTTTGTTACCCCGGTGAAGTGGCGGATAACAGTACTCCGTGACAATCAAATCGGTTACTTCAGTTTCCCATAATAACTGATATTCTAAAGTGAAGGTATGGACAGAAACGAGACTCTAGCGAAGCTTCACAAGCGATTCCCTTCACTTCCTCAGAATGCCCTCCTTACGATCTATAAAGCTCGGTCCGAACGCATGCGATTACTCATGAGGAATAACATACCTGCTGACATCTGTTGGTTAATCGAGGCTAAAGTACGATCGGCAGGTGAGTTACCTCCAAAATTTATTGCATACATGCCTAGTTGTGGTGAAGGAAATTATGCAAGAAAATGACGAGCTCGAAGAATTTCTGTTGCTTGTCATAAGTGTGCCAGAATGAGTTGTAATAAAAACCCATGTTCTTTAGGAATGGTGTCTGATAACAGGGAAGATAAGATTCAATTCATTAGGGATGGCTTGAATAAGGAGTTATTGGATGATATCCTTTTGTCTCTTGAAATGCATCCCAGTGGATATGTGCAAGGAGTGATTCTCCAGTTATGGCCAATATTCCAGAAAGAGCATGCACGATACAGTCTCGGGAATCTGACTATAAGCGACCTTGTTTGCCAGTTTATAAGAAAACTGGATAGGAAGCCTATCATCGACCTATAGAGGGTGTTCAAGCCGTTTCTGGATGTAAAACCAGAGGAAGATATGAGCCACAGTTGCAACTACCTGTAAATATCCTTTTACTTTACTATTATTTTATTTCACTATTGTTTTATTGTGTGCATTATTGTCTTTAATAATTTTATTACTGTTTGCTTTTTCCTTATTACTGTTTGCTTTTTCCTTTTTACTGTTTCCTTTTTGACTCGCGAGCCACGTGCTTTACGCGTTATTTGACACTGACATGTTACCTCATACACAACTGTGACCCATTGTCACCAAGACTCTTAAATGTGATTTTTTTTGTCAACCACTCACAAATTATCTTTTGAGAAGTATCCCAATGGCAGCTACTCCAAATAGACAATTCAAGAACATTTGTGTGCTTTCTGGATTTAACTATGGCAAGCATAAAGAGTTCGTTGAGGCAGCCATCGATCTTGGTCGAAGTATAGCAGAGAGAAAATTACACTTGGTGTATGGAGGAGGTAACCGAGGGTTATCAAAAATGGTCTCAGAAGCAGCTTTTGTCAGAGGAAGTCAGGTGTTAGGCATCATCCCAAGAGTCCTAAAACCATTGGGCAGTTCGTCTGACTCATCAACTGGAGAAGAGTTAGTCGTCTCAGGTATGCAAGAAAGAATAACTGAAATGCTTAATCATGCTGATGCTTTTATTTTCCTTCTAGGAGATCTTGCAACACTAGAGGCACTTATCACACTAGCATCTTGGGCCCATCTGCACATCCACCAGAAACCCATCGGTTTATTAAATGTCAATAACTTTTATGATGGCTTTATCGCATTTCTTAACCATGCAATAAAAAACTATTTCATTCCCTCTAATGCGAAAAAACTCTTTATTTGTGCTCACACTGCTAATGAGCTACTTGATATGTTACAAGCTTATAGACCGGAGCCAGACCCCTGGACCTTTGTGTTGGAGCATCCAAATAATGATGGTAACAGTAGCCGCAGTAAGACGTACAAATTAGATTTAACTCTCCGCCTGTAAATATTTTCTTCTGTGTTGTACCACTTAGGTGATGTCTTCTAAACTCTACTTCTTTCCTTTAAAACATTGAGGACAATGTTTCGTTCTAGTTGGGGGGAGGGAATAGTTGACAATTGTGAAATCTTGGTTAAGTTTTTACTAATTTTTTGTTGTAGAAACTAACTGTTGCTAACTTTTTGTGTTGAAGATGGCTAGATATGGAGTGTAGTGACTCTAGAAATGCATCTTCATCGTTTAAAAAATTCAAAAAAAAATTCAAAAAAAATTCAAAAAAAATTCAGACATTTTCTTTTTCTTTATTAAGTTTTGATGTTCATTTTCTTCTTCTTTTTAATTTCTCCTTTATAAATATATTCAAATATTTGAGTCAAAGATGGCTGAATATGGAGTGTACAAAGCATCCCATGCTCATTATCATGGAACGTCCCAATTCCCCATTCTTTTATTCCAAAACAAACCAACAATGCAAGACATACAAATTGAGACGTGAAATGAAAAATACATCAAACTAATAAGCTTAAGAAGTTTACCCAAATCAATCAGCAAATGGCACAAAACACAATATTAGCAGGTAGCCTGCTAGACGTGCATGCTATTCTACTACACTAAAACATTAACATTAAAAGTCACAACCAGTTGAAAAAGAACTACGAGCACACAACTGCAGAAGTTCTCCAGCAAAAGATCAGGGAACGCTTACAATGAAACTAGCCCCCAGTTATATACATCCATCCATTTGGAGGCGGAACCCACAACCTCAACCATCAAATGGTCCAGGTGGCAAGATCCACCCTCAGTCCCCCACCCCCTCTTCAAAGCTGATTACACAGAAAACCCATAACGCTAACTAAACTTTTAAAACAAATAAAAAGAGATTTCATCAAACACTAACCCACCACCACAAGCCATGAAAGCGACAGCAACAAGCAAGCCATTAAACCAAAGCATGTACCACCATCCTCATCCACAAAAATTTAACACTGAGTTACGGTTTGATTTGATGACGCATGTTCTTGGAAGCCTCCCAAACACTAGTTAGTGCCACTACATTTGCCAACAGTGCTTTGTTTCACATTCTTTCTTGTGCCATCCCAGGCTGGACTGAAGCAAACAGGAAGGTATTCATCACATGGAAAGTCAAAACTGAAATACAAGTATGCAACCCAAGAAGGGGGGTGAATTGGGATTCTAAAAAATATTTGATTCTAAGACAAATTATCATGCAAATCTAGAATGAATTTAAAGCAATAACAATTAAGTTGATCACAATATAAAAAGATAAGGGAAGAGAAATTCAAATACAGAGATTTTTACGTGGTTCGGCCAACCTCGCCTACGTCCACTCCTCCAAGCTTTCCGGGCTTGAGGATTCCACTAAGCAAGCCTCCAAGGCTTCAAATGCTTGCACTTGACTTCCAAGGTGTTAATAACCTTTACAACAAGAGATTATCCCAATCTCTTTAACCCAAGTGTATCCCAACACTTACAATCACTCAAAACAAAAGATTTCAAATTTATTTTGCCTCTCACAATATATAAGATTACACAATGATGCCCAATATGTGAATAGATGAAGCAAGAATGTGTTCTAAGCTCTATGACGATTGTATTCTTAAATATAAGCTCAATAGTCGTATTGTGATCAATCTTCTTTGAATTTGAATGAGCTTATTTATATTTGGAGCTGAAAAACTAGCCGTTACAGACTGTCGGCACGAAAACGGTTCACCGTTAACCATTAACGGTTAACCATTTAGGCTGGTCAAAAGTTACTGTTGGGCTAAAATTCAAATAAACGGTTTGCCGTTTCATGATTACCCTTTCACCGTTAAATTCCAGAGACCTGCAAGATGAACATCAGTTATCCGTTTACATTAAACGGTTAAGGATTTGCATGAAGTGACTTCTCTGGAAATTATCGGTTAATCGTTTGTAATAAACAGTTCGCCGTTTGTTTCCAGTATCTTGGAAAGCAATTTATCCTTATCCGGTTTTGTTAAACAGTGTCAGAGGAGTACAACCTTCAATTCCGGATGTTATCGGTTAACCGTTTCTATAAACGGTTCACCGTTAAATTCTAGTAGCCTTCCCATCTTTTGTGTTTTTCGTTTTTCATAATCGGTTAGAGCTTAGGCAATATGTTGCTCTCTGGTATTAATTGGTTAACCGTTTAAAATAAAATCGTTCATCGTTTATTTCTATAATCACATTTTAAACTAGATTTTGCAGAGAATCTTTTTCTAATTTGAAAGTCCATCTTTTATGAATATGAATGGAATGATTATTAAGGCTTTCGTTTATTAAGGAATAGCTCCAACATTTTTATCAAAAACCATTTAAAGTTTGTTATCATCAAAATCAATATTATTAACATATTCATGTTAACAAAAACTCTGAAAGTGCTTCACCATCTCCTCCTTTCCCTAAATAATAATAAAAAAAGCATTTTTTATTATTTCCCGATAAGACTTTACACAAGTACCGGTCAAAGCTTTTGTTCTCAATCTTAAAACAGATCACATAAAGTTCAAACAAAAAAAAGGGCCAATTCCTAACACAATCCACCAATAAACTCCCCATTAAACTTCCATCGTACTATGGAATGACAAATTACTGCACACTCCAAAATAAAAAGGCTCAACAGAGAACAAAAACAAGAACTCATTAATCAGGCAGCTAAGCTAAAACACATCCAATTTCCATAAGCCCACATAGGATCCTCATTTATAAAATAAACCCCATTTCGCTTAAATCCTCAAAGCCATAAGACTTAAACAAGAATTTAAATCAATACGTAAAGAAAAGTGCGACCTTCCAAATAAACATGAATTTCTCAACATCGGCAACAACCCAGAAAATTAAAATTACAAAAAAATAATCATAAGCTAAATAAAACAAACCCAGTAATTAAATTGACAAAAAAAATTAAGCCATTACCAATTGTTAAAATAAACCTCTCTGCCTTTAAAGTCGTTGAAATCCTCCTCTACAATTATAGGCATAGGCGAACCTTCTATAGCAAACAAATTAACTAACTTCTCAACAATTATCTCAAATTTAAGCAAATGGGTTTCGAGTAGCGAGTAAAAAAAGTGAAATTTGAGCAGGAAAATAAAAAACTTCGATGAAAGAAGCCTCAAATAAGGTTTCACTTTGTTTTTCGATTTGGGGAAAAAAAGAAAAAGGAAAGAGAAGCCTCAATTAGGGTTTCGTTTTGTTCTTCGATTTGGGGAAAAAATGGTTTCGCTTTGTTTTCGATTTGGGGAAAAAAAGGAAAAAGGAAAGAGAAGCCTCAATTAGGGTTTCACTTTGTTTTTCGATATGGGGAAAAAAGAAAAGAGAATCCTCAATTGGGGTTTAGCTTTTCATTATTTGTCTGAATTAATTGAATTGAGTTTGCAATGGACAACTGGAAACAAAAGAGATCGAGAAGAGAAAAAGGAAAAAGAGAAGGAGAAAGCAAGATAGTGATAGGGTTTAGTTCAAATATTTGCGTCCATAAACGAAATAAAGTTTCCAAGTCTGGGTTATATTTTTCTTTTGTTATTTTAATTTTGTTTTTTAATTTATTAGCGCTATTATATCTTAATTCTACAAGGTCCAATGGTGTATTGTCCAAATGTTAAAGCTTTGAATTTTAAAAGTCCTAGGTTCAAATTGGAGTTAAAGCAAATTTTAATGATTTTTTTTTAATCTTTAATATTTCAATGTCAGTGATCATTGATGTTTAATTTACTGACACATCAATATCAATAATTTATGTTACCTATTTCTTAAAAGCGGAAAATGGTGCATATGTACATAATTATTGACACTTTTTACAAAGTGTCAATAACAAAGTGTCAGTAAAAGTCATTTTTGTAGTTGTGGTGGTTCGGCCAACCTCGCCTACGTCCACGCCTCCAAGCTTTCCAGGCTTGAGGATTTTACTAAGCAAGCCTCCAACGCTTCAAATGCTTACACTTGACTTCTAAGGTGTCAATGAACCTTTACAACAAGAGATTATCCCCAATCTCTTAACCCAAGTGTATCCCAACACTTACAATCACTCAAAGTAAAAGATTAAAATTATTTTTCTCTCACACAATATTTAAGATTACAATTCAATTCCCAATGTGTGAATAGATGAAGCAAGAATATGTTTTAAAGCTCTATGAAGATTGTATTCTCGAATATAAGCTCAATGGTTGTGTTCTGATCAATCTTGTTTGAATTTGAATGAGCTTATTTATAGTTGCAGCTGAAAACTAGCCGTTATTGACTTTCTGCTCACTGTCGGATCGCCGTTAACTAGATGTCGGATCACCGTTTGACTGGTCAATATGACCGGTGGGCTAAATTTTCAAATTATCGGATCGCCGTTATCTATATGTCGGATCGCTGTTATTGTCTAGAGACTAATCTTCAATTCTGTTCGATGTCGGCGAGCCGTTATTAAGATGTTGGATTGTCGTTTTCTACATTAACTACTACAATGAACTATTTTTGTAAAATTATAGTTTGACCCCAAAACTTTATAAAATTATACTATGGTCTAAAACTTTATAAAACTTGTCAATTAGGTCCATTTTTAGGATTTTAAGCAATACTTGTTATTATAAAAAATCTCAAAGCTTTTTCAATTGAAACCATTAACATGAGAATAACCAAAAACATTTTCATAGAATATAAAGCCTTTATAAAGTGAGAATAATGATTTAAAAATATATGAAAACTATTTTGAGCTTTTAAAAGATCAATCAATCTTAATCAAGTTTGTTATCATCAAAATCAATAATAAAGAAATATTTATGTTAACAAAATGTAAATAAAAATGAAATAAAAACACATTATTTGCTCCCTAAGTAATATTAGTTTAAGTCTAAAAAAGCACAAAGTGTTGTCATTTTTGTTACCTCGATCAAGTGGCGGATAACGATACTGCATAACTGTTA
The DNA here is from genome assembly GCF_000493195.1 of Citrus x clementina. Classification (NCBI taxonomy): domain Eukaryota; kingdom Viridiplantae; phylum Streptophyta; class Magnoliopsida; order Sapindales; family Rutaceae; genus Citrus; species Citrus x clementina. The sequence continues at coordinate 11,582,139 of NW_006262201.1, read as the reverse complement.
AATTCGGTTCCATTAGTTTCCTTTAATAACTAATATTTTCCTACCAAGGTATGAATAGAAACATAATTCTTGCAAAGCTTCACAAGTGATTTTCGTCTCTCTCTAAAAATGCACTCCTCACAATTTACAAAGCTCGATCCAAACGCTTGTAAATACTTATGATAAATAGTATGATTTGTAAGGGAAAAAAAAGAGCATGTCCTCTTAAATTTATTGTCTACATGCCTAGTTGTGGGAAAAGAAACTATTCGAGAAAACAATGAGCTAAAAGGCTTTAAGTTTCTTGTCATAAGTGTGCTCGAACAATCTACAACAGACGTCTTAGTAAATCTTTAGAATGGTGTTTGATAACAGGGAAGACAAGATTCAATTCATTGTAGATATCTTGAATAAATAGTTATTGGATGACATCTTTTTGGCTCTTGAAACACATCTTAGTGGATATTTAAAGCATGCAATTTCCAAGTTATAGCCATTATTCTAGAAAGAACATGCATGATATAGTTTCAGGACTTTGACTATAAACAACCCTAAACCAATAGGGGTGTTTAAGCTATTTTCTGAATGTAAAACTAAAGGTTTATAAATACTAGTACATATCTTTTTCTTTTACTGTTATTTTATTATTTTCATCATTGCTTTTAATAGTGTGATTTTATCTTTATTTATTCTTTGTTTCTCACTTTGGACTTTTGAGCCATGAACTTCAGGCGTCATTTGACAAACACACCACCTCTTTTATAATTGTTTATTGCTATGTCTGTCACCAAGATCTTTAAATACGAGTTTTTTTTAAATACTTACTGAGTGTTAGAAAATGTATATTTATAAAAGAGAAAATCGTCATTTTACATTTCAAGTCTTACTAATACTTCAACTTTTATGTATTTTAGTCTCTTGTAATTTAATTATGTGTGTTTTATTTTAATTAAGTATTTTATGTATTTTAAGGACATCATGGTCATTTTACAATGAATGAGAGTTCAGACAGCAAAACGGACATCACTTTTGAACTCAGGACAATCGAAAACCTTAGGAGGAGCATAAAAGGAAAAATGACACTGTTCACATGTACGGTACTATTCACATGTATGGTATTGTCTACGTTACTGTTCAAGACACTGTTCACATAGACAGATCGATGATGTGGCATTGACCAATAATGTGGCATTGACTGATGAGGTATCACGATCTTGTTGGACTAAAATTTTTATGTACTAGTTATCGGTGACATGGCAACATGTTAGTGGACTAAAAATCGCGCGTAATGTACATGCTTATACACAGGATTATTTTCAACCAAACTGTGTCACTGTGCAAGCCACGTGGTCAAACCGCGTACTGTTGACTGATGACGTGGCGCAATCCTGAGCGTCCGAAATGTTTTTAATCCGATGGCCATGATTTACTCAATATATCTATAAAAAGGGCGCTCTACCCCCCTAATTTGGCATCTCTGAATTCATTTTTGAGTTCAAATTTCTGTAATTCCTTCTCCATTTTGTATTTTCTATGTATTTTAATAAATTCACATTTTGCCTCTAGTTCGATTATGAGTAGCTAATTTTCTTTCAAGCTTGGGTTGAAGGTGAAGTCTCAACATGTGTCATGGGCTTTATTTGGAAAATTTATTTTCTCTTCCCCTCTAATTTTTGTAGATGTTTTGATTTTTCGTCGACAAATAATAATAATCTTGTCTAGATACCACCCTGGTTTCACCGGTTCCCTAGTACAAGGTTATTATTATTTGGCACGATAAGCCCTTAGCACCATATTGATTAGAGCGCGGTTCATGAGGTGTGGATTCTCCCCTCATGATTTAATTGGCACTAATAAAGAATATTTAGCCCATGGTGCATGTTGATGCAGATCCAGATACCCAAGCGCTTCAATTATAATATTTTCCACTTTAATTTAATTCCGCCATTCCAATTTAAATTCTAAGATAGTCTAAATTACTTTCACCACAAATCCAAACACCCATTTAGAAAAATTAATTCTACACACAATTAAAATTCACCTCCTCGTAGGATCGACACTCGTCACTATTAATCTATTCTATAATAGATTCGTGCACTTGCGAGTTCAATAAAATGTGCACAACAGGTTTTTGGTGCCGTTGCCGGGGAGGTAAGTTATTTTAATTTGTAGAATTAATTTTTTTGAATAATTTCTTTTAATTATTTTCTTGTAATTTTTTTATTAAAAAAAGAAAAAAAGTGAATTTACATTTTAAGGTAAGAATTTCTTTTCTTTTTCTCTTCTTTAAAATTCTGTAATTTAATTTTCAAGTTATTTTTTTTCTTCTTTGTAATTTTTGTTTATCTTACAAATTTATTTTTAGTTAATTTATTTCACGTATTTTGTAAGTTTGTTTTTATAGAAAAGTTGTACGTTGTAACAGTGTAATAAGGTTAGTATCGTAATTCCTCCTTCTTCTTTATTTTTATTTGTTTTGTTCCCATCTTTATTTTTATTTTTTATGTTTTTGCATGCATGGTCGAAGGTCATTATTGCCTAATCTTGAGCCTATAGACCTTGAACTTGAAAAAACACTTCTCACACACAAACATGTGGTAATTAAAGATAAAAGATAAATGGATTTGCAACAACAACAACCACCACCACCACAGGAGAGGCCATTTAAGGACAACTTTAGTCCCTTAGCTAATTTGAGCACATCATGCATAAGATACCCAAATGTAGCTGCTAGGAGTTTTGAGTTAAAACCTAGTGTGCTAAATTGTCTCCCAAAATTTTATGGCCTAGAAAATGAGGACCCATATAATCATTTGAATGATTTTCATGCTGTTTGTCAAACCTTTAAATATGAGAATTTTTCAGATGATGATGTTAAACTTAGATTATTCCCATTTTCTTTAAAGGATAGAGCTCGTTCATGGCTCAATACATTGCCTGCTAATAGCATTACATCATGGTAACAAAATTTTTGAATAAATATTTCCTAGTGCATAAAACCAATGCTATTCGCAAGGAAATTTTAGAGTTTACCCAGAGAAGACGAGCAGTTTTTCGAATAGTATCGTTAACAACTGCTAAATCAACAGAACCATATGACCATGACTCATACTCAGATCAAGCCAATGCCATTGGTGTAATGAGAAAACCATCCAATTACAACCCATACTCCAATACATATAACCCTAGATAGAGAGACCACCCAAATTTTTCATGGTCTCAAGGATTCCAACAAAATTGACCAGCAGCTCCAGCTCCACCAATGCAATTGATTCCTGAAATTCCTAAAGCCTCTCAGCCACCATTTAGACTATACAATCAGAACCAGAACTACCTCAACCCAGACCATGGGAGGATTCACTCCAGAATTTTAAGAATATTACTCACTTCACGATCGAGCAACAAAACCGCACCATTGATGACTTATGAAATGAGATGAGAGCAGACTTCAACTCACAAGCCCAATCAGTTTCAAGCCTCAAAAAGATGGTGGAACAGTTTGATTCTTCAGTTCAAACTTTGGCAATGACTGTTGAGAAAGGCAAATTTCTAAGTCAACATGTGCCTAATCCTAAAGGAGTTCACCACAGCAGCACGGAGAGGTCAAAGCCATCATAACCTTGCGAAAAGGGAAAGAAGTCAACAACAAAGTGGAGATGTCGGTAACAAAAGTAAATCAAATTGTACCTGTGAACGTTGATGACTCACCATCGGAGGAGAAAGAAGAAACCAACCCACGAGAAAACATTCCCAAAGCTCTATTTCCTTAGAGGTTAGCTTAAGGAAAGAAAGGAAAGTCCACAGGTGAGATTTTTGAAATCTTCAAACAGGTAAGTGTTAACATCCCTTTACTTGATACTATAAAATAAGTTCCATCTTATGTAAAGTTTCTTAAAGACCTTTGTACTAAAAAAAGAAACATTCATGTTCAAAAGAATGTCTTTTTAACAAAAAACGTTAGTTCTATACTCCAACACAAAATTACTCTAAAATGCAAAGACTCAGGCTCCCCACTATCTCATGTAGTATAAGAAACCACACAATTGAGAATGCTTTGTTGGATTTGGGAGCTAGTGTAAATCTATTACCTTACTTAGTATTCATGAAACTTGGACTAGAAGAATTACACCCAACTCCAATGGAGTTACAGATTGCAGATCGATCCACGAAAATACCTCATGGTATTGTGGAGGACGTGCTTATCCAGGTAGACAAGTTTTATTTTCTTGTTGATTTCATTGTAATTGACACTCAACCAATCTAGGATTTAAGGAAGCACATCCCCATTATCCTAAGCCGACCTTTTTTGGCAACTGCAGATGCTCACATTCAATACAAAACTGGAAATATGCAGTTGTCTTTTGGCAACATGACTATGGAGCTAAACATTTTCAACATTGTCAAACAACCTCACAATGCTGATGATGAAATTGTTAACGTGGATTTAATAGAAGAAATAATTGATAATACTTTTCTTTCAAACCTTAGTGATGATCCTTTACAAACATGCTTGGCTCAATTTGGTTTGGATTTTATGAGGTCAATTCTCTACTTGACTCAGCACCATCCATGGACACTAATAAATGGAAGTCAATAGTTGAACAACTAGCACCATCAGAGAAGAAACTCATCCCATCATCAGAATTACCACCGAAACTCGAGCTCAAACCATTACCCAATACTTTGGAATATGCATTTTTGGGAGAAGAAAGTACTCTACCAGTAATCATCTCATCATCCCTAAATGACGAACAAAAACGTAAGTTGTTGGATGTTTTAAAAGAGCACAAAGGAGGATTAGGATGGACCATAGCAGACATAAAAGGTATAAACCTAGTAGACTGCATGCATTGCATTCACCTTAATGAAAATGCTAAACCTACTAGGGAAATGCAATGTCGGTTAAATCCTAACATAAAATAAGTTGTTAGAACGGAAGTCCTTAAGCTATTAGATGCAGGTATCATTTACCCCATTTCTGATAGTTCATGGGTCAGTCCTATACAAGTTGTCCCCAAAAAGTCAGGAGTCACAGTAGTTACCAATGTTGAGAATGAATTAATACCCACTAGAGTGACTACAGAATGGCGTGTATGCATTGATTATAAAAAGTTGAATTCCATCACACGTAAAAACCATTTTCCTTTTCCATTTATTTATCAAATGTTTGATAGATTAGCAGGCCATGAATTTTATTGCTTTCTAGATGGCCACTCAGGATATAATCAGATTCTCATAGCACCAAAAGATCAAGAGAAAACCACTTTCACTTGCCCTTTTAGCACTTTTGCATATAGGAGGATGCCATTTGGATTATGTAATGCACCTGCTACATTTCAACGATGCATGCTGAGTATTTTTTTTGATATGGTTGAACGATTCCTTGACGTCTTTATGGATGACTTTTCTGTCTTTGGTGATTCATTTGATCAATGTTTACATCATCTAACACTAGTTCTACAGAGATGTATCGAGAAAAACTTAGTCTTAAATTGGGAGAAGTGTCATTTTATGGTAAAACAAGGTATTGTTTTCGGTCACATCATTTCAAGCAAAGGTATTGAGGTTGATAAAGCCAAGGTGGATCTCATTTCCAATCTACCTCTACCTAAAACAGTCAGAGAAGTAAGATCTTTCCTTGGGCATGCTGGTTTTTATAGACGTTTCATTAAAGATTTTAGCAAAGTTTCTAGACCCTTATGCAATCTACTTGCTAAGGATGTACATTTTGTCTTTGATGATTCATGTCTTGTGGCATTTGTAAAACTAAAGCAATTGTTGACATCATCAACAATCATTCAGCCCCCAAATTGGAGCTTACCATTTGAGCTCATGTGTAATGCATCTGATTATGCAGTAGGAGTAGTATTAGGACAAAGAGTTGATCAAATTTCCCATGTTATTTACTATGCTAGTATGACATTGAATGATGCACAGTTGAACTATCCAACTATTGAAAAAGAAATGCTAGCAGTAGTGTTTGCATTGGAAAAATTTCGATCTTATCTCATTTGTTGTAAAATAATTGTTTTCACGGATCATGTTGCTTTTAAATATCTTCTCACAAAGAAAGATGCAAAAGCTAGACTAATTTGTTGGGTGTTACTTTTGCAGGAATTCGACTTGGAATTTAAAGATAAGAAAAGCACAGAAAATGTTGTGGTTGACCATTTCTCTCGTCTCAATTTTGACACAATTATAGAGCCATTAACATTAAATGAGTCATTTTCAGATGAACAATTAATGAGTGTGGAAGTATTACTGTAGTATGCTGATATAGTTAATTATCTTGTTACAGTTCAACTTCCAGAGCATTGGACCAAGCAAGATAAGGCCAAATTTTTTGCAAAAATAAAGAATTTCTTTTGGGATGACCCTTATTTGTTCAAGTATTGTGCAGATTAAATTGTTAGACTATGTGTCCCAGAAAGTGAAATTCAAAATATTTTTTCATTCTGCCATGAACAAGCTTGTGAAGGCTATTTCAGCGCTAAGAAAATAGCTACTAAAGTTTTACAATGTGGTTTCTATTGGCCAACTATATTTCGAGATGCTTACACCTTTTGTTCTTTATGTGATAGGTGTCAACGAATGGGTAGCATTACACGAAAGAATATGATGCCACTAAATATAAATTTTAGTGGTTGAGATTTTTTATGTATGGGGTATCGACTTTATGGGACATTTTCCTCATTCTTTTGGCCATCAATACATATTGGTTGCTGTTGACTACATATCGAAATGGGAAGAAACAATTCCATGTAGAACCAATGATCACAAGGTGGCAATAGGATTTTTGAAAAACAACATTGTTTTACGCTTTGGATTCCCTCGAGAAATAATCAGTGATGGTGGTGCCCACTTTTGTAACAAAGCATTCAAAGCTCTTTTGACAAAGTATTCCATCACTCACAAAGTGGCGACCCCATATCATCCATAAACTAGTGGCCAAGTTGAGATTTCCAATCGAGAAATAAAGCACATATTTGAAAAGATGGTGAGGCCGGACAAAAAAGATTGGTCATTAAGACTCGATGATACATTATGGGCATATAGAACAACTTTTAAGACCCCAATTGGGATGTCACCCTACAGGCTAGTGTATGGAAAAGCTTACCACCTATTGTGGAACTCGAGCATCATGCATACTATGCCATCAAGAAATTCAACTTTGACATGCAGCAAATTAGCTCAGAAAGAAGATTACAACTGGCAGAACTTGAAGAAATTCGTAATGATGCATACGAAAATGCCAAGATTTACAAGCAGTGAATGAAAGTCTTTAATGACAAGCAAATTATGAGAAAATCTTTCACTCCAGGTCAGAAAGTGTTTTTATTCAATTCTTGCTTGCACCTATTCCCAAGTAAGTTACGCTCTCGATGGTCTAGCCCCTTTATTGTTCACACTGTTTTTCCACATGGGGCAATTGAAATTAAGGACCCAAAGGACGATGTCACGTTTAAAGTTAATGGTCAAATATTAAAGCCATATCTAGAGTACCAACCACATGGAGAGGACACCGAAATAAATTTGAGTGACCCACCAGATTTGAATTGAGTTTTTTTTTCTTTCTTTTCGGTGATTTGATTTGTTTTCTTTCTTTTTACTATTCTTTTGCTAATTGAAATTATTTTTGTATAAGTGTGTTTGTTTAACCATTAAGTTTTCTCTTATCATTATTAATCATGAGTACCATAGCTAAACAATTCCTCCTGGACATTCTTAAACCACTTCAACGTGTAAAATCTCATCTAAAAAGGAAGATTCGATTTTGTAAAACACATCATATTTGGGCTCTGCAACCATCAGAGTTAGTATCCCATGTTGAGGATTTAGAAAGCCAACTCAGAGATATTGAGAGAGGTGTCTACAAAATCCAGTTGGAGCTTGAGGTAAATTCAATAAGAGGACGATTGTAATTTTCTTTCTTTGTTTTAGTTTGTTTTTCTTTGTTTGTGTGCTTTAGTTTGTTACCCCGGTGAAGTGGCGGATAACGGTACTCCGTGACAATCAAGTCGGTTACTTCAGTTTCCCATAATAACTTATCATCTGAGGCGAAGGTATGGACAGAAACGAGATTCTAGCAAAACTTCACAATTGATTCCCTTCACTTCCTTATAATGCCCTACTTACAATCTATAAAGCTTGGTCCGAACGCATGCGATTGCTCATGAGGAATAACATACCTACTGACATTTGCTGGTTAATCGAGGCTAAAGTATGATTGGCAGGTGAGTTACCTATAAAATTTATTGCATACATGCCTGGTTGTGGTAAAGGAAATTATGCAAGAAAACGACGAGCTCGAAGAATTTTTGTTGCTTGCCATAAGTGTGCCAGAATGAGATGCGATAAAAAAACCATATTCTTTAGGAATAGTATCTAATAACAGGGAAGATAAGATTCAATTCATTAAGGATGGCTTGAATAAGGAGTCATTGGATGATATCCTTTTGACTCTTGAAACGCATCCCAGTCGATATGTACAAGGAGCGATTCTCCAGTTATGGCCATTGTTCAAGAAAAAGCATGTACGATATAGTCTCGGGAATTTGACTATAAACGACCTTGTTTGCTAGTTTATAAGAAAACTGGATGGGAAGCCCATCATCGACCCATAGAGGGCGTTCAAGCCATTTCTGGGTGTAAAAGCAGAGGAATATGTGAGCCACAGTCGCAACTACCTGTAAATATCCTTTTACTTCACTGTTGTTTTATCATTTGTAGTATGGTCTTTAATAATTTATTTTATCATTTTTTTCTTTTTACTATTTACTTTTTGACTCTCGAGCCATGTGCTTTACACATTAATTGACACTGACATGCTACTTCATAGACAGCTATAACCCACTGCCACTAAGATTTTTAAATACAATTTTTTTTGTCAAGCACTCACAAATTATTTTTGAGAAGTATCCTCATGGCAGCTACTCCCAATAGACAATTCAAGAACATTTGTGTGCTTTCTGGATTTAACTATGGCAAACATAAAGAGTTCATTGAGGCATCCATAGATCTTGGTCGAAGCATAGCAGAGAGAAAATTACATTTGGTGTATGGAGGAGGTAACCGAGGGTTATCAAAATTGGTCTCAGAAGCTGCTTTTGTCAGAGGAAGTCAAGTGTTAGGCATCATCCCAAGAGCCCTAAAACCTTTGGGCAGTTTGTCTAACTCACCGACTGGAGAAGAGTTAGTCGTCTTAGGTAAGCAAGAAAGAGTAATTGAAATGCTTAATCATGCTGATGCTTTTATTTTCCTACCAGGAGATCTTGCAACTCTAGAGGCACTTATCACATTAGCATCTTGGGCTCATTTGCACATTCATCATAAACTCATCGGTTTGTTAAATGTCAATAACTTTTATGATGATTTCATCACATTTCTTAACCATGCAATAAAAAACTATTTCATTCATTCCACAACGAAAAAACTTTTTATTTGTGCTCACACTGCTAATGAGCTATGTTGAGTATTAGAAAATGTACATTTATAAAAGAGAAAATCGTCACTTTACACTTCAAGTTTTACTAACACCCTTACTTTTATGTATTTAACTTTTTTTTGATTTAATTCCGTGTGTTTTATTTTAATTAAATATTTTATGTATTTTAGGGGCATCATAGTCATTTCACAATAAATGAGAGATCAGACGGCAAAACGGACATCACTTTTGAACTCAGGACGGTCGAAAACCTTAGGAGGAGCATAAAAGGAAAAATGGCATTGTTCACATGTGCGGTACTATTCACGTGTACAGTACTGTCTATGTTACTGTTCATGACACTATTCACATAGACGGATCGATGACGTGGCATTGACTGATGATGTGGCATTGACTTATGAGGTGTCATGATTCTGTTGGACTAAAATTCTTATGTACTGTTGATGGTGACGTGGCAGTATATCAGTGGACCAAAAATCTCACGTACGGTACATGCATCACACAGGATTATTTTCAACCAAACTGCGTTACTGTTCAACCTGGGTCAAACCATGTTACTGTTCATCCACATGGTCAAACCGCGTACTGTTGACTGATGACGTGGCGCAATCCTGAGCGTCGAAATTATTTTTACTCTGATGGCCATGATTTACTCTATGTATCTATAAAAAGGGGGTCTCCCCCCCTAATTTGATATCTTTGAATCCATTTTTGGGATCCATTTTCTGTAATTCCTTCTCCATCTTGTATTTTCTACGTATTTTAATAAATTTTCATTTTGCCCCTAGTTCAATTATGAGTAGCTAATTTTCTTACAAGCTTGGGTTGAAGGTGAAGTCTCAACATGTGTCATGGGCTTTATTTGGTAAATTTATTTTCTCTTTCCCTCTAATTTTTGTGGATGTTTTGACTTCTCGTCGACAAATAATACTAATCTTGTCTAGTGCCGCCTTGGTTTCACCGGCCCCCTAGTACAAGGTTATTATTATTTGGCACGATAAACCCTTAGCACCATATTGATTAGAGCGTGGTTCATGAGGTATGGATTCCCCCCTCATGATTTAATTGACATTAATAAGGATTATTTAGCCCATGATGCATGTTGATACGGATCCAGATACCCAAGTACGTCATCTCAATAGATTTTTCTTCAATTTATTCTCGTCATTTCAATTCCAATTTTAGAATTTATTCTCGCCATTTCAATTCCAATTTTAGGATAATCCAAATCATTTTCACCATAAATCCAACCAACCATTTACAAAATTAATTCTACACACAATTAAAATCCACCTCCTCGTGGGATCGGCACTCGTCACCATTAGTCTATTCTACAATAGATTCGTGCACTTGCGAGTTCAATAAAATTAGTATATTCACCGGCCCCCTAGTATAAGGTTATTATTATTTGACACGATAAGCCCTTAGCACCATATTGATTAGAGCGTGGTTCATGAGGTGTGGATTCCCCCCTCATGATTTAATTGACATTAATAAGGATTATTTAGCCTATGATGCATGTTGATATGGATCCAGTTACCCAAGTACGTCATCTCAATAGATTTCTCTTCAATTTATTCTCGCCATTTCAATTCCAATTTTAGGATAATCCAAATTATTTTCATCACAAATCCAACCACCCCGTTTACAAAATTAATTCTACACACAATTAAAATCCACCTCCTCGTGGGATCGACACTCGTCACCATTAGTCTATTCTACAGTAGATTCGTGCGCTTGCGAGTTCAATAAAATTTGCACAACAAGCTACTTGATATGTTACAAGCTTATAGGCCGGAGCCAGAACCCTGGACCTTTGTGTTGGTGCGTCCAAATAATGATGGTAACAGTAGCCACAGTAAGAAGTACAAATTAGATTTAACTCTCCGCTTGTAAATATTTTCTTCTGTGTTACACCACCCAAGTAATGTCTTCTAAACTCTATTTCTTTCCTTTAAAACATTGAGGACAATGTTTCGTTCTGGTTGGGGGGAGGGAATAGTTGACAATTGTGGAATCTTGGTTAAGTTTTTACTATTTCTTTGTTGTAGAGACTAACCGTGGCTAACTTTTTTGTGTTGAAAATGGCTGAATATGAAATGTAGTTACTCTAGAAATGCATCTTCTTCGTTTGAAAAAAAAAATCAAAAAAATATAAAAATAAAAAATAAAAAAAATTCCAGACATTTTCTTTTTCTTTATTAAGCTTTGACAATTATTTTTTTTAATTTCTTCTTTCCAATTTCTCCTTTATAAATATACACTTTCAAATTTTTGAGTCGAAGATGGCTGAATATGGAGTGTAGTGACTCTAGAAACACATCTTCTTAAAAAAAATCATTTTCTTTTTCTATCATTTTAAGTGTAACTTTTCTAATTAGTTTTTTTGCATCATTTTTCACATTTCTACATGCATATTTTCCTTTCATGTTTAGAATAGGTTGGGGGGTAGAATGTTGTTTGAACAAAAAAAAATTGTGTGATTTATTTTAACATTGGATGACATGATGAATTTTAAATTTTAGTATTTGTATTATCTTTTGTCTTAAGTGATGTTATGCCATGTTTGCTACTCTACATGTTGATGTCGGAGACAAATATGAGTTACTTGAAGGAATGAACATGTCATAATAAGTACCAAGTGAGTTTTTGAGCCTATCATTTTTCTTGGAGAGTAACCATTTTGCTCATTCTTCATACAGCTTAGTAGTTTATTATTTTATGCACGATCTCTAGATTTTGTTTGAGTTAACCCTTTAAAAAAAATTTGTACAATTAAAAAAATGAAAAAAAAATGTGTGTTACTACATCTGGAGGCCCATCTAACTAGTAGATATGGAAGATTATTTAGAACCCTAAAAGACGATGGAAATGTCATCTTTAATCTGTTTGAGCCTTTCTAGCCATCCCTTTTATGAAATATCCATAGTTAACCCTTTTTGAGCCTTTAAAAAAAAATCTTTTCTTTGTCAAACTTATCATCTTGACCCACTCCGATTTGGAGTATTACCCAATATCTTACAAGTTCCATCACCTATTTATGTTTGCAAAAAAAGTAAATAATTATTTTGTTCAGTGAAGTTGTGTCCAAAAAAAGAAAACAACAAAAAACCAAAAACAAATTTGTTGTTTAAAAAAAATAGAAAAAAATAATAATAAATAAGCAAAATGCATCTTGTAATTTCCAAAATATCTCTATTTTTTCTCAAACATATATGTTGTTTTTCCTATTTTCCTTCATTTGTTAGCCATGACCCTAACCTACGTTACGTCCTAATAAAAGTCCTTCTTGATTTTAGGGATCTATAGTCTGAAGTAGAAGCTAGTTAAATGGGCTAAAAAGATGTAGTGGTGCATATAAAAAAAAGAAAAAAATAAATAAATTGGGTTGACTAACATTTTTGTTTGACTTAAGATCGTATTATTTCTAAGTTGTGGGGATATTTCTTTCATCTTGGTGAGAGCATGTGACATTAATTCTTTATTATTTTCTCTCAAATTTAGCATTCATTGAAATGACTATTTTTATTGGGTTTAATTTTCTTGTGAGAGTGTCACTACTTCCGGTGAGATTTTGGGGTTTGACATGTCATTCTTGAAAGTAGTTGTGACAAAGTCTACTAGGCTGATTCATGTGGATGGTTGATGTGGGTGTGATGTTTCTTTAGACTGGAGATAATGCTTATACTTTTATTTGATTGCTATCATTAGTCTGATTGAATAAACACGAGTGTTTAAAAAAAAAATTGGATTTGAATTTTGTTTTCACTTTATTTGCTAGGGACTAGCAATAAGCTGGTTAGGGGGTGTGTTGAGTGTTAGAAAATGTATATTTATAAAAGAAAAAATCATCATTTTACATTTCAAGTCTTACTAACACTTCTATTTTTATGTATTTTAGTCTCTTGTAATTTAATTGTGTGTGTTTTATTTTAATTTAGTATTTTATATATTTTAGGGGCATCATGGTCATTTTACAATGAACGAGAGTTCAGAGAGCAAAACAGACATCACTGTTGAACTTAGGACATTTGAAAACCTTAGGAGCAGCATAAAAGGAAAAATAGTATTGTTCACATGTACGGTATTGTCTACGTTACTGTTCAAGACACTGTTCACATAGACCGATCGATGACGTGGCATTGCCCGATGATGTAGCATTGACAGATGAGGTGTCACGATCTATTGGACTAAAATTCTTATGTATTGTTGATCTGTGACGTGGCAGCATGTTAGTGGACCAAAAATTGCACGTACGGTACATGCATATACACAAGATTATTTTCAACCAAACCATGTCACTGTGCAAACCGCGTCACTATTCAAACCGCGTGGTCAAACCATGTTACTATTCAAACCGCGTACTGTTGACTGATGACGTGGCGCAATCCTGAGCGTCCGAAATGTTTTTAATCCGATGGCCATGATTTACTGAATGTATCTATAAAAGGAGGGCTAAGCCCCCCTAATTTAGCATCTCTGAATTCATTTTTGAGTTCAAATTTCTGTAATTCCTTCTCCATCTTGTATTTTCTACGTATTTTAATAAATTTCCATTTTGCCCCTAGTTAAATTATGAGTAGCTAATTTTCTTTCAAGCTTGGGTTGAAGATGAAGTCTCAACATGTGTCATGTGCTTTATTTGGTAAATTTATTTTCTCTTCCCCTCTAATTTTTGTGGATGTTTTGACTTTTCGTTGACAAATAATAATAATCATGTCTAGATACCGCCCTAGTTTCACCGGCTCCCTAATACAAGGTTATTATTATTTGGTACGATAAACCATTAGCACCATATTGATTAGAGTGTGGTTCATGAGGTATGGATTCCCCCCTAATGATTTAATTGGCATTAATAAGGAATATTTAGCCCATGGTACATGTTGATGACAGCCCTGATGATGTGCTCCATCCAAATAGAACTTGTCACATGGTGCAATCTTGAGCGGTCGAATTGTTTTCATTTGATGGCTATGATTCACCTGCTGTATCTATAAATAAGGGACTCTCCCTAATTTGATAGCTCCAAATTTGAGGTCCATTTTGTCTAAATCCTATTGTATCTTGCATTTTTCTTTTTTTTTAATTACCATTTTATCCGTAGTTAAAATGAGTAGCTAATTTAATTTCTAGCTTAGGTTAAAGGTGAAGCTTCAACATAATCCATGGACTTAATTTGGTCAGTTTACTTTTTCTTTTTCTAATTTATTTGGATTGTTTTGACTCATCGTTGACAGAGAATAATATTCTTTTCTAGATTTTGCATGGTATACTGATTCTGTTTCGTAAGGTTATTATTGTTTGGTACGATGAGTACTTTACACTATATTTATTAGTGAGAAACTTCCTTTTGGTATTTGTGGTTCGTCTTGACTCAATTTTTAAAGAGAATTCATCTAAGTTATTTGGTAGACAATCTTGTCACATTGCCAACAGTAGGATTATTATTACTTGGCACAACATGTACTTGATACCACATTTAACAAAAGATTATTTCCCCCCGGTGCAATGAGTTCTTGATACCATATTTATCAAAATGAAGACAATGAGGATTGAGAAATATCCCTTCATAAATTAATTGGAACTAAAAGCGAAGCTTATTCCCATGGCAAAATAGAGTATGAATCTATAGACTTAAGCCCTGCATTTTACATTGTTTCATCTTTAATTCATTCTTGTCATTTTCTTTTAAATCTAAGGACAAAAGAGATAACATTTAATCAGCTCTCATACAAATTTGGAAAATTAACTCTATATATAATTAAATATATCTTCTTGTGGGATCGACAGTCTTTATTGTTAATCTATTTACAATTGATTCGTGTACTTGCCAGTGTAATAAAGTTTGCTCAATAATAGACAATTCCCTAAACATTTTACATGTGTCATCATCATCAAATAACATTCCCTTAGCTAATAAAACATGACTTTATCTTTGATGTGCTATATTTATTGAAGTCTTCTTAAAGCGATTTATAAGGAATTCTTGATTTCATTGTATTAGGAAAGGCTTTAATTTCAGTGTCAGTGCATGTACTCTTTAGATTATTCACTTGAATTGAGAAAACTCTTATAATATGTTTGATTTGAATAAAAATAAGGTGGGGAGAGCAAAATGAAAGGAGAAGATAGAAGAAAAGAGGGAAATAAGTGAAGAAAGATGAATTTCATGTCCAATAAAAAAATGAAAATGAGATTAACCCCTTCTTTTCACTCATTTTCACTTTCTCCTTTACCTCTCCATTCCCATCCTCACATGCCATTTCTTCTAACCAAATATGGCTTAACTGATTAGAGTTAATTAATTATGAATTATCAGCTAATGTAGGCTTGATTTACATTGACTTACCTATCAGTGTAGTCATACTATAATCATTTTCAAGTCATCAAACTATAAAACAATGGGCCTGTTTGCAAGGGTGAAACTAGTATTTTTAGAGTGGCCCTAACACCCTTGAGTGGAAAAAAGATTAGAAAAAGTGAAAAATTGAATAGAAAGTTGACCTATTTTGTATAAATTCTATGTTACAGGGATAAACTTAAATGTAGTCACCCATGATCTTTTACTTATTTCACATGCTATTATTCTCTTATATTGAGTGATTACTTTTGAATTGTTGTAAGATATACAATGTAATGTTGGGTAAAAATGTAGAGTTCACAACTCTAATTTTACTACTCAAAGAAGAAATTCACTCTCAATATAACTTCTTTAATTGCTTCTAAGAGAGCTTGCTCTGGATGCATTACAAAGCTTACAATGAGGGATTTATATAGCAATACAAAAGCAACACACACCACACACATGTTATTTAATTTAATTTAAGGACTGAAGTAGTCCTTAAATGGCCTCTCCTGTGGTGGTGCTTGTTGTTGTTATTGCTGCAAATCCATTTCAATTTTATTTTTAATTGCAACGTGTTTGTGTGTGCGAAGTGTTCTTTTGAGTTCAAAATCTATGGGTTCAAGATTAGGTAATAATGACCTTCGACCATGCATGCAAAGAATACAAAAAAATGAGAACAAAACAAATAAAAATAAAGAAGAATGAGAAATTACGATATTAACCTTATTACGCTGTTACAACCTTACTATAAAAACATACTAAAAAAATACGTGCAATTAATTAACTAAAAATAAATTAAATTAATAAGATAAACGAAAAATCACAAAGAAAAATAACTTAAAAATTAAACAACAAAATTTTAAAGAGAAAAAGAAAAGAAATTCTTACCTCAAAATGTAGATTCATTTTTTTTTTTAAATAAGAAAAGAATTACAAGAAAAGAACTAAAAGAAACTATTTACAAAAATTAATTCTACGAATTCAAATAACTTACCTTCCCTGGCAACGGTGCCAAAAACTTGTTGTGCAAATTTTATTGAATTCGCAAGTGCACGAATCTATTGTAGAATAGATTAATGATGACGAGTGTCGATCCCATGAGGAAGTTGATTTTAATTATGTGTAGAATTAATTTTCTTTAAGAGTGGTTGGATTTGTGGTGAAAGTGACTTAGATTATCCTAAAATTTAAATTAAAATGGCGAGAATAAATTGAAAAGAAATCTATTAAAATGAAGCACTTGGGTATCTGGATCTGCATTAACATGCACCATGGCTAAATATTCATTATTAATGCCAATTAAATCATGAGGGGGGTTTCCACTCCTCATGAACCACACTCTAATCAATATGGTGCTAAGGGCTTATCGTGCCAAATAATAATAACCTTGTACTAGGAAGCCGATTAAACCAGTGTGGTATGTAGACAAGATTATTACTATTTGTCGACGGAAAGTCAAAACATCCACAATAATTTGAGGGGAATAGAAAATAAATTTACCAAATAAAGCCCGTGGTACATGTTGAGACTTCACCTTCAACCCAAGCTTGAATAAAAATTAGCTACTCATAATTGAACTAGCCCATGGCACAAAGGGCAAAATGTAAATGCATGTACTGTACGCACAATTTTTGATCTACTAACATGCTGCCACGTCACCGATCAACAGTACATAAGAATTTTAGTTCAATAGGATCATGCCACCTCATCAGTCAATGTCACATCATCGTTCCGTATATGTGAACAATGTCGTGAACAGTAACATGGACAGTATTGTACATGTGAACAATGCCATTTTTTCTTTTATGCTCTCCTAAGGTTTTCAACAGTCCTGAGTTCAAAAGTGATGTCTGTTTTACTGTCTGATCTCTCGTTCATTGTAAAATGACCATGATATCCCTAAAATACATAAAATACTTAATTAAAATAAAACACACATAATTAAATCACAAGAGACTTAAATACATAAAAGTAAAGGTGTTAGTAAGAGTAGAAAAGTAAAAATGATGATTTTCTCCTTTATAAATATACATTTTCTAACACTCAACAGCTTGCTACACCATTGAGCAACAGACCTCAAAACAGTTTACCAAACAATACAGAGGATCCAAGGAGACAAGGAAAAGAGCATTGCAAATTAATTAACTTAAGGTCTGGAAAGAATGTTCATATTCTAGTTGGAGAATGTTCATATTCCGGTTGGAGTACCAAAAAGAAGAGTAGAACTTAATTCAACCCAAGAGGAAACTCAAATTGAAAAAGAGACACAACAACCCATTTTCCAACACACTAGTGAGAGTAGCTAAGCTACAGCAACTGTAGAATAACATAATTCAGTGCCTATTGAGGAAGACGTTGCTGCACCAACAACTGACCAGAATAAAGCAAGAGAAAAGCAGTTTGTATAGCTTGCTGTAGTACAACAGTTTAAACATCCATCACCCTTCCCACAAAGATTTCATAAGCAAAAGCAAGACAAGCAGTTCAATAAATTCTTGGAAGTATTGAAGCAACTACATATCAACATTTCTTTTGTGGAAGCATTGGAACAAATGCTAAATTATGTGAAGTTTTTGAAAGATATATTGGCAAGGAAAATGAGTCTTGGAGAATTCGAAATAGTTGCTCTAAACATATAAAGAAGTTCCAATTATTTTAGGCAAACCATTTTTAGCCACAGGAAAGACTTTAATTGTTGTTAAAAATGAGAGTTGACCATAAGGGTTAATGATTAGCAAGTCACCATTAACGTACTGGAAGCAATGAAGAGTCTTGATGAAGTTGAAGATTGCCATTTGGTCAGTGTTGTGGAGCTTATTGTCACAAACAACTTAAACAATTGTTGTAGCGATGAAGAAATCAAGGCTACCACATTTAAAGAACTTGAGGATGAAGATGTTGTTGCAGTGCATATAGCATGGTTAAGAAATAAGTAACCTGTAAGGACTAACAAACATTTTGAGCCTCTTGTTTTAGAATTAAACTTCTACCCTCACATTTGAAATATGTTTATCTTGGTAATAATAATACATTACATGTAATTATTTCATCTTCTTTGAATGCAGATCAAAAGAAAAGTTTGGTAGATGTGTTGGGGAAACACAAGAAGGCCATTGAATGAACCATGCCAGATATCAAAGTAATCAGCCTCTTCATATGCATGCATAAGATCATGTTGGAAGATTGCTACAATAGCTCAGTAGAGCAGCAAAGAAGATTAAATCCCATCATCTACCCAATATCCTACAGCTCCTAGACGAGTCCAGTACAATGTGTTAAAAAATAATGGAGTGACTGTCGTGGCAAATGAGAAGAATGAGCTTATTCTCGCAAGAACAGTGATTGGATAAAGAGTTTGCACGGACTATATGAAGCTAAACAAAGCCACAAGGAGGGATCATTTCTCGTTGCCTTTCATAGATCAGATGCTGGACAAACTTGCTAGAAAAGAGTACTACTATTTCTTGGATGAGTATTCAGGCTACAATCAGATTGTTATAGCACCAGAGGATCAAGAGAAGACAACATTGGATGAGTATGCCCTTCGGTTTGTGCAATAGTCCAACAACATTCCAGAGGTGTATGATAACTTCTCGGTTTTTGAAGAGACCTATGATGATTGTTTACTCTACCATTTTATGGTACAAAAAAGGATCGTCCTAGGACATAGAGTCTCTAGAAAGGGAATGGAAGTGGATAAGGCCAAAATAGAGGTGATTAATAAACTTCCACCACCTACTTCAGTTAAAGGCATTAGGAATTTCTTGGGACATGCAAGATTCTATAGAAGATTCATTAGGGATTTTTCCAAAATATCAAAACCCTTATGCCAGCTACTGGAACATGACAAACCTTTCCATTTTGATGAGCATTGTTTAAAGGCTTTTATGGAATTGACGAAAGCTCTTGTTACAGCACCAATTTATAGCATCAGATTGGAGCTTACCTTTTAAGTTGATGGGTGATGCCAGCGACCACTCTATTAGAGTAGTGTTAGGGTAAAGGAAGAACAAATTTTTTTCACTCTATTTATTATGCTAGCAAAACTCTAGCCGATGCTCAGATCAATTACACTATCACTGAAAAAGAGTTACTAGCAGTTGTCTTTGCATTTGACAAATTTAAAGCCTATTTGGTTGGCACCAAAGTGATTATTCAAACAAATCACTCAGCTATAAAGTATTTTATTTCAAAAAAAGATGTCAAACCAAGGTTGATAAGGTGGATCATTTTGCTACAAGAATTTGACTTGGAGATTAAAGATAAAAAGGGACTGAGAACCAAGTAGCAGATCATCTTTCAAGGCTGGAAGCAAACGAAAGCACTCTGATCAAGTAAGAGATCATAAAGACATTTTCTAATGAGCAACTGTTAATGTTACAACATACATAGATGCTGCAACAATTTAGATTACCATAATATGCAGATTTTGTAAATTACTTAGTGAGTGGAGTGTTACCACTTAATCTGAGTTCCCAGCAGAAATAGAGAACTGGTCAAGGCATTTTAGACTTACCAAAATCCATCTTCATGGTGCTGTGGACCTCAAAGATGAGAGAACTGGTCATAATTTTATGGTAAGTGGGCAGCAAGTTAAACATTATATTAATGATTATTTGCACCATTCAAGAGAGGATTTGTGCCTTACAGACCCAGCTTGAGCAATTAAGGGAAAGTCAGGCTGAAAGACCTTAAATCAAACGCTAATTGGGAGGCAACCAAATAATTAATGAAATTATTTCAATTTTTCCTTTAACATTAAATTTAGTTTTCATGTTTTTCTTTACGGTTGTTGACATTTTGAAGTTTTTATCTAATTTCTTTCTTTTTTATTTTATTACAGGATGTATAAATAATAATTAAAAAAATGGCTAAAACACTGACACTAGTTGTTGCAACATTACACTTTACAAGACAGTTGGACAGTGGTTCTCATCAAACAAGGGATTTTAGCACAGTTGCTACAGCACTAGATTACTTGCTGTTGCAATGATTATTACCATTATAGTGACACAACTATGGAGAGTCCTTTTTAACCGTTAGGAGTAAATTTTTGACAGCTGGCTCAGCAAATCAAGATAAAGACAAGGATGGATTACATAATCCCTAAATGCCCGAACCTAATATCCTTTTTCTTTTAAATGTGGATTTGTTTTAAATTTTAAATATAATTTCTAAATTTATCCCATTAATTATTTTTTTTTAGGGAAAGTATCGTTACACCACTTGTATTTTGCCTTATATTCATCCAACCACCACAAAATTGTAACATGTTCTCTACACCACCTTTCTTTTCAAATTTGTCTCAACTAGCCACTTTTGCACCAATACCGTTAAATAATTGAAACGAAATAACAATTTTACCCCTAAATAAATTAAAAGACCATTTTATTTTATAAAAACTTCGAAAAATAAGAAAATCATTATTATAAAAATACCCCTAAATTCAATAAAAAAATAAATCCCAAATAGAGATACTCATATGATTTTTATTAAATTTAGATTTTGTAAAATTTGAATAATTATTTTTATTAAAATTAAAATTTTGTAAATTTTTAATAAAAATAACTATATTTATTTATTAAAAAATTTTATTTTTGAAAAATTTTATTAAAATAACTGAATTTATTTATTAAAAAATAAATCCCAAAATTTTAATAATTTAGGGGATTTTTATTAAATCAAAAAATTTTGTAATTATTTTTATAATTATAATTTTTATTTAGATTTTTGTTAAAAATAAAAATTCTAATTTTGGGATTTATTTTTTTATTAAACTTAGGGGTATTTTTATAATAATAATTTTCTTATTTTTCAGAGTTTTTATAAAATAAAATGGTCTTTTAATTTATTTAGGAGTAAAATTACCATTTTTTTAAATTATTTAATATTGTTACTGCAAAAGTAGCTGGTTGATACAATTTTAAAAAGGAATGTGGTGCAGAGAACATATTAAAATTTTGTGGTGGCTAGATGAATATAAGGCAAAACAAAAGTGGTGTAATGATAATTTCCTTTTTTTTTTAATTTTACTGTCACCTATAAAGTAGGGTTTCACTGTGCTTCTTTTGATTCTCATCGAAATTCTTTCTCTTCTCGTCCACAGTTCTCCACATTCTTTTAGGTACCCAACAACTCAGTTCTCTTGCTCTATCAATGACAATGTTTTAGGAAGACAGCTGCTCGACTAAAGGACCCCTCACGCTTCTATAGTTACAAAGCCGAGGATAAATTTGAAGAATTTATAGAGCCTAGAAAGATTTTAGAGGAAAAAGGTTTTCAATTCCCTCAACACCCATCAAGAACAATCAACACAATCTATATTGCTGCAATAAAGAGAGGATGGCTTGATTTTTGCACTCACCCACTGGACCTTGTGCTCCCAATCGTTAAAGAATTTTACTCTAACATGTTGCGGTGGGATCAACGCACAATACTGGTAAGGAATGTTCAAGTCCCTTTAGATCTGAGGGTAATCAATGCTTTTCATAATTTACCATCTTATATTGATTTTGAGTATTCAAAAATGGTTGAGAATATGACTGCTAAGAAATGGAGTGTTGTGCTTAAAACCCTTATGGTGGAGGGTAGTTCATGGTTGAATAAGGAAGGTAGAGTAGTGAATAGAATTGACTTGAAACTAGTAGCCAAAATTTGGGCAAAATTTCTAAAATCTCAATTGATACCCACCACACACACCACCACCGTATCTCATGAAAGGTTTATCCTATTATATGCCATTATCAAGGATCTACCAATTGATGTTGGGAAAATTATGGAGAGAGAGATTAGTGAGTTTCCCATGAAAAACACAAGATTTCCGCTTTGTTGTTTCCCTCACTCATCACCAACATTTGTCTTGTATCTGGGGTGAAAATATCAGCCAAAGATGAAAGCATTAAGAATGAAGGAGCATTTATCACCCGAACTATTGAAAGAATTGTTGGGGAAACTACTGCGACAGCAACACCAGAACATGTTGCTACAAGAATTGAGCGGCACCATCAATGAATGTGTACATGCACAAAAAGAAGAAAACCAAAGATTCTGAAATTATTTGATGCACCTTGAAAACCATAGGCATCAACCTGCAATCTACATAAAGAAAAAGAACAAAGACTTCCCTAACTCCTTACTACAGCCATTTAATTTCCAAGCATCAGCAGGGGATGCTCCAGTAGCTGAGGCAACAACAGAGAGTAAAGAAGAATCAAAATCTGAGGAAGACTCACCACCAGCTGAGGAAGATAAAGAGGAGAAAGAAAAAAAAATAGAGGAGGAACATAGTACAAAAGAAGAATAAGCAGTGGAAAAGGATGAGGTACCTCTAGTAGTGCCTCTTAAACCCAGAAAGAAGCACATCATAAAAGCTGATGAAGAGGAGACAAGGGATGAGCAGGATGATGAACCCCCAATTGCAGTGTTTCAAGTAAAGACAAGGAAAAAGTTCTAACTGATGAAGAATCAGACGATGATCAAGATAATATTAATGCATAAATTGAAACAGCGACTACCAGGGCTACAAAAACTGTTGACGAAAAGAAGAGTTTGCTTGACATTATTGCTAAGATCACATCATGGGAAACCGCTACAGCAACCCTATTGTGCAAATTTTAATGTACTCGCAAGCGCACGAATCTATTGTAATATAGACTAGTGGTGACGAGTGTCGATCCCACAAAGAGGTGGATTTTAATTATATATAGAATTAATTTTGTAAATGGGTGGTTGGAATTGTGGTGGAAGTGATTTAAATTATCATAAAATTGGAATTGAAATGGCGATAATAAATTCTAAAATTGGAATTGAAATGGCGAGAATAAATTAAAGAGAAATTCTATTAAATTGACGCACTTGGGTATATGGATCCGTATCAACATGCATCATGGGTTAAATAATCCGTATTAATGTCAATTAAATCATGAGGGGGGAATCCACACCTCATGAACCACGCTCTAATCAATATGATGCTAAGGGCTTATCATGCCAAATAATAATAACCTTGTACTAGAGAGCCGGTGAAACCAAGGCGGTACTAGACAAGATTAGTATTATTTGTCAACGAGAAGTCAAAACATCCACAAAAACTAGAGGGGAAGAGAAAATAAATTTACCAAATAGAGCCCATGACACATGTTGAGACTTCACCTTCAACCCAAGCTTGAAAGGAAATTAGCTACTCATAATTGAACTAGGGGCAAAATGAGAATTTATTAAAATATGAAGAAAATACAAGATGGAGAGGGAATTACAGAAAATGGATCCCAAAAATGGATTCAGAGATATCAAATTAGGGGGGGAGGCCCCCTTTTTATAGATACATGGAGTAAATCATGGCCATCGGATTAAAAACGGTTTGGACGCTCAGGATTGCGCCACGTCATCAGTCAACAGTCCACGGTTTGACCACGCGGATGAACAGTAACACGGTTTGGTTGAAAATAATCCTGTGTGATGCATGTACCGTACGCAAGATTTTTCGTCCACTGATATGCTGCCACGTCACCATCAACAGTACATAAGAAATTTAGCCCAACAGGATCGTGACACCTCATCAGTCAATGCCACATCATCGGTCAATGCCACGTCATCATCCGTCTATGTGAACAGTGTCGTGAACAGTAACGTATACAGTACCGTACACGTGAATAGTACCGTACATGTGAATAATGCCATTTTTCCTTTTATGCTCCTCCTAAGGTTTTCGACCGTCCTGAGTTCAAAAGTGATGTCTGTTTTGCCGTCTGATTTCTCCTTTATTGTGAAATGACTATAATGCCCCTAAAATACATAAAATACTTAATTAAAATAAAACACATGTAATTAAATCACAAGAAAGTTAAATACATAAAAGTAAGGGTTGTTAGTAAGACTTGAAATGTAAAATGACGGTTTTCTCCTTTATAAATATGCATTTTCTAACACTCAACAAACCCCTCCAACAAACACAACTTGAAAAACTCCCATCAAATCTCCTAGCCAAACTCCCAAGGTATCTGTTGTGCAAATTTTATTGAACTCGCAAGTGCACAAATCTATTGTAGAATAGATCAACAGTGATGAGTGTCGATCCCACAAGAAGGTGGATTTTAATTGCGTGTAGAGTTAATTTTCTAAGTGGGTAGTTGGATTTGTGGTGAAAGTGATTTAAATTTTCCTAAAATTTAAATTAGAATGGCGAGAATAAATTAAAGTGAAAACTATTAAAATAAAGCGTTGGGTCTTAGGATTTGCACTCAACATGCTCCATGGGCTTAATATTCCTTATTAGTGCCAATTAAATTATGAGGGGAGTTTCCATTCCTCATTAACCTCACTCTAATAAATATGGTGCTAAATGCTTATCGTGCCAAATAGTAATAACTTTATACTAAGGAGATGGTTATGCCAGTGCAATATCTACACAAAATTATTACTAACTGTAGACGAAATGCTAAAACATCCACAAAAATTAGAAGGGAAGAGAAAGTAAATTTACCAAATTAAGCCCATAGAACATGTTGAAACTTCACATTCAACCTAAGCCTGAAAGAAAATTACCTACTCATAATTGAACTAGGGGTAAAATGAGAATTTATTAAAATACGTAGAAAATACAAGAAGGAGAAGGAATTACAGAAAATAGAGCTCAAAAATGAATTTAGGTTGTCAATTTTGAGGGGGTAGCCCGTATTTATAGATTCAATGAGTAAATCATGGCCATCGAATTTAAATAATTTGGATGCTCAGGATTGCGACACGTGGCAAGTTCTGATTGGATATAACAATCATCAAGGCTATCATTCCATGCATATACATATATCGTACGCACGTTGTTTCAGTCCACTAACATACTGCCACATCACCGGTCAAAGGCACATCAACATTTTAGTCCAATAGGATTGTGACACATCATCGATCAATGCCACATCATCAGTCAATGCCACATAAGCAGTCAATGCCACATCATTCTTCCAATCGAATGATGTGAACAGTATTGTTTATCCTTTTATGCTCTACAAAGGTTTTCAACTGTTCTGAGTTCAAAATCACTGTTTGTTTTACTATCTGATCTCTCATTCATTGTGAAATGACTATGATACCCCTAAAATACAGAAAATACTTAATTATAATAAAACACGCATAATTAAATCACAAGGGACTTAAATACATAAAAGTACGGATGTTAAAGAGACTTAGAGTGTAAAATGATGATTTTCTCCTTTATAAATACACACTTTCTAGCACTCAACACACTCCCCAACCAGCTTGTTGCTAGTCCCTAGGAAATTAAGCGAAAGCAAAATTCAAACCCAAAATGATTTTTTTTTTTAAACAGTCATGTTTATTCAACCAGACTAATGATAGCAATCAAATAAAAGTATAAACATTATCTCCAGCCTAAAGAAATATCACCCCCACATTGACCATCGACATGAATCAGTCTAGTAGACTTTGTCACAGCTACAGTAATCAAGCCACTTTCAAGAACGACATGTCAAACCCCAAAATCTAACCGGTAGTAGTGACACTCTCACAAAGAAATTAAACCCAATAAAAATAGTCACTTTAATGAATGGTAAATTGAGAGAAAATAATAAAGAAGTAATATCATACACTCTCACCAAGATGAAAGAAATATGCCCACATCTTAAAAATAATACAATCTTAAGTCAAACAAAATGCTAGTCAAACCAATGTATCCATTTTTTTTTATGCACCACTACATCTTTTTAGCCCATATAACTAGCTTCTACTTCAAACTATAGTTTCCTAAAATAAATAAGGATTTTTATTAGGACGTAACGTAGACTAGGGACATGGCTAACAATGGAGGGGATATAGGAAAAACAAAATATATGTTTGAGAAAAAATAGAGATCTTTTAGAAATTATAAGGTACATTTCGCTTATTTATTATTATTTTTTTCTTTTTTTCTCTTTTTTTGAACTAAATTTATTTATTTATTTATTTTGTATGGCACAACTTTACTGAATAAAATAATCATTTACATTTTTCTCAAACATGAATAAGTGATGGAACATGTAAGACATTAGGTAATATTCCAAATCGGAGTGGGTCAAGATGATAAGTTGACAAAGAAAAGTTTTTTTTTTAATATAAAAGGCTCAAAAGGGTTAACTATGGATATTTCACAAAAGGAATGGTTAGAAAGGCTGAAACAGGTCAAAGATGGTCTTTCCATCATCTTTTAGGGCTCTAAATAATCTTCCATATCTACAGTTAGATGGACCTTCAGATGTACAAACACAGTTTTTTTTTAAGGGTTGACTCAAAGAAAATCTAAAGATCATGTACAAAATAATAAACTGCTAAGTTGTATGAAGAATGGACAAAAAATGTTACTCTCCAAAAAAAATGACAGGCTCAAAAACTCACT
The DNA here is from genome assembly GCF_000493195.1 of Citrus x clementina. Classification (NCBI taxonomy): domain Eukaryota; kingdom Viridiplantae; phylum Streptophyta; class Magnoliopsida; order Sapindales; family Rutaceae; genus Citrus; species Citrus x clementina. The sequence continues at coordinate 11,554,989 of NW_006262201.1, read as the reverse complement.
TGGAATTTATTGTGACATGTGCATTCCTTCAAGCAACTCATATTTATCTCTGACATCAACATGTAGAGTAGCAAACATGGTGTAACATGGCTCAAGATCAAAGATAATACAAATACTAAAATTTGAAAGTCATCATGTCATCCAATGTTAAAAGATCACATAAACATTTTTTTTAAATGACATTTTACCCCAAACCTATTCTAAACATGAAAAATATGCATGCAGAAAGGTGAAAATGATGTAGAAAAAATAATTGGTAAAAGAAGAAGTTAGAAATATCATACTTAAAATGACTGTCGAAGCTTTATAATAAGACAACAAAGAAAAAGAAAATGTCTGGACAATTTTTTTTAACTTAAGAATATGCGTTTCTAGAGTCACTACACTCCATATTCAGCGATTTTCTACTAAAAAATTTAGCCACAATTAGTCTCTACAACAAAAATTAGTAAAAACTTCACCAAGATTGAGACATTCCATAATTGTCAATTATTCCCTCCCCCTAACCAGAACGAAACATTGTCCTCAATGTTTTTAAGTGAAGAGGTAGAGTTTAGAAGGCATCACCTGGATGTTCCAACACAAAAAAAAATATTTACAAGCGGAAAGTTAAATCTAATTTGCACTTCTTACCGCAGCTACTGCTACCGTCATTAGTTGGCCACTCCAACACAAATGTCCTGGGATCTGGCTCTAGTTTATAAGCTTGTAACAAATCAAGTAGCTCATTAACAATACGAGCACAAATAAAAAAAATTTTCGCTGTGGAAGGAATGAAATAGTTTTTTATTACATGGTTAAGAAATGCGATAAAGACAACATAAAATTTATTGACATTTAATAAACCGATGAGTTTCTGATGAATGTTCAGATGGGCCCAAGACGCTAATGTGATTAGTGCCTCTAGAGTTGCAAGATCTCTTGGTATGAAAATAAAAGCATCAACATGATTTAGCATTTCAGTTATTCTTTCTTCCATACCTGAGATGACTAACTCTTCTCCAGTTGGTGAGTCAGACAAGCAGCCTAAAGGTTTTAGAGTTCTTGGGATGATGCCTAACACTTGGCTCCCTCTGATATAAGCAGCTTCTGAGACCAGTGTTGATAACTCTCGATCACCTCCTCCATATACCAAGTGTAATTTTCTTGCTGATATTCTTCGGCCAAGATCTATGGCTGCCTTAACGAACTCTTTATATTTGCCATAGTTAAACCCAGAGAGCACACAAATATTCTTGAATTGTTTATTGGGAGTAGCCGCCATTAGGATACTTCTCAAAAACAATTTGTGAGTGCTTAAAAAAAATCATATTTAAGGATCTTGGTGATAATGGTTCACAGCTATGTATGAGGTATCATGTCTCTGTCAATTAACGCGTAAAACACATGGCTCAAGAGTAAAAAAAGAAATAGTAAAAAGAAAAAGCAGACAATGATAAGATAAAATTATTAAAGAAAAGAATGCAAATACTAAAACAACAGTAAAATAAAACAACAATAAAATAAAAAGGATATTTACAGGTAGTTGTGAATGTGGCTCACATCTTCCTCTAGTTTTACATCTAGAATCGACTTGAACACCCTCTATGGGTCAAGGATAGGCTTCCCATCCAATTTTCTTATAAACTAGGAAAGAGGGTCATTTATAGTCAGATTCGTGAGACTATATCGTGCACGCTCTTTCTGGAATAATGGTTATAACTGAAGAATTACTCTTTGTACATATCCACTAGGATGCGTTTCAAGAGATAAAAGGATGTCATCCAATGACTCTTTATTCAAGTCATGCCTAATCTTGTCTTCCCTGTTATCATACATCATTCCTAAAGAACGTGGATTTTTATCGCATCTCATTCAGGCACATTTATGACAAGCAAGAGAAAGTTTTCAAGCTCTTTGTTTTCTTTAGTAATTTCCTTCACCACAATTAGGAATGTATGCAATAAATTTAGCCTCGATTAATGAACGGATGTCTACAGGGATGTTATTTCTCATAAACAATTGCATGCGTTCGGACCGAACTTTATAAATTATGAGGAAGGCATTCTGAGGAAGTGAAGGATATTGATTGTGAAGCTTTACTAAAATCACATTTTTGTCCATACCTTCGTCTCAGAATATCAGTTATTATGGGAAACTGAAGTAATCGACTTTGATTATCACGGAGTACCATTATCCGCCACTTAATTGAGGTAACAAACTAAAGCACACAAAGAAAATTATTTCACAATTGTCCTCTTATAAATTTACCTCAAGTTCGAATTGGATGTCGTAGATACCTCCCTTAATATCTCTGAGCTGTCTTTCTAAAGCCTCAACATGAGATACTAACTCTGGTAGTCGTAGATCCCAAATATGATGTGTTTTACAAAATCGTATCTGGCCTCTGAGACGAGATTGTACACGTTGAAGTCGTCTAAGAAGGTTTAAGAGGATCTATCTAGTTGAGGCACACATGATTAAAAGTGATAAAAGAAAACTTAACGGTTATGAAAGACTTTCATAATTTACTCATAATTTGCTTGTCATGAAAGACTTTCATTCGCTGCTTGTAGATCTTGGCATTTTCGTATGCATCATTACGAATTTCTTCAAGTTCTGCCAATTATAATCTTCTATTTTTACCAAGCTTGTTGCATGCCAAAGTTGAATTTCTTGATGGCTTAGTAAGCACAATGCTCGAGTTCTCCAGGTAGGTGGAAAGTTTTTCCATACACTAGCCTATAGGGTGACATCCCAATCAAAGTCTTGAAAGTCGTTTTATATGCCCATAATGCATCATCGAGTCTCAATGAACAATCTTTTCTATCTAGTCTCACCGTCTTTTCTAATATGTGCTTTATTTCTCGATTGGAGATCTCAAATTGGCCACTAGTTTGTGGATGATATGGGGTCGCCACTTTGTGAGTGATAGAATACTTTGTCAAAAGAGTTTTAAATGATTTGTTACAAAAGTGCGCACCACCATTACTGATTATTGCTCAAAAGAATCCAAAGCGTGAAATAATGTTGCTTTTCAAAAATCCTATTACCACCTTGTGATCATTGGTTCTACAAAGAATTACTTCTACCCATTTCGATACGTAGTCAACAGCAATGAATATGTATTGATGGCCAAAAGTAGGGGAAATGGTCCCATTAAGTCGATACCCCATACATAAAAAATCTCAACTACTAAAATTGAGTTTAGTGGCATCATATTCCTTCGTGTAACACTCCCCATTCGTTAACACCTATCACACGAAGTGCAAAAAGTGTAAGCATCTTGAAATACAGTTGAACAATAGAAACCACATTGTAAAACTTTAGTAGCTATTTTCTTAGCTCTAAAATAGCTTCCACAAGCTTGTTCATGGCAGAATGAAAGGATATTTCGAAATTCACTTTCTAGGACACATCGTCTGACAATTTGATCTCCACAATACTTGAATAGATAAGGGTCATCCCAAAAGAAATTCTTTATTTCTGTAGAAAATTTGGCTTTATCCTGCTTAGTCTAATACTCTAAAAGTTGACATGTAACAAGATAGTTAACTATATCAACATACCATGATAATACTTCCACACTCATCAATTGTTCATCTGAAAATGATTCATTCAATGGTAATTGGTCTGTAATTGTGTCAAAATTGAGACGAGAGAGATGGTCTGCCACAACATTTTTTGTGCTTTTCTAATCTTTGATTTCAAAGTCAAATTTTGGCAAAATAACACCCAACGAATTAGTCTAGCTTTTGTATCTTTCTTTGTGAGAAAATATTTAAAAGCAGCATGATCTATGAACACAATTATTTTACAACCAATGAGATAAGATCAAAATTTCTTTAATGCAAACACTACTGCTAGCATTTCTTTTTCAGTGGTTGAATAGTTCAACTGTGCATCATTCAATGTCATATTAGCATAGTAAATGACATGGGGAATTCAATCAACTTTTTGTCCTAATACTACTTCTACTGCATAATCAGATACATCACACATGAGCTCAAATGGCATCCTCCTATATGCAAAAGTGTCAAAATAGTAAGTGAAAGTGGTATTCTCTTGATCTTTTGGTGCTATGGGAATCTGATTATATTCTGAGTAGCCATCTAGAAAGCAATAAAATTCATGACCTGCTAATATATCAAGCATTTGATCGATAAAAAGTAAAGGAAAATGGTCTTTACGTGTGACAGAATTCAACTTTCTATAATCAATGCATACGTGCCACCCTTAAGTCACTCTAGGGGGTATCAATTCATTATTAGCATTGGTAACTACTGTGACTCCTGATTTTTTGAGGGCAACTTGCACAATACTGACCCATGAATTATCAGAAATGAGATAAATAATACATGCGTCTAATAGTTTAAGGACATCAGTTCTAACAACTTCTTTCATGTTAGGGTTTAATCGATGTTACATTTCTCTGGTAGGTTTAGCATTTTCATCAAGGTGAATGCAATGCATGCAGTCTACTGGCTTTATACCTTTTATGGCGGATATAGTCTATCCTAATGCTCATTTGTGCTCTTTTAAAACTTCCAACAACTTATCTTTTTGTTTATCATTTAGGGATGATGAAATGATTACTGGCAGAGTGCTTTCGACTTCCATTTATTAGTGTCCATGGATGGTGCCGAATCAAGTAAGGTGTTGACCTCATCGACTGATCTGTCAATATCAAAATCCAAACTAAAGTGAGTTAAACATGTTTGTAAAGGGTCATCACTAAGGTTTGAAAGAAAAGTATTATTAACTAATTCTTCTAATAAATCCACATCAACAATTTTATCTTCTGCATTGTGATGTTATTTGGCAATGTTGAAGATATTTAGCTCCATAGTCATATTGTCAAAAGACAACTGCATATTTCCAGTCATGCATTGAATATGAGCATCAGCGTTGCCAAGAAAGGTCACCCTAGGATAATGGGAATGTGCTTCCTTGAATCCTAGACTGGTTGAGTGTCAATTACAATGAAATCAACAGGAAAATAAAAGTTATCTACCTGGATAAGCACGTCCTCCACAATATCATGATGTATTTTCATGGACCGATCTGCAAGTTGTAACACTACTGGAGTTGGGTGTAATTCTCCTAATTCAAGCTTCACAAATACTGAGTAAGACAACAAATTTACACTAGCTCCTAAGTCCAACAAAGCATTCTCAATTGTGTGGTTCTCTATACTACATGAGATAGTGGGGGAGCTTAGGTCTTTGTATTTTAGAGGAATTTTGTGTTGGAGTATAGAGCTAACGTTTTTTTATTAAAAATGTCTTCTTTTAATATGAATGTTTCTCTTTTTAGTACAAAGGTCTTTAAGAAACTTGACATAAGATGGCAATTGTTTTATAGCGTCAAGCAAACGGATGTTAACACTTACATATTTAAAGATTTTAAAAATCTCACCTGTGAATTTTTCCTTCTTTGATTTAGTTAACTTCTAGGAAAATAAAACTTTAGGAACATATTGTTGTGGGTTGGTTTCTTCTTTTGCCTCTGATGATGAGTCCTCAGCATGTACAGGTAAAATTTGATTTGTTTTTGTCACCGACATCTCCACTTTGCTGTCGACTTCTTTTCATTTTCACAATGTCATAACGGCTTTGACCTCTTCATGCTGCTGAGGTGAATCGGTACTTACTTCATGCACTCCTTTAGAATTAGGCACTGGTTGACTTGGGAATTTTCCTTTCTTAACAGTAATTGCTAAGGTTTGAACTGAAAAGGCAAGCTATCCCACCATCTCTTTTGATGTTTAAAACTGATTGGGTTTGTGAGTTGAAGCCTACTTTCATCTCATTTCATAGTTTATCAATGGTGCAGTTTGTTGCTAGATCGTGGAGTGAGTAGGATTCTTGAAATTCTAGAATGCATCTTCCCATGGTCTGGGATGAGAGTAGTTCGGGTTCTGATTGTATGGTCTAAATGGTGGCTGTAAGGCTTAAGAAACTTGAGGAATTGGTTGCATTGGTGGAGCTGAAGCTGCTAGTCCGCTTTGTTGGAATCCTTGAGACCATGAAAAATTGGGATGGTCTCTCCATCCAGGATTATATGTATTGGAGTAAGGGTTGTAGTTTGATGGCTTTTTAATTACACTTATGGCATTGGCTTGATCTAGGTATGAGTCATGGTCATGTGGCTCTGTTGATTTAGCAGCCATTAACAATGCTATTTATCGGGAAAGACCTTCAACTATCTCTTTGACTTCTTTAATTTCTGAACTTGACTCGCCAATGTGAACCTCATTCACTCCTGTAATTCTTTTAATATTCCTGAGTGATCAACTCCATTGTTGGGAATTATCCGCTTGTCGTTGGAAAAAATCCTAAATTCTTGATGCACTTTTTGACATTAGTTCTCCTCTATTTGTTGCCATTAGTCATTCTTGCACATACGGCAATAATCCCTTCAAATTGAATTGGCATTGGTGTCATTTCTCATACCCATGATGTCGACACTTCAAGAGTAGCCCATTGAATCGCTCCCATACTTCGAAAAACTGCTCATCTTCTCTCTAGGTAAACTTTGAAATTTCCCTGCGAATAACATTGGTTTTATGCACTGGGAAGTATTTATTCAAAAATTTTGTTACCATTTGTTCCATGATGTAATGCTATTAGTAGGAAATGTATTGAATTATGAACGAGCTCTATCCTTTAAAGAAAATGGAAATAATCTAAGTTTAACATCATTATCTGAAAATTTCTCATATTTAAAAATTTGACAAACAACATGAAAATCATTTAGATGATTATATGCGTTTTCATTTTCTAGGCCATAGAATGTTGGGAGACAATTTAGCACATTAGGTTTTAACTCAAAACTCCTAGCAGCTACATTTGGGTGTCTTATAGATGATGTGCTCAAGTTAGCTAAGGGACTAAAGTAGTCCTTAAATGGCCTCTCCTGTGGTGCCGGTTGTTTCAAATCTATTTCAATTTTACCTTTAATTGCAACGTGTTTGTGTGTGCGAAGTGTTTTTTCCAATTCAAAGTCTATAGGCTCAAGATTAGGTAATTGTGACCTTCGACCATGCATGTAAAGAACATAAAAAAAAAAAAAATTGAGAACAAAACTAATAGAAAATAAAGAAGAAGGAGAAATTACGATATTAACCTTATCACACTGTTACAACCTTACTATGAAAACTAACTATGAGAAAGAAAATTATGTAGGAGCTAACTAGGTTAACTAGAAAAAGTTAGGGGCAGATTTACAACTCGACCTAGCTAAAAAAGTTATTTGAAACCCCTAATATTTTAGGATTAATTAAGTTTTAACTTTTTTTCAAGTATGTTTCTAAATTAATCTCTTATAAGATAACTAAAATACTGATGGAGTGGGGTAGCGGAAGTGAATTGATAGGGTAGGTAAATATTAGATATCGTTCAAGAACCAGACCAAGTTAATGCGACTAGTTATGCTCTAATCGAGGTATAATTAGATTTCGTTCTAATCTAAATGACTCAATCGGATTTTGATAACATGTTAAAAGAGTGTTTTTTATTAATCAAAGGTTATGGAAACAATAACAAGATCTCTTTTTTTATAATAGGATAAAACTATTTCCCTAAATTACTTTAAAAGGGAAACTAAGGGTTGTTTTTTTTTTTACTTAATAACTTAATTGACTTAATTTTAATCAATTAAGTCATTAAGTATGTTTTTTTTTCAAGTTAATGAAGATTTTCAGTAATTAAGTTATTAAGCTAATTTTTTTATCTCTTTACCTAATCTAAAAAGTTTGAATGCTATCATTAAAAGATATTTTTCAAAATATCCCTATCTAATTAATTAATTTTCATCCTTAGCTAACTAAAATTTAAGAAATAGCATTATTACCCATCTGTATATAACTTGTGATAATATATAGTGGTAGAGTATTATCATTTTTATCTTTTTATTTTGTTCAAATTAGCGTTATTTATCTTCATAATGTTTTATGAATATTTTTCATATAAAAACACTACGAACTATAATAAAATTGATTAACGTATTAATATAAAATATTAAAGAGTTGTACTCAATTGAATATGATTTATGTTATGATAATTTATTGCCTTATTTATATTCTTTAAAATGTTTATTATTTGTTTAACATTATAATTTGCAAGGGCATAAATGTCAAAATATTAGTTTTTCAGATTTTTTAAGTTAAAAAAGCAAACAACTTAATATTTATTTTTAGCTATTTAGACAAAAAAAAAAAAACATGTCATTTACATTTAGACATTCAGCTCTATTCAGAATTCAGACTAATTCAAGTCTATTCAAATTTCAGACAAAATAATAAGCGCCTCCTAAATCACAATTATATTGGAAATAAAAGGATCATAACTGACTCTAATTAAAATAAAAAATATCAAAAGACCTAAAATGACAAAATTTTAAAAATCCTAAAATAATGTTTACATCAATCACTTCCTCTTAAAATATATATATATTTTTTCGATAGAGATGAATGTGGGAAGCCTGAAAATTTACGTGACTAACATAGAACGACTAATACTAGTAGATGGAGTAGGGTAGCAGAAGTGGATTGATAGGGTAGATAAATACTAGATATCATTCTAGAGCCGATCAAGCTAATGTGATTAGATTACGCTCTAATCGAAGCGTGATTAGATGTGGTTCTAATTCAAACAACTCAATGAGATTTTGATAATTCATTAAGCTCGATTAGATGAAGTTCTAGTCCAATTGACTCTACAAAGTAGATTTTGATTGATTTTATTCGAAATCAACAAATACTTCATTAAAACATCAATACCCTGTCACATGAACTCATCCAAAGCGATCAGAGGAAATCATGCATTATCATGAAACATGAGATCAAAAATTGAGATTACAATTCAAGCTGTTCAGATTAGAGTGCGTATTTAATTTTCGTTAATGACAGATTTACCAACTGTTTGAAGAACGCGCCACAAAATAATCAATCATCTTAAAACGAAAATACATTCAAATAACAGAGGAAGCACAAGGGACACAAAGATTTTTATTATAACACATGCAGATGATTACTCTCATCTTAATTTATTTGTAATCAGGCCTTGCCTGATGAACACACTTTTCAACAAAACGCATAGTGAAGAAACATAACAAAATAACACAAGCAAACGCAATCTTGCATAGACTAGCAACACAAGCGTTTTATTGGAAATCATTAACAAGTACTCAATAAAAACATCAACACCCTTTATGAAATCTCACGAACTCATCCAAAGCGATCACAACAAATCATGCATGATGACGATGCATGAATTAAGTGTTGGCCTTAATCACTGAAACAACAAGAAACTGGACTTCGACAACTAGGGTTTCATTGCTTGGAAGGTATCCCTTGGTGGTGTCATACAGATCATCCCTCGACAAAAATTTGGAAGACTCTTTTTCCGCTGCCGAGTTGAAAAAATACTTAACTGCAACAAAATAATGTTCGATGTATAATTAATATGCGTTAGCCAGCTCTTGTTTATGTAATAAGCTAGGCTTCAAATACATATGAAGCTAGTAAAGAGTTGAAGCCGGTAAAGGGCGGGTACTCACCTTTTTGTTCAGCGCCAGCTCTATTCCTGCTGTATTCGTTGGGTATTTTGAACTTAAATTCTGCATAAACTGGTTTCTTAGGTGTAACGTTTTGATAATCAGCTAGCTTTAATGAAACAGTAAGATAGTTGCCTCTATCAGCTCCAGATCCTGCCGGATAAACCACCAGTTGCCTATATTTTACCCAATAGAATTAATTAAAAAAATGAACAACGACACCTTAAGGTTTGGCAAAATCATCACAGAGACCTATTGTTTTAAAGAATGGTCATACAACTTCACGGTTTGTCCAAACAGTGGGCAGTAGGTGAATCTGTGTGACCATTTATTAAATTAAAAGTAGGTGCATACTTACCAATTTCTTTCTCCAACAGTGAATTCACCTGAGCGCTGAACGGTATCACCTACAGAACCGAATGCTGGGATGGTAAAACGATAAGTTCCATCATCAGGTTCACTAACCAAGGAAAGAATTTCCTCAGAGCCAGTTGGGTTAACAACATAGACCTCAGCACCAATACACAACTTTCATCAACAAGGTACCCATTTGAAGGTTCATTAAAAGTTGCAAGGTCAAGAAATTTGCCGAAACCCCATTCACCCCTGCGCCTATCAAAGCCCCTCATTGGGGCTTTAGCATCCTGAACCACCAAGTACTGGTTCGATAGCTGATCGTACACAAACAATTTGTAGTACACATTAACATTCCAAGTACCATCAGAATGGGGATTGCTGTCGTCTATTTTCAGGTAAAGGGAAAGGTGGTCTTTGCCACCATCATTCTTTTTTCCATTGGGATAGAAAACCAATTTCCTGCCATATACAAAAATAATTAATAAATTAAACTTATAAATATTAATTAACAAATGTAATATAATACATTCATTTTCAATTCTATAAGCAATACAAAGACTGGAGGCAGGCATGCATAGATGGGCGTACCAATTGTAGCCCCCGGATTTGAAAACACCAGATTCAAAACTTTCAACCGTTGATTCGGATAGCAGCTTGAATGACTCTATTTTCAGTGAGTAGTCAGCTGGAGGAAGACTTCTTTTCTCCCTTGATATTGCTAAAATTCACATGAAAATAGATATGTAAGAATACCGTACGTAGCAATGACTATAATTAATACGATGATAATTTAAATGATACAAACTAAGATTATTCGAAAAGCAGTAATTAGCACAAAACGTACCGTTGTCGCCCATGGTAGAATTTCCGAAAAGGTTAAAGGATTTGATGAACTCAAAAGGCAGGCAGGAAATTTGTGAAATTAGCTTTCGATGGATATTCCTGGATTAGCTACTACAAGCTATATATAGGCAGATTCTAAGATTTAACAAAGTCTGGAGAAAGCGAAGCAAGTCTTTCTTTATTAACAAATTCCCCTAACACAGGTGTGATCATGTTTAAGTCATCCTAAATCAACTTGCAAATTATGGAATTTCAACAAGTTCAATTAATCTAATAAAAAAATTGCTTCATTATTGACATTCATTTATAACTGGTTGATATATTTGAATAGGGTAAATGCTCATTTACTTCTTATTTTAATCAATCAAATCAACTCAACCCAATCCAACCCAATAATTTGAGAATTGAGTTTGTTTGGGTTGGACATATTTATTTGATTAGGTCAGGTTGGTTGATTTTTTATCAACTCAGTCAGTAGCAGGTTGAGTTGAGTTTTCATATATCCAATCCTGCCGAATCCATACCCAATGCTAACAGTATCGCTGAATATTTTCGGTAAGGTGAACTAGGGTTTATGAGAAGTGATATTCTCGAAGGCTTTTGTCAGGACCATACGTGGGATAACATCGCTTACGTGCCAATCGGTCAGAACGTCGGTCTAGGCCTCCTATTGGCTTGGAAAGCTCTCTAGGATTGGTTCTACGTTAACTCTTGTATCACGAGGCTTTTTTTTTTTGCGGACATAAGTTCCCACAAGTCACCTAGTTAAGGGTTCAATGTAATTTTGGCCTTACTTTAATGAATTCATGCCTTTCAAACTACAACCTATAGTAATTGTCCTGAATAGCTGTTTTGTCCACCAAGTATTATGTACCTTTGGGACGTGTAAATCGGCGGACCAAGCACCGGATCGACTGTCGTTTTTAGGCAGCAATGTTTAGCCCCTTGATCATATGTAATGTGTGAACTGGATAACGTAAAGCATATCTTTCTTTATTAACAAATCCGAAAAGTCTCTGATTAAGTTAAGGTCATTCTCAATCAAATTAATTACCATATGGAATATCAACAAGTTCAGGTCTTTCTTTAACTTTTTTTGTTAGGTAAGTTCATTATAATAAATTTATTCTTTAAAACGAAGACTTGATTTGAGTTCTATGAGATTAGATAAAACTAATTTAATAGATTGGAATCATAGAACTTCAAGCCTTGTTTGAGTTAATAACTTTCAAATCCCTGAGGTTTAATTATGTTTCTCAATGAAGGAAATAATTTAATTTTCCCGTTTAATAAAATGAGACACCGATAGAGTTTTTTTTTTTTTGGGTCATTCTAGATCAAGTTGCCAATTATATAATTTCAACAAGTTTTATTAATCTAATGAAAAGAAAAAGATGTTTTAGTAATATAATGACAATCACTTAACATTAAAAAAAGACTAGCATGATTAATGCCAATTAAATCTTAAGCCAATATTAATAAAAAATTTCATTCTTTAATAATTTTTGTTAGGTAAAGGCGAAGGTCTTAATAATAAATGAGTAGATGTTAATATGTGGATCATAATTCTCTCATGATCTAATCATGTACTGAGCAAATAACTTAATTACCGATTGGTAGTTAATAAATAAAAAAATAAAAGAAGTTGAATCTTACCCATACACTATCACTAAAAGACACATGACAGAAGATCTTTGAAAAACTCATAACAGATTAGACCACGAGACGATCTTTTTCTGTTAATTTGCTGCCTTTATTCATCTTTAGACTCTTAATACTAGATGAACGTTCAAATCCCTACCCCTGCAATACTAGATGAACTTTGAAGAAAATGAATCTGCTGTCATTATTCATCTTTGAACTCTGAATTTATACAGAGACTCTAACGGAAAACAACAAAGACACAGTTAAAAGAAAGCAACAAGTGCTCACTTAGTGGACACTTCTACAAGTAAATGAAAACTAAAGATTTATTTTCACTATAACAACAACTACCCCTAACCAATAGGACTCCGCAGCAGCCACGTGAAAGTTTTAGATGTTGACATCAAATATGACTACTATAGCACAAACAGTAATTAAAGCCAAGAAAGTCATTAGCTATATTAGTAATAAATATCATATTGTAGTATTTTTTGTTAAGTCATTATATATAATAAATCTAGCCCGTATTAGCCAATATTAATAAATTTTTCTCTTTAATAATTTCAATTAGGGCTTGTAATAAAACTTTAATTACGGAAGATCAGTGTAAATTAAGCCTATGCTAGTCAATAGTATAAGTTTCATTTGTTAAAGACGATGTAACACATATAGTAATTGCCAACAAAATGAATAAACAAAGGCTTCAAATAAAGTTGTGGGTATTAGCTAGTTTTTTTTTATAAAATCTCTTGCGTGGAAATAAAAGGTTTAAGGTGGTTGATACAAATTTTTTGAAGATAAAACACGTTTGCTATACCATCTCTAGGATGAATAGTCTGATTAATAATGCCAGTTTTTTACCTCTGTAACCGAGATTAGAAATCAACCAACTGGGTTACTTTGAAGAATGACGGGAACAATTAGATGAATCGATCAACATAAGGTTGAGATTGATATTCGAATCAAAGAAGTACTTAATAAAATTAATCCAACAGTTACCTATAAAATCAATAATTATGGGACTATTTGTACTATAAAAATATTTAGTACACTTTTTTGTTTTTTATTTATATAAGATAGCCCAAACGTAATTTAGTATAAAGAACAATCCATTATGGTCAAATCAATATATAATTCCTCTATTTTCCATTTTCCCTCTCTTCACATCTATTGCCTCATTTTATAATTTACTCATCAAAAGTAGTCATTTACATTCAGAATTGTCGATTAATCTACTAAAATAAATAGAATAAGAAGAATCGAACTTGTCAAAATTGATCATTTTAGACTTTTATTTATTTATTTTTCTCCCTAAGATAGTGGACATGATTCAGGGGGTTTTGATTTCTTAGGATTTGAGTCGTAAGATTAGGGTTATGATTTATGAGATTGTGATTTAATGAAGGGTTTGATTTTGTAAGTTGAGGATTTCTGAAAAATACCTTCTCTGTTTTTTAATTTTGGTTTCTATTTCTGTTATAATTTTATTATTTTATGGTGTAAATTAAATTGCAACATTGTCATTTTGCTAATATTCTATCAAAGTTACTAATGGTATTAAGTTGGAAGTAGAACAGTTTTTGAAAAATGGTGAAACTTTGGGTAGACTGTAGATATTTTTGTCTAAATCAAAAAAGAAAGAAACACTGAATTAGAGGACATACGTACTATGAACCTTACCCCTCATCAAATGCAAATACAGTAGATCACAAAGAACATAGACGTCATCTTTCCCTTTACCTGAAAATAGATGAAAGCAATTCTTATTCTAATGCTGCCTGGAGTGTTAATGTCTACTACAGATTGTTTGTGTATGATAAGATTAGGACGGATTACTTGGCAGTCCAAGATGCTAAATCTCCAGTGAGGACCTATGATCAGCAAACAAGTGAATGGGGCTTCGGCAAATTTCTTACCCTAGCAGAATTTAATTAACATTTAAAAGGGTACCTTCTTAATAATACGTGTACATTGGTACTGAGGTTCATGTCATTAAACCTACCGACACTGAGGGAACTCTTTCCAAGGAGGACTCGCTTGCTGTTATTAGAGAAAGAGGAATTGATCGTGGTTACAACCAATTCGTTAATTGCTTAATCACTGCTTTCATCAAATCAATTAAAACTCTTATTATCGATCGTGTACCCTTTTTAGGTCTCCTACTGGATTTGGAATAAAGTCTTAAGTCCTTGTTTCATCGCTAGTTCCTCTTCGTATCTGCATTTTCATTGTTATTTTGGAATGAAGGTTTAGCTTCAGAATTCAAGATGTTGTCGCTCTTTCTGTTTTTGGCTTATTGCATTTTGTTATTACGAGGGGTAAGGCTGGTAAAAAGTTTAAGATTGAGTTTAATTGTCTCTTTTTAATCAATAAATAATTTTTTTGCTTATTTCCACGGTTCCACCAATATGGTTGACCAACAAAAAATTTTATTTTGCAACTTCCTAACATATTTTATTTTAGAAAGAGCGGGGATATTTTCACCTTACTTATTGTGTAAATTCACCCATTTCTTGGAAAATATATACAATATGTTTTCATTATTTTTAATAAATACAAATTAGTAAAAAATTAGTGCATTTAATTAATTAATCCTTCTTATAATGTTTCCTTACTTTGGTTTCTCTGAGCAATTTTAACCATTAAGGTTGCTTTAACATAAATTTCATTTGACTATTTTATCATTACGACATAAAAGGGTAATTGTTAGCCATCCATTCTAAATTTATATTTTGTTTAAAAATACTATAAAAGTTAGAATTTGTTCAATCATCCTTCCTAAGTTTGTAATTTCTATCTACCATCCAAAAAAATAAATTACCTTTACAAAATGACCATCATTTTGTATGGGTAATTTTGTCTCTTTGCTTCTATTTTATCATTTTGTTTCTATTTTACCATGTTGATACAATTTGTAAACTTAGGGTGAAATTAAAATCAAATAAATTAAAACTTTTTTAGTATTTTTGAATGCAAAGTAAAACTTAAGGTGGGTGGTTGATAATTTTCTTCACATAAAATGACCAAATTAATCGACCTGAGAATATTTATTAATTCTTGTATACAATAATTTAGGTATTTAATCTTGTGATCAATAATCTAATGTTTTTGTATGAAATTTAATAGTTTTCAATACCATATATGTAAATGACATGAATTTGATACCCCAATAATTTACATGAGTATTGTACCTTAAAGACATTATGTTGGTTGATTTAAAAATTAATAATCATAGTAATAAATTAGTATTGATACATCATTTAGAAATAATAAATTTTGTATAAAAGTAAAAAAATTGGAGATAAAGTAAAGTTTTGGTACATTTACCTTATTAAGGTAAATTGATAAATTTAAATTAGGGTAAAAAGCAACTTTAGCAGTCAAATATAATAAAATATGTAAGTCAAAAAAGTATAAATTAACATAAATTTAATTAATTAGTTCTAAAAATTCTTCTTTATTTGAAATTTAAAAAAAATAATGTGATCTTTAGGTAATTACTTTCTAGAAGTGGGGTAGCTTTACAAAAATTAGGGGTGAAAATATTATCGACCTTTTAGAAGGGAGTAAGGGAATACTTTTTAAAAGAAAATTACAAAATAAGTCGCCACACTCTTTTAAAGTTTCTAGAATAAGCTTATTATTTTAATAAAAAAATTATACCATATTTTTCTATAAACAATAATATAAAAATAATAAATCTAACATATTACCACAATAAAAAAATTTCAATTTAGAATTAAAGTCTAGGAATAAAAACTAGAAAGGATTTACGACATCATAAATAGACTTTTACAATGTTTTAAACTATTTATAGCACCGTATAATTTTGATCTAAAGCTAACTCTTATCACCACTTCATATTGATAAACCATACAATCAGTAGCTACAGCTCACCGAATATTATTAGCGGCAAGATTTGGCATCGGCAATTCCTTATTCTAGACACAATCTTTATTTTGAGCAAGTATCACTTGATAATATTAATATTCCTTATGTACAAATGATTTCATTCCTTAATGTATGTAGTCATAAATAGGACAGCCTGTCTTGCCATTACTCTAAGAGATTTGGCTGACTTTAATAGTTGTATATAAGCTTGTAACTCTCTAGTTCTTTGACATACAAAGAAAATATTTTGAGCATAATATTTTTTCATGGTATCAGAGCACGTTATGGCTCCTGGTGCAACCTCCTCTTCTTCTTCGTCATCTCTTCCTAAAGAGCTAACCCTAAACATCCAAGCCTTCCACCAATGTTCCAGCCTTATCTCCGTGAGACTTAACTCTACAAATTTTCTTCTGTGGCGATCTCAAATCCGGCCCCTCATTCGAAGCCTCGGATTATCGCACCACATTCTTATGTCCGAAAAGCCGCAAGAGAAAATTTTACAGAAAGATGGAGAAATTGTTGAAAATCCCGAATTGATCTCATGGGAAAGCAACGACGGTTTGTTTACGTCTTGGTTGTTAGGACTTATGACAGAAGAAGTGTTGAGCTCCAATATAGGCATGGAAACAGCCTTTCATCTCTGGAAATCTCTTGAAGATCAGTTACTTCCTGTAACCAAAGAAAAGGAAGTGTATCTCAGAGATAAGATGCTTACCTTGAAGAAAAATAATCTCACACTTGAAGAGTACACACGGAAATTCAAAAATTTATGTGACTCTCTTGCAGCAATCAATAAACCCGTTGATGATCTAGATAAGGTCTTCAACTTAGCCCGAGGTCTTGGACCAAAATATCAAGATTTCATTCTAGCCATGCTGTCTAAACCACCATATCCCACCTTTAAACAATTCCTTATGGCCTTAGAAAATCACGAACAAGATCTGATCGCTCAAGAAGAAGAGACCAAAAATAATTACAATCAGGCTCAGGCTTTTCTAAGCCAGCGAGGAAGAGGCAGAGGACGTGGTGGTTACAATTCACGTGGACGTGGTTTTTCTGGCAGAGGAAATAATGGCTATAGAGGTAATAATTCTAATTACCAAAAGCCAAATAAGCAAGAAAATCAAGGAAAAAATGGCCTTGGACAGCATGCTAACAAGCCACCAAATAATCAAGAACAAAAAGATGAAGAAAAAGAGGCTTGCCAAATCTGTTTTAGGACAAATCATACTACACCTGACTGTTTTTATAGGTACGATCGTGATGAAGAAGATATCCCAGAGGCCTTAGCTGCAATGAAGATTGAAGGACAAATGGACAATAATCTTTATGCCGACTCAGGTGCGACAGCTCACATGACAAATGACCCAGGTATTATAAAACATCTAAAACCTTATCAGGGCAATAGTTCAATTTATGTTGGCAATGGAAATAGCTTGAATATTTCTCACGTTGGCCAAACTAAATTGAATACTGCTAACGGTAAACTTCTTTTAAAAGATGTTTTAGTTGTGCCTAAATTAACGAAGAATTTAATTTCTATTAGCCAACTTACTTCTGATAATAAATGTACTGTTGAATTCTCATCTAATGATTTCTTGATTAAGGATCAACAGGGAAGAACGTTGGCAAAGGGGCATAAGAAGGCAGGTTTATATGCCTTAGAAGACATTCAACATGAAGCTCTTAGTGCTATCAAAATTGCCAAAGCACCCTTTATAGTTTGGCATCAAAGATTAGGACATCCTCAACTTAAGTCTCTTATGAATCTTCATAATAAAAATCAGATTAATGTTAGTAGTTGGATGAATAAAAAAAATATTTGTACTAGCTGCCAATTAGGCAAGCATTGCAAACTACCATTTCATGTTTCCAATAACATTTCTCGTTCTCCTTTAGATAAAATCCATTGCGATCTTTGGGGTCCTGCTCCTAATAGTTCTGTGCAAAAGTTTCTCTATTATGCAGTTTTCATAGATGATTTCTCTCGGTACACTTGGCTTTATCCTTTAAAGAAAAAATCAGATTTTTATGATTGCTTCATTAAATTTCAGTGTGAAGTGGAAAATCAATTTGACAAAATGATAAAGATTTTTCAAAGTGACGAAGGAGGTGAGTTTAGTTCAACTCTCTTCAAGGGTCACTTGGAAAAGTGTGGCATTATACATCAATTTTCTTGTCCAGGAACTCCGGAACAAAATGGTGTCGCCGAGAGAAAACATCGACACATAGTTGAAACTGGCTTAACTTTGTTATTTCATGCAAATATGCCCTTATGTTATTGGATTGAGGCATTTCTTACTTCTGTTTACATTATCAACAGACTTCCTTCACATGCAATAAATAATGACACTCCATTTTTCAAATTATATAATCGTCATCCTGACTATCAGATTTTGAAGAGTTTTGGTTGCAGGTGCTTTCCTCATCTACGACATCAAGGCCAGAACAAGTTTTCTAAGAAAACATACCCTTGTGTTTTCTTAGGATTTAGTTCAATGCACAAAGGATACCGTTGCCTACAACCCTCAAGCAAAAGGGTTTATATTTCAAGACATGTTGTATTTGATGAGAATTCCTTTCCGTTTAAGGATAACAATTTAAATTCTGTTGTGCAGGGAAATTTAGAGTTGGCTTCCTTTCCTGAGTCTGACGCATGGCTGAAAACAAGTTTTGCTAACACAAATAATAAGTTGGCAGCAAATAGTAGTGCTCATTATTGTAATAAGAATTTGTCCTTTGACTTGGACTTACCTTCAGACACTCCACCAACTACAGTTACTCGTCCAATTCAAGAGGAAGTTCACACCAACTCAGACATAGATGACGCCACTTCCAATAACGAGATTTCAGTAACTGTTCTTGAAACAACAAATTCAAATGACTCCAATCCAGCAGCTGTACCTATAACAAGTGATGACATTCCTTTGGTGGTGTCAGACGCTATTGAGCCCACAAGATCAGATAACTCTAAAGAAAGCACTTAAGATGTCACAGCAAATTCTTCAGAGACCAGTCCAGAAGGAATCAACATCTATGTGGACCTAAGAATACCACATGAAAGCGGGCACTCTTCTCAGTCATCATCATCAAATCAAAACTTGACAGCTCCTCACCATTTGATCACAAGGCGTCGATTGAAAAATAATCCTGAACTTGCTGATCAAATGGCACTTAATGTTCAAGTTGAGCCAAAATCATGGAAGTCCGCAATTAAGCAGCCACATTGGAAATCTGCTATGGAAGAAGAAATTCGAGCTCTTGAACATAATGAGACTTGGGTTCTAGTTCCTCGGCTAGAGGACTTGAATGTTGTAGGATCCAAATGGGTGTTCAAAAATAAATTCATGAAAAATGGAACTCTTGATCGACATAAAGCACGATTGGTGGCACAGGGATATACTCAAATACCGGGACTGGACTTTGGAGAAACCTTTAGTCCAGTTATTAAACACACCACCATTCGAGTCATTTTATCCTTAGCTGTAACTGAAAAATGGGTAATGCGACAACTTGATGTGAAGAATGCATTTCTTCATGGTTTCTTAAAAGAAACAATATACATGGAACAACCTCCAGGATTTACAGATGCTAGATTTCCCAACCATGTATGTAAATTAAAGCGATCACTTTATGGACTAAAGCAAGCACCTCGTGCTTGGTTTGAAAGGTTGTCTCAATTTTTACTTCAGAATGGCTTCAAATGCAGTAAGGCAGATTCTTCATTATTTGTCCTACACACACACAACACTATAACTCTTATGCTTGTTTATGTTGACGATATTGTACTTGCAGGAAACAATGAGCTACTTTTAGAGAAACTTATCTCTCTTCGTGAGAAATTCATGGGTAAACCTGTAACTCCCTCTTTTTCTCTTAACATTTCAGAGTTTTCGGATATTACTGTTTGTGGTCACTCCATTGCTCAAATGCTTAGTCATTGGAAGTAAGCTTTAAGTATTCAAGAACCAATTTATGAAGATCTAGTTCGAGTCTTTTATTCTAACATAGAATTCCCCTATACTCGTCGTGATGAGCTTCATACATGTGTAGGAGGAATTCACATTGAACTTGATGAACCCGAATTATGTAGTATTCTGGGAATCGCTTATGGAGGGTTAGATCTGTACACCGCTAGGAAAGAACTATCTTTTAGTGAATTTCGTCATGTGGATGGTGTACGGAACATTTGTCGTCGTCGGGATCTTTCCGATGACATCTGCTCTCTGTCCTTTAGGTCTCAACTCCTCCCTTTTCAGATTCGAATACTTCACATTATTCTCCAACACATGGTCACTCCTAGACAGGGTCACACTGATGAGGTCACTAGGCTTGATATTGGTCTATTAGATTCTCTTATCCGTAGACGCCATGTGAGCTTATCCTACACTATTCTGTGTCATATGTTGTCCACTCCTAAAGTCTCCAATCGATCTCTTCCTTATGGTAGCATCATTACTAAAATCTTGAACCACTTTCGAGTTCCTATCGTCGAGCCTGTTTTTCTCGAGACTCGTAAGCTCGGACGAGAAATTATTTCTGCCATCTGATTCTTTAAGAAGCGTGGGAAATGGGAAAAGACCACATCCTCTAAAAATGAAGACACACTGCTTGCACCAGAGGATGATCGTATGTTGAATGATGTCTACTCCGAGGATGAGTTACCTGATTTCCGCCTTGGGGCTAGACCGCGTGTTCCTCACCGAGTAGCAGCACCAGCAGCAGCTGCATCTAAGGATGACGAGCCTATCGAGACTGCCGTCCCTCCTGCAGCATCGGCTGTTCCTAAGGATCGCTTCCAACAGCTTCTCGACAGAGTGGATGCTCTGTCCCAGCAGCAGCAGCAGCTTCGATCTGAGTTTGCAACCTTTCGGGAGCAAATTTCAAATCAGCAGATGGAGTTACTTGCGGGCCAGCGTTGCATTCTCGGCTACTTTGGATATGACCCCGGCAGCTCGTCTTCACAGCCCCCATCTTAGCTTTTCTGCCCCTCTAATATTCGTACAGACATTTCACATTTCATATTATTTGCCTTATGCATATGATGTTATTTGTTTTGTGTTTATGCTTCTGATATTTTATGTTGGACATGTGCACTTGATTTATGCTTGAGTTGGCCTTGGTATTATATTGTTTATCTTGCTCATTATGGAAGTGTGTAATTGTTGGTATGAAGGTTGGTTGATATGGTGGCATATTTATATGGAAGTGTTTTTTTCTTTTTAACTCTGTGTATTGTTGAGGTAATGCTCATATTTCAGGGGAGATTCTGCCAAATTTTTTTTTCAAGTATAAGTCATTCCTCGTGCCTCTTTCTTTTTTATGATGAAGGGGGAGATAATTGGCATTATAATGGGCATTGGCATAAAAAATTTTTTTCCAATCAATCTGTTTTAAACTTGTTTGAGATTAAAGTTAAATGAATTTTTTAAGGGAGATTAACAAGTCTTTCAAAATCTCACT
The DNA here is from genome assembly GCF_000493195.1 of Citrus x clementina. Lineage (NCBI taxonomy): Eukaryota > Viridiplantae > Streptophyta > Magnoliopsida > Sapindales > Rutaceae > Citrus > Citrus x clementina. Next base: position 11,533,254 of record NW_006262201.1, on the reverse strand, counting down.
TAGGGGGAGCAAAATTATACAAGTATTTTCTTGAAAAGTTTGTCATCATAAAAAAGGGGGAGATATAAAAATTATTCAATTTATAAAGAAAAACTTAATGCAAATATAATCTAAATTCAAAGCAATAACAATTAAGTTGATCACAATATAAAAAGATAAGGGAAAATGGATTCAAACACAGAGATTTTTAAGTGGTTCGGCCAACCTCGCCTACGTCCACGCCTCCAAGCTTTCCGGGCTTGAGGATTCCACTAAGCAAGCCTCCAAGGCTTCAAATGCTTACACTTGACTTCCAAGGTGTCAATAAACCTTTACAACAAGAGATTATCCCCAATCTCTTAACCCAAGTATATCCCAACACTTACAATCACTCAAAGTAAAAGATTACAAATTGTTTTGCCTCTCACAATATATAAGATTACACAATGATGCTTAATATGTGAATAGATGAAGCAAGAATGTGTTCTAAGCTCTATGAAGATTGTATTCTCGAATATTAGCTCAATGGTCGTGTTGTGATCAGATCTTGTTTGAATTTGAATGAGCTTATTTATAGCTGCAGTTGAAAACTAGCCGTTATTGACTTTCTGCACACTGTCGGATCGCTGTTTGATTGGTCAATATGACCGTTGGGCTGATTTTTCAAATTGTCGGATCGCCGTTAGCTAGATGTCGGATCGCCGTTTAGGTCCAGAGGCTACTGGTTGATATTGGCGAGCTGTTTATCACACATGTCGGTTCGCCGTTTAAGTCCAGAGGCTACTGGTTGATATCGGCGAGCCGTTTATCACACATGTTGGTCCGCCGTTTAGGTCCAGAGACTACCCTTCAGTTCTGGTTGATATCGGCGAGCCGTTTAGCAACATATCGGTTCATCGTTTAGGTCCAGAGGCTAATCTCCATTTTTGCTTAAAATTGGCGAGCCGTTTATTACACATGTCGGATCGCCGCTTTCCACAAAAACTGCTGCAGTGAACTATTTTGCAAGATGACTGTTTTAACTCCAAATCTTTATAAACAATACTTTATGAAACTTGTCAAAAATAGATGAAAAATATGTTGAGTCCTCAAAAGATTTATCAAACTTAATCATGTTTGTTATCATCAAAATCAATAAGGAATTATTTAGGTTAACAAAGATAACTAGCTATTTGGGTCAAAAGCTTAATACATCATTTAATGGGAGGCTCCATTTAATATGCTTATGTGTAAAGGGCTTTATGTTATTTTACAAGATGGCCCCCCTATGGAAAAAGCAAGTAACGTGACTTTTATTTTCTATTATTTAGAGCCTAGGGTTTTCACTAAAAGGAGATATAAAGGCTTATTTTCTCTAAAGAAACAGAACGCAGCCACTTTATACATATCAGAGAAAAAGATTTTTCTCTCTATTGTTGAGAGAAAAATTTTCTAGTGCTAGTTACTTTAGTGGTGATAAAGGCGCCCACACGTCAAGTGCAGATAACATAAAGTTCATTAAAAAAAAGAACCAACTCCTAACACAATCCACTAATAAACTCCCCTTTAAACTTCCATCGAACTATGAAATGACAAATTGCTGCAAACTCTAAAACACATCCAATTTCCATAACCCCACATAGGATCCTCATTTATAAAATAAACCCCATTTCGCTTAAAGCCTCAAAGCCACAAGACTTAAACAAAAAACAAAATCAATACGTAAAGAAAAGTGCAACCTTCCAAATGAACATGAGTTTCTCAACATCGGCAACAACTGAAAAATTAAAATTACAAAAAATAATCATAAGCTAAAATTTAAAAAAACCATTAATTAAATTGAAAAAAAAATATTAAGCCATTACCAATTGTTAAAATAAACCTCTCTGCCCTAAAAGTCGGTGAAATCCTCCTCTACAATTCTAGGCATAGGCGAACCTTCTATAGCAAACAAATTAACTAGCTTCTCAACAATTATCTCAAATTCAAGCAAATGGGTTTCGAGTAGAGAACAAAAAAAAGTGAAATTTGAACAGGAAAAAAAAAACTCTGACGAAAGAAGCCTCAATTAGGGTTTCGCTTTATTTTTTGATTTGGGAAAAAAAGAAAAAAGGAAAGAAAAGCCTCAATTAGGGTTTCACTTTGTTTTTAGATTTGGGGAAAAATGAAAGAGAAGCCTCAATTAGGGTTTAGCTTTTCATTATCTGTTTGAATTAATTGAATTGAGTTTGTAAATGGACAATTGGAAACAAAAAAGATCGAGAAGAGAAAAAGGAAAAAGAGAAAGAGAAAGCAAGATAGTGATAGGGTTTGGTTCAGATATTTGCGTGCATAAATGAAATAAAGTTTCCAAGTCTGGGTTATATTTTGCTTTTGTTATTTTAATTTTGTTTTTTAATTTATTAGCACTGTTATATCTTAATTCTACAAGGTCTAATGGTGTATTGTCCATGTGTTATAGCTTTGAATTTTAAAAGTCTTAAGGTTCGGGTTGGAGTTAAAGCAAATTTTAATGAATTTTTTTTTAATATGTGATATTTTAATGTCAGCAATCACTGATGTTTAATTTACTGACACATTAATATCAATAATTTATGATACTTATTTATTAAAAATGAAAAATGGTGCATATGTACATAATTAATGACACTTTTTGTAATGTGTCCGTAATTAAGTGTCAGTAAAAGTCATTTTTTTAGTAATGAAGATGGAGAGTGTGAAGAATTGGGTTGTGAATTTGGGGACTAAAATGCAATTGAAAGAGAGTTATGGGCCATAGTGCAAATCGCATTCAGTGTAGGGGTGATATGCAAATAATTTGCTAATGTGGCAAAGTTTGTTATGGTCGTTAGAAGCGTTTTTGGAAAATTTCCAGAAACCTCAGTATAAAAGGGCTAATGAACAACCTCTGATATGCACGCGTTTTCTCTTTCTTTTCTCATCCAAATTCTGTAATTCTTACTTTAATTGAAAGCTTGTAATCTCCTCTGTAACGTGTGATCGAGGTGTAATCAGTTTGAGAAATAAAAGCTTGTGAGTTTTTCCTTCAAACAGTGTCGTTTTGGTTAAGCTCATTAGTTGTTGTGGGCCTCTGTGTTTGGCGTTTTTCTTCTCTGATTCTTGATCTGTTTCTTGAATCTTTTTCTGGTAATTTGTTCTCAAAATTAACATTTAGTCTTTTTATTAATTGAAAAAAAGGATAATTCACTCAATGAAGGGGTCGTAACCCGCCTTACCCGAAGTAACACTAGGCATAAAGCCAAAAACACAAATTGGCAACATCTTGAGGACCCCATTATGTTTGAAACTGGAAAGGAAAATACAAATAATTATAGATCATAGAGGAATATATGATTAAATAAAGACTTTAGTTGAAGTAGTCAAGGCAAAAATGTGTGCGTATATATATATATATATATAGGTCACGCCTCTCTCTATAGACTTCTGCAATTTTTTTTTCTTGAATAATTTCTCATGGCATGAACATGTAACTTATACAATCCATTAAAAACTCCAATTGTCAATAAAATAAATAAACAAAGTTTACAAATGAATTTAACTTTAAAATAAAAGAAGACTATAACATAGGTGGTCCATATAACATTATGAAGATAACGTGCTTTAGCCTGGAGCACATCTGGTGACGATGCCATTATATGAGCAGATTACAAAGTCAATGTATCCTGCAATGGGATCAATAAAAAAATTAAGGAGGAAAGAACATTTCCCGGCCAGTTAAAGGGCATTTGAGGCCTTAGCCAATTCTTTTTACAAGGCCTCTTAACAGTAATATAAAAATTAGTTAAAATGTGTCACAAATTTTCTATTGATAGAAAGATTTCGGGCCAATGGAAGATTGTTGCAACTGATGAAATAAGTTACTTCTATTATGCGTATGAAATAAGCCACTAAATAAACATGCAACTAAGTGTTTAATAAACTATGTTGTTGTAATTGCCGTAAGTTTTAAAAGCAAAATATTTTCGTTTGGTAAATTTCATTCCTAAAGTGTTTGTTTTATTGTACAATGACTAAAATGGACATAAGTTGATTTTTATTTTTCTAGAGAAAATTTGATAAATTTTCCAGAAACTTTTTTTTTCTTTTAAAGCACACAAATTTAATTAAATTAAAAAAAACAACTCATTAAAATATAAGGAAATTAATAATAGTTATAAAAAAAATTCTTTCTATAATGTGTGTGCGTGTGTGCGTGTATCTCTGTGCGTGTGTGTAATAGAAATTAAGTAATATGTGAAAAAATATTATGCTCAAAATATTTTCTTTGTATGTCAAAGAACTAGAGAGTTACAAGCTTATATACAACTATTAAAGTCAGCCAAATCTCTTAGAGTAATGGCTAGACAGGCTGTCCTATTTATGACTACATACATTAAGGAATGAAATCATTTGTACATAAGGAATATTAATATTATCAAGTGATACTTGCTCAAAATAAAGATTGTGTCTAGAATAAGGGATTGCCGATGCCAAATCTTGCCGCTAATAATATTCGGTGAGCTGTAGCTACTGATTGTATGGTTTATCATCCCCCCTCAAGCTGGTGTGCGGAAGCGGAAAAATCCCAAGCTTGCGGCGAAGATTAAGAAACTGAAATTTTGAGAGAGCCTTCGTGAAGACATCGGCTATCTGCTTAAATGAAGGGACATAATGTGTAGAAAGCTGACCAGCAGTTACTTTCTCCCGAACAAAATGATAGTCCAGTTCTATATGCTTTGATCGAGCATGAAAAACTGGATTTTTTGACATGTGTAAAGCACTTTGATTATCACACAGTATCCTTGGGGGTTGAAGAAGAAATAGGCCAATGTCCATAAACAAATAAGTAAGCCAAGTGATTTCAGCTACAGTTGACGCCATGGCACGATATTCAGCTTCTGCACTAGAACGGGAAACAGTTGGTTGTTTCTTAGATGCCCAAGATACACAATTAGCACCAATATACACACAGTAGCCGGTAGTGCTTCTTCTAGTGTCCTTGCATCCAGCCCAATCTGCATCACAAAAGGCAACAATTTTTAAAGGACTTTGAGATGTATATCGAATGCCAAATTGAATGGTTCCCTTTAGATATCGAAGTATTCTCTTGATAGCTCGCATATTAGCCTCGTTGGGGGCTTGAAAGTTTTGACAAACTTTGTTTACAGCATGTACAATATCAGGCCTAGTAAAGGTCAAATATTGTAATGCTCCCACAATGCTACGATATGTTGTTGGATCGACTGGTGTAAGATCATTTGGATGTTCTTGAGGTTTTACTGCAATTGGAGTGGAGAGATGTGTGCTGTCCAGCATTTTAGTCCTGCAAAGTAGATCATAAGTATACTTTGTTTGAGAGATAAATATGCCATCAGAAAGATAATTTATTTCAAGTCCTAAAAAATAATGTAAGGGGCCTGAGCAGAGGTGGCATCGGAAAAATGAAGACTCTCGAAGTCTTGAGGAGGAGATCTAGGTGGACTAGAACGTCGTGGAGCAGTGTGCTTGGTTCGAGCACGTCTTTGTGGTCGTTCCACCATGGATGTGTTGAGAGGAAAATAGATCGGGGGAAAAGAAGTTTGAGAGATGAGAGAGTGATTATGGGTGGAAATGTGGTTGGAAAAGGAAGAAATTTAGGTCAAATTTGAGCAAATGAGGTTCGGCTGGTTCTAGGGTTTTAAAAAGAGATTTTTCAAATTGTGAAGAAAAAGAAGAATTTTAATCGGTTAAAAGATGCTAGAGATGATGAAAATGATTTGTAATCCTTCAATTTAGTGAAAAATGACAAGAAAAGTGATGGAATTGAGAGGAGAGAACTGGTGCAGTTGCAAGTTGGAGTGAGAGGGAGAGAGAAAGAGAAACCGAAATGAGGAGGAAGATGAAGGATTGTTCAATTAACGCGTGATAACGGCGAGCCGACAGAGTCCAGAGAGTCCTCCAAAAAATTTCATTAAAATGGCGAGCAGTTTATAGACATAACGGCGAGGCGATAGGGTCCAGGGAGTCTCCTCAAAATTTTGTATCAGGACGACGAGCCGATAGATAGTTATCGGCGAACCGATAGCGCCCAAAAAATTTTCCATTGTTTCTGCCCAAAACGGTTAGCCGTTTATTGAAATAACAGCAATCCATTTTCTACAACTTATGATTTCGCACATGTATTTTGATATTTGGCTACTTATTAATACATTTCAAGATCATTTTATTGATCCAAAATGATTTGAGTGCCAGTTCAATGCATAATTCATGAACATATATATGTATTGCAACAATTAATTAATACATTTTCAAGTATACATACACATCACATGTATATTACGATTGAGCATTTCATAGATATTAAAGCATCAAGTCATAGATCAATAAATGTTAATACACTCAATAGCATGAATGAAGATGCTAATGTGAAAATTTCATCATCCCAAGTTCATGCCGAATTTTGGAAAATTATTCTTCACAAAGTGGTTTTGTAAAAATATCGGCAAGTTGTTTTTCCGTAGAAATAAACTCTAATGCAATGTCTCTCTTTTGAACATGATCTCTCAATAAATGATGTCTTATTTCTATATGCTTGCTTCGAGAGTGTTGAATGGGATTCTTTGAAAGATTTATAGCACTAGTATTATCATACTTAATAGGAATTTGTTCAAGATTAATGGCATAATCTCTAAGTGTTTGTTTCATCTAAAGTGCTTGTGCACAACAACTTCCGGCAGTTATATATTCAGCCTCGGTAGTTGAAAGTGCGATAGAATTTTGTTTCTTGCTAAACCATGAAACAAGAGAGTGTCCTAGAATATAGCAAGTACCACTAGTGCTCTTCCTATCTACTTTATAACCGGCAAAGTCCGCATCCGAATAACATGTTAAATCTATATGAGTTCCCCTAGGATACCTAAGGCCAATATCTATGGTTCCACTCAAATAACGGAAAATTCTTTTAACAGCAAGCAAATGGGATTCCCTGGGACATGACTGAAATCTTGCACACAAACATACACTAAACATGATATCGGGTCTACTTGCAGTCAAATAAAGTAGGGATCCGATCATACCTCGATACATTTTGTATCCACTTCTTTGCCTTTTTCATCTTTGTCCAACTTGGTTGTTGTGCTCATTGGTGTATTTTTGGTCTTTGAGTCATCAATGCCGAATCATTTGAGTAGATCTTTTACGTACTTGGCTTGATTTATGAAAATTCCTTCCTCGTTTTGTTTGATTTGAAGTCCAAGGAAGTACTTCAACTCACCCATCATACTCATCTCAAATTCTTTGCTCATACACGATGAAAATTCTTTACACAACAATTCATTAGTAGAACCAAAAATAATATCATCAACATAAATTTGAACAATAAGTATATCTTGGTTCTTATGCTTAACAAATAGAGCAGTATCCGCTTTTCCCATTGAAAAATCATTTTCCAACAGGAAATTCTTAAGTCTATCATACCATGCTCTAGGTGCTTGTTTTAATCCATACAAGGCTTTAAGCAACTTATAAACGTGATTTGGAAATTTTTCATTTTCAAAACCAGGGGGTTGTTTTACATACACTTCTTCCATAATATACCCATTTAGGAAAGCACTTTTCACATCCATTTGAAATAAGATGAAATCTTTATGACATGCAAATACCAACAACATTCTAATAGATTCTAGTCTAGCAACAGGTGCAAAAGTTTCATCAAAATCAATTCCTTCTTCTTGGTTGTAACCTTGAGCCACTAATCTAGCTTTATTCCTTACAACCATACCGGATTCATCCATCTTATTTCTAAAAATCCATTTAGTACCTATGATGGATTGATGTTCCGGTTTAGGAACTAATTCCCACACATTGTTTCTTTCAAATTGATTTAATTCCTCTTGCATTGGCATAATCCAGGATTCATTATTTTCCGCATCCTCAAAGGATTTGGGTTCAATTTGAGAAATGAATGCATTATGCTCACAAGTATTCCTAAGTAATGATCTAGTTGTAACACCTCGTGAGGGATCTCCTAAAATTACATCTTTAGGGTGAGAAGAGACATACCTCCACTCCTTGGGGAGTGTTTGAGAGATACCATCTTGTTGCTCCAGCTCCATATTTGTTTGTTCTTCTTGTCTATCCTCTTGATTTTCTTGTGGTGCATTCTCTTGATTCTCTTTTGATGATTCTTCTTGTAACTCTCCATCTGCATCATCATTAGCAACTCCTTTCTCCGCAGAGGAGGGGTTAGATTCATCAAACGTAACATGCATGGACTCCTCCACAACTAAAGTTCTTCTATTATAAACTCTATAAGCTTTACTTGAGTTTGAATACCCAAGAAAGATGCCAACATCAGATTTTGGATCAAATTTACCAAGATTATCTTTTGTGTTTAAAATAAAATATTTGCATCCAAAAACTTTAAAATAGCCAATGTTGGGTTTTCTATCTTTCCAAAGCTCATAGGGAGTTTTATTGAGATGAGGTCTAATCAACACCCGATTTAAAACATAGTAAGCGGTGTTGACGGCTTCGGCCCAAAAATATGTAGGTAATGCATTTTCATTTAACATGGTCCTAGCCATTTCTTGAATAGACCTATTCTTTCTCTCAACAACTATATTTTATTGTAGAGTCCTAGGTGATGAAAATTGATGCTCAATGCCAAGATTATTGCAAAAGTTCTCAAATGCATGATTTTCAAATTCTCCTCCATGATCACTCTTAAT
>NW_006262201.1:11499630-11522780 GCF_000493195.1 Citrus x clementina | reverse complement strand
CTTGCTTATTAATTCAGTAGTAGTGCAGTCAATTAAATGAGCTAACCCGAGGATCATTTGGGAACATACAATAATGGCTATAATAATTAGGCTTGCAATTAAACTAGCCCAATTATTTAAGGGAAATTATCATTCATATACCCTATATTTGCTCTATTATAAAAAATACTACAACACTTTGAGGGTGTATCAATCGTCCACCCTTAGTTAACAAAATGTATCAGCCGACCACCAAACCGTTAGTTGCCGTTTGAAAGTTAATAGAGTTACAGTGAATTGATGATTTTACCCTTGAAAATTATCACTTGTATACCCTTAAATTCTCTTTTTATCACTTTTATACCCTTAAATTATCACTTGTATCATATGAAAAGACCAAATTACCCTTCTGACGTCATCATACTTAAACGGCAACTAATGGTTTGGTGGTCAGCTAATACATTTTGTCAACTTAGGGTGGACGATTGATATACCCTCAAAGTGTTGTAGTATTTTTGATAATGGAGTAAACTAAGGGTATACAAATGATAATTTCCCATTATTTAATTCCAAATCTACTCCACTAAAAGATTGGAACTGACCTCCATAATTGTATGCTCGAATAATAATTCATCCCAAGCCACATTGATTTCTTTACTGCATAATCATTTGTACCACACCGTTAATTAAATCGACATCTCAGTTGTTCAATGGATTTAATTACATCTTATTCAATGATACTTACTGGTTTTCTCTAATGATTATTTTTAACATACTAAATATGTTGACACACTCTGACCAGAGAATTCTATGATCAAGTACCGAAAACCCATCAAGAGATGTGTTGTACAAATTCTATATTATTAATCTATAACTCCAATACTTATAAATGCTCCCACCAAGATACCGGGTAATCTAGACTACAAGTATGTGTCATGCCTATTGATAACTCAAATGGAATAACAATTACAATCATAAAATCATAATTAACTCAAGATTAAGATTACAGTAAAATCAATGCCTATGAGATTTAATAAGTCTGATAGTTATTATAAAGTTAATTAAATCTCATATGTGATCCTGTTCAGTGTAGTCGTACTACATCAATAATTCATACATGATTAAGACAAATCATTCAATGAATTTATTACAGTCTATACCTAAATAAAGTACCCAACTTTATTTATCAACTGCGAACTAAATTTATTTAATCATAAGATAACTTGTATTTATGTCTTCTGTGAATCCACATGGTGATCACATAAATACATATAATATGATTAAATGGACTTTAATAAAAATATTAATGCAATTAAGATATTTGAATAAAATACCTCATTTATTTTATTAATCAGAAAAATTGTTTATTACAATTAAATAAACACATATGCTTTTAAATAGCATATTTTCCCAACAGGAGTATCAATAAAGTTTTACTCATTATTTATTTTTAAGATAGGAGTGGTAAATCCATATTGATTTTTTAATCCTACTTTCGAACTTTGGTGATTAGTAAAAGAAAACATTTTGAAAACACTTGATCAGGTGGCGCAGGTCCATTGAGTGCAAATATCAACAAATTATTAATGTTTTTCTTGATGTGTGATTAATGCTTAGCTTTATTAATCATTTTCTAGTACTAGGTGCACAAACATTTTTGTTGATAAGTTGGCATTTAAAAATGATCTTTCTTTAGTATTAAGATCTATTAGGAAAAATATCTTTCATCAACTGAATATTGAACTTGAGTTAAGTATATATGACTGAATATTGAACTTGAGTTAAGTATATATGACTGAATATTGAACTTGAGTTAAGTATATATGACTTGGATAACCCTCGATTTTTGAGTTAATTTTTGGGTTGAGTTAGACTCGTTAACTGTTATATGATATCAGAGATAAACTTATGTAAGAGCGAACCCACATTACCTTACCACATGGTAAGGACCCATAAAAAAGACCGACCTGCACATGATATTGGTGCTAGGAAAAATATTCTACATCAACCGAGTATGGTTAAGTATACAAGACTTGAACAATCCCCAACTATTAAGCTAGCTTTTGATTGAGTTAGGCCTATAGGCTTCTATAATATTCAATGTGAGTTAAGTTTTTGTCGAGTATTGAATCAATAACTAGAATTATTTCAAATTTTTCTATGTTATTAAAGGAAACTTATCAGCCATATACCCTTAAATAACACCAGTATCAAACGTTCTACAACACTTTTCAAGTGTATCACTCGTATACCCTAAGTTAACAAAACACTTTTACCATCCACCAATATGTTAACTGTCATTTGCAAGTGCTGACATCATAAGGGTAATCTAGTCTTTTTTAAAAAAAGGACATGTCATCCCATATATTTAGTAAAAAATGACCTGTCATATGACATATATTGATAAAAATGACATGTCATCTCATTTATCAGATAATTGTTAATAATTACTAAAAAAAACTACTTTACAACCGAATCTACTCCTCCAAAATTTAACCTAAATTTTTGACGATCTACTCCTCCAAGCTCCAATTGAAATTTTTTATGGTATAATATGTATAATTGTAAATAATATGTTGTTAATAATTTTTTATGGTATAATATAGATATTTTTACGGATAATTGTAATAATATGTACCATTAATAATTCATATTTTTTTAATAAAAAAATGCATTGTTAATAACAAAATAAAAAAAATTGTGTATTGAAAATTTACGTTAATTTTTAGGGTAAATTTATCTTTTTACCTCATTTTGAGTTTCAAGGGTGAAATAGTCAATTTGCCACAATTCTGTTAACTTTCTAACGGAAGTTAACAGATTGGTGGATGACATAAGTGTTTTGTCAACTTAGGGTATACAAGTGATACACTTGAAAAGTGTTGTAGCACGTTTGATACTGGTGTCATTTAAGGGTATATGGATGATAATTTCCCCTTATTAAATTTCTCTTACCTAACAATTATTGATTGAATGCTAAGCAAAAACTCAGCTCAACATTAAATTTTCGTTTGATACAACTTTTCAAATAGAGCTCATTTAAGTAGAGTTTTTACTAGTAGAACTTTTACGAGTTTTTATAAAAAAATTTAATTATTTAGTTGTCAATGAGAGCTTTTATTAAAAACTATCAAATTAATTTAATAGATAAGTTCTTTAAAATTATGTTATGAAAGGAATGAAAAAAGGTTGTCAAGTAAGTAAAGGAAATTTTCGATATTTTAACATTTTAAAAAGTTTTTCAACTTATACTTCCCAAAAGTCCAAAATGTGAGTTTTGCTAACAGAGGCAAAATAACTTATTAATCTTCAAAATCTCTACTAAAAATATAACCAAACAATAATAAAAAATAAAGAAAGAGCTTAAATAAGTCATATCAAATAGACATTGAATCCTTATCCCTTTATCTAAACCTTATTTTGGGCATTGGCTTAGCTAATGACGCCAAGGGTGTCCTTATTAGTAATTTCCTTATTAATATTTACAATCTTATCATTTTCTTAGCTTAAATAAGGCTCATTACATACTGGTTTAAGTTTTTTTTTTCTTATTTAATGGAATCCCCTTGTATTGTCACGTTGGGTGCATCTCATTTAGGGGCTCAAAAGTCCAATGTCTAAAAATGCATGCTTAATGTGCAATTAATATTAAAATTTGGACTTGCATGAAATTTGTCATGAAATTAGGTTTTGAAAACGTGGCTATATAAAGAAAAATAAAGGGAAAAAGATATCTACGGGGAAATGGTTACCAACACCCCCAAGTTTTCAAAGAGGGACAAGAAGATCCCTTTTTGACCATTATACCCTTTATCTCTATTAGCCCCAAAAATTGACTCTAATATTTTACAATCAATAAAAATATAATATTAAAATAAGTGTAATAATATATACATTTTAAATCATTTCAATATTTGAAAAATATTTTAATATTTTATAATCTATTAGATATATTTTATTATATTAAAATAAATTTTAGGGAAAAGGACACAAAGACCCCCAACATTTGAATAAGGGACATAAAACTTCCTAATGTTTCAAAAAACATTAAAAGGTTAATACCGTAATTACAAATTAAAAACAAGTGAATTGACTAAAAACCCACACACGCATCACACGCACAAACAAACCCCACACACACACACACTGATTCCAGACAAATCTTTTAACACACACTCACGGTTTGCCTTGTCGAATGCTGCTGGGGCTGCCGGACGTTGCTGGAACTGGTCACGCTACCGGAAGCTGCTGGAACTGCTCGTGCGTCGATCGAGTCCGTGTCTAGTTGCCGGATCTGCTCGCGATCGACGTTTGGCTGCTGCTTGTGCTGTTAGAACTGCTGAAATCTTGCGTTTGGTTGTTGGAACTGCTCGCGTTTGGCTGCTGGAAGAAAATGGATTGGGAAGCTGCCTCCAACTGTGAGGAGAAAGTTGAATGTTTCCAAACAAGAAGGAAGATATGTAAGGGTGTTTATGGCTAGTGAGTATGAATTTGAGGTAATGGATGAGAATAATAAAACATTTATAGTTAATATGCAGAATAAAACTTGTGATTGTGGTGTTTATCAAATTTGTGGGATACCATGTAAACATATCATCCCATGTATTGCTTTAAGACATGAAGATGCTGCTGATTATGTGGATAAAAAACTGACAGTGGAAGCATATTTGGCCACATATGCAAATATCATACATCCACTTCCAGATCAAAGTACATGGGCTGTTGTTGAAGGTCTAAAAGTCTTACCTCCATATGTCAAAACAAGAGTTGGTAGGCCTAAAATAGTGAGGAAAAGAGAGCCAGGGAAAGAACAAGGGAAAAGAAAGACCAAGCAAAAATGTAGCAGTTGTGCAATTTTCGGCCATAATAAAAGATCATGTAAAAGACCAATTGATTCCACTCAACACCCCTCAGGTAAGCCTAAATTTCTTTTTTTTTTTTACTTTTTTATATACAAATAAAGTTTATATACTAATATTTCTACATTTATCGTGCAGGAACAACCACACAAGGTATGAGAGGAAGCTCACAAGCTAGTAATCAGAGTTGTTATACCAATTTGTGAAAAGATTATGTTTTTTTTTTCAAAAACTATTATGGTTATTGTTGTAATGTTTACCAGTACTAATTTGATACAATATTATAATACAATGATTTTTTGTTATGTTTACTGGATTGATGGTTTTAATGTCTATTAGATATGTTATTTAGTACAATTAAGATTTTGTAATTATTGTTGTAACCAATTTTTTTTATTTTGTTGATTATATAAGTTTAAATGATTGACATATGGAGAATTGTTATTTTTATTATATTAATAATCAATTTAATTTATTTTTATTTTTGAGCAATTAATTAAATTTATTTAGTTTGAAGAGAAAATTTAACAAAAATTAAATGGAAAAATTGGGTAATGAAGTTATATTCGTAATTTTATTAATAATATAGGGATAAATTGGACAATGAACAATTAGTTTTTAATATGCTATAAGGGTATAATGGTAATTGCACTTTAAAATTATAATTTCTGTTAAAAGAAATGGTTTCCGTTAACTAATGGGGGTCTAAGTGTCTTTTTTGAAACATTAGGGGATTTTATGTCTCTTATTCAAACGTTGGGGGTCTCAGTGTCCTTTTCCCTAAATTTTATGATAATAGAATCATAATATTAAAATAAATGTATTAAAATTTTAAATTATTTTGAATATTATGTAAAATAATATTTTTGACAATATTACTATGTGAGAATGTTTTTAATTGTAGAATATATTTAATATAAATATTTATTTCAAATCTCTACAATAAATAAAAATATATTAGTAAAATAAATATAATAATTTACATATTAAAATTTTGTTAAAATATTAAAATATTTTAATATTGTTAGCCATAGCATAGATTACATTATTTATATGGTATTTGTATTTACTAAAAATTTTGAAGTCAATTTTTTAGAATATAGAGATAAATGATATAATGGTCAAAAGAGGGACTTATTGTCCCTCTTTGAAAACTTGTGGGTGTTAGTGACCATTTTCCCAAACTTTAAGGGTATAGATGTCCTTTTCCCAAGAATAAAAAGCAAGCAGCAGCAACTTTTTGTGCATGGCAAAAGATGAAGCAGAGAAGAGGACAATGGCTGACTATTATAATTTGGGGGTAAGATTTTCAATTTTTAATTGGTTGATCGGAAGACAAAAGTAACTTTAATTTCTCCCAAAGTTTTAGGGTAAGTTCCTGACATTGCCCTTTACAATCCTACTAGTCTTCATTTTTATTTTATTCTCTCATTAGTTGTTATTTGAGATACTTATTAAAGAGACAAATATTAGGTTGTTACTGTAATCCAAAGATTATTGAGATTCTTGATGTTATTAGCCTCTAGTATTATCTAGAGAAGAATTTGTGCTGTAATCTCATTAATATAGTGGAAGATTATATCGGATTACAGTTCTGTGGTTTTTCCTGCTTTGGGTTTTCAAAGTAAAAATCTGTGTTTTTGTGGTTGATTTATTTCTTTGAATTTTGTTGGTTTATTTGTTGCCTATTTATTTGTGGTACACATCCTATTTTAATCATACAAACAGGGAAATAATTTTGTTTCTGTTTAATTTGCAGCTGTTTGTGTGAGTCCCTTTCCCAACGTGTCAAGGTTTACAAAAAAATCTTAATTTTAATTTTTCACATAAATTCTTTGCAGAATTACGTTACTTGATTAACGTTGACCTTTTGCGCTCTTTCCATTCATTTATATGCCAGAATGAATTGACTCTATACATGCAAAGTCTTATTTAAATCATTTAATCCGCATACGATTGCTATTAGCCAAATTGAGTTGTATTTTGCTTCATCCTCTGTATTCTGCTATGGCTATAGGGCAAGGTACCCTCTTTCTTTCTCTTCTTATTAGTTCTTAGATCTGATCTAAGATTTAATATTTGCCCAATTCCGCTTGATTTCTGCAATTTTTTTAATGTCATTAATTCAAGTATATTTGAAATAGAAATTAAATTACAAAAAGAGATTCTAATACAATTAACTAAAAACAAAAAGACACGCTAATCCAACTAATTTTGTCCCTTGAACTTTTTTTTTCCCCAGAAATTTCAAGTGTTAAAAGAGGTCTTCCACCAGCTCACTACACGCTAGAAATAAAGAAGTACTCACAACTATCAAAGGCAGTTGCAGACAGATATGAATCTGCCATATTTAAAGCCAAAAATGAATCCCAAGAATGCAACTGGTGAGTTCCGATTTTCACCTGCTTAAATTTACTTTTCTTTGATCGTAGTTATTAATTAACGATTCTAGTTCAAATTAATTAATTAGCTCACTAACAATAAAATCATAAATTCCGTGTTTTGGCGGTAGGAGATTGATTCTATACCCAAATGGGAACAAAAAAGGGCAAGGGACTGGCCATATTTCACTTTATTTGGCACTAGATGAAAGCACTTATTTTCCTAATAATTCTTGGGAGGTTTATGTTAACTTCACATTCTTTGTCCAAGACCGAATCAAGAACGAGTACTTGGCCATCCGGTGTAAGAATTTATGATCTCCATATTGACAATTAGGATATATCAATTCTGCAATATATTCTTTAGTTATGGCAATTAGTTCCATGCATCCCGCTTATTGAATTAATTATGAAAACGATTTTATTTAATTTAAATTTGTTTAGATGATGATGGGGCAGTAATACGTTTACATAGTATGAAGAGAGAATGCGGTATTGACAAATTAATTCCTCTTCAAGCTTTCAAAGAACCTTCTAATGGATATCTTGTTGACGACTCTTGTGTATTTGGAGCTGAGATTTTTGTTATTAAGCCTACTGGCAAAGGAGAAGCCGTTTCCATTGTTAAGGTACCTGCCCAAGCTGGAAATATTCTCCGATGGAAAATCGCCAATTTCTCAAATTTAAGAGATCCTGAGTACTGCTCTAGCGAGTTTAATGCTGGAGGAAGAGAATGGTAATACTTTTGTGCTTTCAGCTGAAATTTTCCTTTTTTTTTTTTTCTCTCTCTCTAAAAGATAAAGATTCCATCACATACACTTTGTAGTACATGTTGTGCAGTAGTCTGTCGAGAACTACCCTTATTAAGAGAGATAGCTACTCATATTCAAAGTTTAAAAAAGTTCCATGGACTCGAACTCATACTCCCTACTTAACTTCATTTGAAAAGGGTCAACACCTGAAGTGTTTGATAAATACTTACATTTACTTGGGATTTTTTTGGCTATGGATTCACAGGAGAATTGTGATTTGTCCTATGGGAGATGATAAAGATGATAAAGCAAAGGGAAATTATCTATCATTTTACATAAGACTGCAAGGTTCGGACGATATCTTCCAATCTAAGAGGAAGCTGTTCGCTGAATACAAGATGCGAGTGCTAGACCATCCTCGGATCAGAATAGACGAACAAAGAAGTGAATTAAATTTCTTTACATTTTTATTTATTTTATAATAATCTTTTAAAAATATTTACACGACAAATTAAGTTTAAAAAAAAAAGATTTCTTTACAGGCGGCTGTTGGTTTTCAAGTGAAATTCGGGAGAGCGGTTACCCCTGTTTTATGTCGCTTGATGATCTCCACAAAGGAGGATATCTTTATGGTGATACTTTGATCGTTGAAGTAGAATTTCTTATCGTTTCTGTGGTTAAGGATAAAAAATAGGCTTTTTATTTTTTATTTTTGGTTGTTCTGGATATATATATATATATATTTAATAAACCTCGTGTAAGGATGGAATTCATTTAGACAGTTTAATCTGGATGAGGTTATTCCTTTGTTAGATTTGTATTTGGGAGTTCAATTCTAGATATAATCAATCTACGAATTTACGTTTCCGGTAGACTATAAATTGTTGTCGATTTTTCTGTACACATTCGTAATTGATTTGAAATACTGGAATGATATCTGAGAAACATACAGCAATGGAGAATTTTACTCTTATGATTTCAAATTGCTCAAAGAATGCAATACATAAAATTAAGAAATCAATCATCATAAAGCGTCGATTTATCTTCCAAATATATAACTCATAATGGCTATGATTTCTTACCATTTATGCATGTCATAAAGTTATAACGGCGATGATTCTTGCCATATAAACATGTATAATGACTTTGACATCAGCCATATTTGTGAATTCTTATCAATGTTCTAGGTTGTATCTACCTCCTTTTCCTGGACTAACGACGATACATAGAAGTGGTGGTTGAGATGTGAATTCTCGCGAGGTCTTTGATTGATTCTGTATTTGGAAATGTCATTAATAAATCACAATTGATCTTATGTTTTGGGTTCTTTAATTTCAGTTGGATCGATAAATATTCTTCATTATTTGATAATAGATCTATCTAATCTAAGCAGGCTATTTTACTCAGTACAGTTACCTGATATATTAATTGACTTAACAATCTTTGACGCTCTATTAATTGACTAAATAGGCAATTTATTATTTAGAATCTTGACATACTTTGTATGCCAGACTTGACCCGATAGTGTTTCTTAAATGGTTTTTGTTAGTTGAGTCTTCGTTGTTTATTGAAATTAATGAACTAAAAAACATCAGAGGCTTAAAAAAATGCAGAGCTTAATTTCTGTTTGT
Source organism: Citrus x clementina (assembly GCF_000493195.1). NCBI lineage: Eukaryota > Viridiplantae > Streptophyta > Magnoliopsida > Sapindales > Rutaceae > Citrus > Citrus x clementina. The sequence goes on along the minus strand of NW_006262201.1, from coordinate 11,513,178 downwards.
ATTTTTTTCCTCTTAACGTCATTTGTCCACTATCTTTAACTATTAGCAACACTGTGACGAAACAGAAACGTAGACAAAGGTTTTTGAATAATAATAAGTTTTGTTGTGAAGTCTGAATAGATAAAACTCGGGTTTTGAGCCTCTTTTATAACAAGTCTAAATAACGTGAATTTACTAAAATAGGTAAATCCAAATTCTAATATGATAATTAAAATTTCCTAATCAAAATAAAAAAAGGAAAAAAAGGAACTCAAATCCGAGTTCTAGTAAAAAAAGATAAAAATTCTAGAAGAATCAGGAAAAATAGTGAAAAATCTTAAAACTAGGAAATGACCAAGAAAGAAATAAAATTTCCGGTTCAACCAAGGGGTAGAACAGCTTCTGTAGTTTTGGATTTTGTTCATCTCATCGCAAGCTTCGAAACAATATATTATACGCCGAAAAGGACACAGCTTTGTCACTGCAACAGTAAAAAAATCCCTACTGCAGCAATCAATTTTGATGCTACAGCAACAACGATAAATTGTCCTGATGTATGAGAATCATTGCCCAATGTAATGTTGTAACAACTCATGTTAGTTTCTTAGCCCTTTTAGATATATATGTATATGCCGCAAGAAAATAAAAAAGAAGAAAAGAAATTAAATAATAAATTCAAAATAACAAAAACTGTGAATTAAAAATATGCAAAATTAGACTTATTGTTGAAAGAAAAATCTAAAATAACTTTCCTACTCATTGGGTTGCCTCCCAATTAGCGTTGATTTTAGGTCCTTCAGCCTGACCATCCTTGATTTCTCATGTTGGATCCCTTATCCAATAGCCTTCCGCTATCGCCCTAATACATCTACCAAGCTCTTCTCTTGATCTATTTAAGAGGGCTAAAGATTCAAAATGTTTGTCATTTCTCACGAGTTGCTTCTCTCTTGACCATGCTATGTTGACTGCTCCACGATATTTATCATCAAGTTCTTTGAATGTTACAGCATTGATTTCCTTCTTACTACAGCAACTGCGTAATCTCTCTGTTACAATAAAATCCACGACACTGATAATATTACAATCTTCAATCTCATCTGGACTTTTCATAGCTTCCAGCACATCAAATGTAACCAGCATTGATTGACCCGCATAGTTAGCTCTTTTTTTTTGTCAAATAGAGTTTTTCCTGTGGATAAGAAAGGTCTCTCTAGAATAATTGGCACTTCTTTGTTTGCCTCAAAGTCTAGAACTAAGAAACCCACTGGGAAAATAAATTTATCCACCTTTACCAATACATCTTCAATCTTCCCTTATGGATAGGCATGAGATCTGTCAGTAAGTTGTAAAGTCACTGTTGTTGGTTTACATTCACTAACTTCCAATTGCTTAAACACTGATAAAGCATGGGATAGTGAAGCTTCCTGGATTCTTCATCTTTTGTGGTATCTTACTCTGAAGCATACGACTACCCGCTTGCGTTAGAGTAATTGTTTCAAATTCTCCAAGTCTTCTCTTCTTTGTCAAAATATCTTTCAAAAATTTCGCATAATTCGGCATTTGCTCTAGAGCTTCCACAAAAGGGACATTAATATATAATTGTTTTTGCACTCCTAAGATTTTGCTGAATTGCTTGTCTTGTTGTAGTCTCTGGAACCTTTGAGGAAAGGGTGGTGGGTGCCTAAACTACTGTGTTGCAGCAGGTTGTGCAAACTGCTTCTCTTTTGCTCTACTCGGGTTTGTTGTTGTTGATGTTGTAGCTTCCTCACCACCAGGTGTTGGATCATAACTTTCTGCAGATGTTGTAGCAGAACTGTGCGGATTTGCATTCTGAAAAGTTGAAGACTGTGACTCCTCCTCTACTTGAGTGTCTTATTGGCCTTTGTTGGACTCAATTCTTCTTTTTGGTACACCAACTAAACTATCAACATCCTTTCCAAATCTCAAGTTAATTATTTTACAATGTTCTTTTCCTTCTCTTCTTGGGTCCTCTGTGTTGTTGAGTAAACTACCTTGAGGTCTATTGTTTAATGCTGTAGCAAATTGTCCAATTTGATTTTCCAGTTTTCTGAAAGATACAGTATGACTTTGGACAACCGCTTTATTCTTTACAATATAATCCTTAATCAAAGCTTTAAGGGAGCTGAGTTGATCATTGTTGATGCTTCTCTGCCCTTGATTTGGTTGATAAAATCCAGGTGGTTGTGCAGGTCCATTCTATCCATTGGGTGCTGAAGCAGGCTGATTCTGATTATACTATGAAAAGTTCAGGTGTTGTATCAATCCAGGATTGTAAGTGTTTGAATATGGATTGTTCTGGCTCTGTCTATTGAAGTTGCCTACATAGATGATTGACACTGGATTTTCAGGACAATTGTTAAATAAGTGTCCCTCTCCACAATAAACACAAGAGACCCTGGCAACTTGGTTGACAGTTGCTGGAGCAGTAGTCATAGTCTTTACTATATTTGTTAATGAGGTTACTTGGGCTAACAATGCTGTCAAGGGATCTACGTTATGGGCTCTTATTGGTTCTCTTACTGCAGTTTGTCTGGTTGATGGCCACTGATAGTTATTATTGGCTATCCTCTCCAAACTTTCATAAGTCTCGTTGTAGGACTTAGATAACAAGGCCCTATTTGCTGAAGCGACTACCATCAATCTAGTGCTTGGGTTGAGACCATTGTAGAAAGTTTCCAACTGCATGCAGCAAGGAATGCCATGATAAGGACATCTTCTGAGTAACTCCTTAAATTTTTCTCATGCATCATACAAGCTCTCATCTTCAAGTTGATGGAAAGATGTGATTTCGTTCCTCAATTTTGCATTCTTGGTTGGCAGAAAGTATTTCATTAAAAATTTGTCAGCCAAGTCATTCCATGTAGTGATCGAATTAGGTGGTAAATAATTCAACCATGTTCTTGCTCGATCTCTCAAAGAAAACATGAAAAGTATGAGTCTCAATGCTTACTGCGATGCTCTAGCAATCTTGAAAGCATCACTCACTTTAAAAAATAGTTTAAGATGTAAATGAGGATCTTCTGATGGCAGTCCATTAAATTGCCCCACTGTTTGCAACATTTGAAACATCACTAGTTTGAGATTAAAATTGCCAGCTTGAACGTCGAGTCTAACTGTTCCCGGATGTATGGCTTGAGGAGTCAACACTGCATAGTCTCAAATGGCTCTATCTCTATCGTTCGCCATGTGAATAATGGTGTTGTTCCCTGGTTTCCTGTGAAGATGTTGTCCATTCAGACCTTCATGTACATTGACTAGTTGTATCTCTCCTCTAGGGTTCAAGTTTCTCATATCTTGCAAATCATCCATTGCTATAGTAGCTTGTAGTTCCCGATGCTCTCCTCTCAATCTCCTTGCAGTTCTTTCAATTTTTGGATCAAATTGGAATTCAACATATTTATATTTGTGCATGCAAGGGTTGCTAGATCGCCTATGTCAACAAAATAGACAAATCAAAATAAAATTAAAAATTAGCACTGTTAAAACTAATTTCACAAATGAAAATGAACAATCAATCCGTGGCAACTAGGGGTGGGCAAAATCGGATTCGGGTCGGGTTCAGGTCAACCCGATTGGATTTTGGGTTATTTGGGTTGGGCAAAAATTAATCCGAATAGAACACGAACTTATAACCCGACCTGATCCGATCTAAATTTAATCAGATCAGATCAGGTTATAAATTCGGATTGAATTCAAGTGGAATTAGGTTGGGTTTAAATGGAATCAGGATGGTTGCTACTTGTTATATACTATAGTTACCATAGGTAATTATACATTATCAAAGCTTTAAAAGCAGGCTCTCAACCTCTCAAAAGGGGAGAGACTTGGGTCGAGTTGGAGGCTTAAAGTAGCAGAATGCAGATCGGGTTTCGGTTGGCAACAAATTGGTGGCACTTGGCAGTTGGCAGCAGATCGATTGCCACAGACCCGCAGCAGTAGATCAATGGCCACAGACCCATAGCAGTAGACGGGTGGACAAGCAACAACAAATCCAGGACCAAATCGGGAGCGTGGCAACAGATCGCGGACCGGCAGACGCGTAGCAGCAGACAGGCATGGAGACGCGTAGCAGATCAAACACTTCTTGAGGGTGAGGCTGTGGCTTGTGTGGCCTCCGTTGGCGACTTGGCGTTGGGTGTGAGTGATTGTGTATGTGTTTTGTGTAATAAGGAAAGTTGTGTTTCTGTCTTGTGTGTGTATTTTAAAATGTGAATATGTGTTTGTGTGTATGGCGTAGCAGAACGACTTGGTGTTTATGTGTATGGCGTTTATGTGCTTACGTTTAGGTTTAGGATTTTTTCTTAAGAGCCCGATCGGGTTTTCGGATCAAATTGGTTTTACCCAATCGGGTTTCACCATTTTCATTCGATCGAGTTTCCTTTGCAACCCGATCTGATCCGATCCAAACCCGAAATGTTTTAGGTTGGTTCGGGTCGGGTAATTTGCCCACCCCTACTGGGAACGACACCAAAAACTTATTGATATAAATTCAAATTCCATTGGTGTCAATGTGCAAGTGTACACACATAAGTAATATAATGATGAGTATTCAAGATCGTCTCCACAGGGATTGATGTTATCGGATTTACCACAACAATTCTGACAGTGCAGTTTAGATTAAATTAAAATAAAATAATTAAAGAAACTAATAAACTAACTAAATTAAAAATGCAATAAAGGAAATCTTAAATCAAACACAAAGGTGCAAAGGAAATGAGTAGTTGAGTGGTTAAACTCACTTAATGGTTTTGATTATTTTTCTAATGTTTGGCTCGGTTGCAGCATCTGCTACAACACTGGGCATAATCCTTATGTATCTTCAGTTGTCTTATAACAGTCATATGAAATATGGATGTCCAGTGAAAAGAAATACATATTTTCTCTGCAGGGTTTAAAGAAGAAGAATAATAAATGGTACTTGGATAATGGTTGGTCAAGACATATGACTGGAAACTATACATGGTTTCCAAGTTTTACCAAAATAAAAAATGGTGGAGATATTTCCTTTGGAGATAATTCAAAGGGAAAGATTCTTGGAATTGGTAATGTTAGTAAAATTTCCTCAACTCTTATTGAAAATGTATGTTTAATTGAAAATTTGGAACACAACTTGATTAGTATTAGTCAATTGTGTGACAAAGGTTCTAAAGTTGTTTTTGATAAAACTAGATGTGTTATTGAGAATGCATGTGATAACAAAATTTTGTTTATTGAGTGTGCATTTACTCATGATAAATGTTTTTCTGCATTGCATGATGATGCTTAGCAATGGCGTAAAAGACTAAGACATGCAAGCATGGATTTAATTTCAAAGATTTCCAAAAATAATTTAGTTAGAGGTCTTCCAAAAATCGATTTTCAAAAAGATAAAATTTATGAAGCATGCCAATTTGGTAAACAAATCAAAACCTCTTTTAAAAGCAATCATCTCTCTACTTCTAAACCTCCAACTACTTCATATAGACTTATTTGGACCTTCAAGATATTCTAACTTTATGCTTTTATAATTGTTGATGATTTTTCTAGATACACATGAGTATTATTCTTAGCTAATAAGGATGATGCTCTTGATGCTTTTAAAGTATTTTGTGAGAAAAATCAAAATGAAAAAGGGTATGGTATTGTATACTTTAGGAGGGATCACCGTGGAGAGTTTAAAAATCTTGGCATCGTGCATCAATTCTCTTTACTAAGAACTCCACAATAAAATGGAGTTGTTGAGACAAAAAATAGGTTTATTCAAGAAATGGCTAGGACCATTTCGAATGAAAATGAATTACCTAAGTATTTTTGGGTCGAAGCCGTCAACACCACTTGTTACGTTTTAAATTGTGTATTGATTAGACCTTATATTAATAAAACTCCCTATGAGCTTTGCAAAGATAGAAAACTTAACATTGGTTATTTCAAAGTTTTGGATGCAAATATTTTATTTTGAACACAAAAGACAATCTTGGTAAATTTGATCCAAAATCTAATATTTGTATTTTTCTTAGTTATTCAAACACAAGAAAAACTTACAGAATTTATAATAAAAAGAACTTTGGTTGTGGAAGAATCTATGCATGTTACATTCACTGAGTCTAACCCTTCCTTTATGGAAAAAGTTGTTGATGATGATGCAGATTTAGAACAAGAAGAATCTTTAAAAGACAAATAAGATGATACATCACGAGAAAATCAAGAGGAGCAACAAGAAGAAACTGATTTGAAGCAAGATGAAGGTACTTCTCAAACACTCCCCAAGGAGTGGAGATATGTTTCTTCTCACCCTTAAGACTTAATTTTATGAGATCCATCACGAGGTGTAACCACTAGATCATCATTTAGAAATACTTGTGAGCACGTTGCATTCCTACCTCAAATTGAACCAAAATCCTTTGCGGATTTGGAAAATGATAAATTTTAGATTATGGCAATCCAAGAGGAGTTGAATCAATTTGAAAAAAATAATGTATGGGAATTAGTTCCTAAGCCAGAACATCAATCCATTATAGGCACTAAATGGGTATTTAGAAATAAAATGGATAAATCCGGTGCGGTTGTAGGAAATAAAGCTAGATTAGTGGCTCAAGGTTACAACCAAGAAGAGGGAATTGATTTTGATGAAACATTTGCACCTGTAGCAAGATTAAAATCTATTAGGATGTTATTATTTTATATCAAATGGATGTCAAAAGTACATTTTTAAATAGTTATATTATGGAAGAAGTGTATGTGAAACAACCCCCTAATTTTGAAAAAGAAAAATTTTCAAATCATGTTTATAAGTTGTCAAAAGTATCGTATGGATTAAAATAAGCACCTAGAGCACGGTATGATAGGCTTAAAAATTTCTTGCTTGATAATAGTTTTTCAATGGGTAAGGCTGACACAACTCTCTTTATTAAGCATAAGAATCAAGATATTCTCATTGTTCAAATTTATGTTGATGATATTATATTTGGATCTACTAATGAGTTTCTGTGCAAGGAATTTTCATCTTGTATGAGTAAGAAATTTGATGAGTATGATAAGATAATTGAAGTACTTTCTTTGACTTCAAATAAAACAAACCGAAGAAGGAATCTTCATCAATCAAGCCAAATATCTAAGAGATTTACCATTAAGCTTGACAATGATGAAAAAGGTAAAGAAATTGATGTCAAAATATATCGAGGTATGATCGGATTCTTACTTTACTTGACTGCTAGTAGGCCTGATACTATGTTTAGTGTATGCTTGTGTGCAAGATTCAATCATGTCCTAAAGAATCTCATTTGCTTGCGGTAAAAAGGATTTTTCGTTATTTGAGTGGAACTATAGATCTTGGCCTTTGGTATCCTAGGGGAACACATATAAACTTAAGTTGTTATGCCGATTTTGCTAGATATAAAGTTGATAGGAAAAGCACTAGTGGAACATGTCACTTTTTATGTCACTTTCTAGTCTCTTGGTTTAGCAAGAAACAAAATTTAGTGGCACTATCAACTACCGAAGCTGAGTATATTGCAGTTGGAAGTTGTTGTGCTCAAGCCTTATGGATGAAACAAACTACCTATTATGTGTGATTAATATCATAAATTTTTCAAAGAATCTTATCCAACACTCAAGAACCAAGCATATAGGGATTAGACATCATTTCTTGAGAGATCATGTTTAAAAAGAGGATATTTCATTGAATTTTGTTTCAACTGAAAAAAACTAGCTAATATTTTCACAAAACCCCTTAATGAAGAACAATTTAAAAAAATTAAACATGAGCTTGGAATGTTGAATGTTGCACAATAGCTTGGCTTTATATGATATTAATCTATTTTGTTGTTTGTGATGAGATTGCTATTAGTTGTTTGAATTGTGTAAATTTGTGAATCATGCATTAAATTGGTCTTTAAGACATTTTGGATCCATGAAATGATTTAGAAATGAATTAATTGTTGACCAAAATTAAAATAGATGTGCAAAATCTTTAGTTAAAGAAAACGGATTGCCGTTTATTCAACAAACGAATAACCGTTTTGGGACAGAAACTGGGAAAATATTTAGGAAGATAACGATTTGCTGACTTCTAACTAACGGCTTGCCATTTTCATAAAACTTTTGGGGTACATTCTTAGCGAGGTTCGCACTCTCTCGGTATAGCAGCAGCAACTTGCATCTCGCTTTAATTCTTTTCAGGAGTTCATCTTAGATCAACAGTAGGAGCTTCGTGATGGTCCGAGGCGCATCCTCATTGCCCTTGGTTTCCCTCCCGCTGAGTCTTTATCGCAACCACCTCTGTAGTTTACCCTCCTATGTCTTTAGTTTTTCCCTGTGGTTTCGCACATACATTTCTTATCTAATATTTTGGATGATATTATCTGTATATTTTGGATGATTTTATATGTTGGATGGTATTTGGATTGTGGGGTATTCTCTAATTTCACTTGATGATTTTCCTGATTGTGGCTATATGCATGTTGGTTCTATACATGGTTTTGTGTTTTTGGATTGTTGGAGTTGAGAAAATTTGAAGTGGTTGTTGGAGTTGAATTGATCTGTGAATATTTGGAAGTGTTTTCAAAATTTGTTGTTTTTTAGGATATGTTCATTTTTATGGGGAGATTTTGCCAAAAAAAAATTAATTTTTTTTCTTTTTCACGATGAAGAGGGAGAAATATATCTTTTTGATAAAAACATAATGTTTTTGATAAAAACATGTTGAATACAAAATTGATTTGCAACTTACTAAGGGGGAGCAAAATTGCCTAATCTTGAAATGTTTATAATCATCAAAAATGGGGAGATTGTTAACTATTTTGTTTTCATAATAATGATTTTGATGATAACAACCATACATTAAATTGATAAGTTTGAAAAAATGTTGTTAATTGGATTAATTTTTTAAGCTGTATAATATTCAAAACATAGAAAAACCTTCCGGCAATAAATGGCAAACCGTTTATTGAAAACGGCAAACCAATTGCATTCCAAAGGGTGAATTTCTAGATAAGGGCAAACCGTTTATAGAAAACGGCAAACCGATTACATTCCAAAGAGCAAATCTCAAATAATGGTAAACCATTTATGGATAATGGTAAATCGATTGTATTCGAGAGAGCAAATCTCAAGTAACGGAAAACCGTTTATGGATAACGACAAACCGATTCCATTCCAAAGAGTAAATCCTGTTAATCTAAATAATTCCTTATTGATTTTGATGATAACAAACATGATTAAGTTTGATTAATCTTTTAAGGACTCAACATAATTTTCATCTATTTTTTACAAGTTTCATAAAGTAATGTTTATAAAGATTTGGAGTCAAAACAGTCATCTTGCAAAATAGTTCACTGCAGCATTTTTGTGGAAAGCGGCTGATGAGAACCATCAAGGGACCATTAAAACTTCAAGTGATCCTTTGCACATTCATGGAGGCCCAATTACAAGAGCAAGAGCCAAAAAGATGCAAGCTGCTTTAAATGGATTAATTGAGAAAATATGAATTGAAAATGCAATTCAAGATGCAAGACATCATGAATTGGGCTTGAAGAGAAGACAAGGCATTGTGGGCATTATTCAAGTCATTGGGCAGCCAAATACACAAGTTGTATCAAATGCAGAAAGGTCAAATTCGGAATAAAAACTGTATTGATTGAGCCAGAATTAAAATGTAAGCTATATACCGTTGGAAAGATAATTAAGTTAGCTTTCCAATAAATTTTACAGAGCTGGATTTGGAGTTCTCTAGAAGGAGTTATGACCAATTCTTTACAGCTTGTTCAGACTTGGGATTTTCAACGAATCCTTTGTTTTTCAATTTATTTGTTTGTTTTGTTTCAAGCTTGTCAATGTGTAAGGTAAGTCTACCATCAATAATGGTGGGCTAACATTAAGTTTGTCAATAATAGCATTAATTATAGTAGGCTAGCATTAAGTTTGTCAAAGATAGCATTGATCATGGTGGGTTGGTGAAGACTTTTGAAACATCTTTTGACAAAATTACTTGGAGGGTTGTTCCAATGTTTCCATTTGTATTTTTAGGATCTTGGGTTCCTTTTAGCCTATTTAAATTCAGCAACCTTGGTATGTAAGGGGATGAATGTTATTTTGAATTTGAAAGATTATTCTTTCTTTGGTTCTTTTGAGAACTAGTGAACTTATCAAGAATTTACATTCTTGTGGTGTTCCAAATTTAGACTTATCTTTTTCTTCTCATCTTTTTCTTGAGTGTGGCGTCAATACCCTTCTCTATACCTTTGGTTCATGTTTTCTTAAGCATTGGGTCAAGGTTTTTGTTTGCCATAAATCTGTTTAGAACTTTCTTGGGAAGTTGAAACTACAAATTAAGTGTAGGATTGAAAGTTTCATTGTGGGATTCGTATCAGCGGCGATCCGACATGTGTAATAAATGACTCGCCGATTTCAAGCAGAAATGGAGATTAGCCTCTGGACGTAAACGGCGCACCGACATGTGTGATAAACAGCTCGCCGATATCAACCAGTAGCCTCTGGACCTAAACGGTGAACCGATATGTTGCTAAACGGCTCACCGATATCAACCAGAACTGAAGGGTAGTCTCTGGACCTAAACAACGAACCGACATGTGTGATAAACGGCTTGCCGATATCAACCAGTAGCCTCTGGACTTAAACGGCGAACCGACATGTGTGATAAACAGCTTGCCGATATCAACTAGTAGCCTCTGGACCTAAACGGCTATTTGACATCTATCTAACGGCGATCCGATAATTTAAAAAATCAGCCCAACAGTCATATTGACCAGTCAAACGGCGATCCGACAACTAGCTAATGGCGATCCGACAGTGTACAGAAAGTCAATAACGACTAGTTTTTAGCTGCAGCTATAAATAAGCTTATTCAAATTCAAACAATTTTGATCACAACACGACCATTGAGCTAATATTTGAGAATACAATCTTCATAGAGCTTAGAACACATTCTTGCTTCATCTATTCACATATTAAGCATCATTGTGTAATCTTATATATTGTGAGAGGCAAAACAATTTGTAATCTTGTACTTTGAGTGATTGTAAGTGTTGGGATACACTTGGGTTAAGAGATTGGCGATAATCTCTTGTTGTAAAGGTTTATTGACACCTTAGAAGGTAAGTGTAAGCATTTGAAGCCTTGGAGGCTTGCTTAGTGGAATCCTCAAGCCCGGAAAGCTTGGAGGCATGGACGTAGGCGAGGTTGGCCGAACCATGTAAAAATCTCTATGTTTGAATCCTTCTTCCCTTATCTTTTTATATTGTGATCAACTTAATTTTTATTGCCTCGAATTTGGATTATATTTGCATTAAGATTTTCTTTATAAATTGAATAATTTTTAGAATCCCAATTCATCCCCCCTCTTGGGTTGCATACTTGTATTTCAATTGGTATCAGAGCCTTGTTCTCTTGTTAAGACTTAATCGTCTAGAGTAAAAGATCCATGGCAACCCTAAATGACTCAACCTTTAGAGAAGGGCAATCTACAACTAGACCACCATTCTTTGATGGAAATGACTATGCTTATTGGAAAACTAGAATGAGAATCTACTTGCAAGCCTTAGATTATGAAATTTGAGAAGTTGTTTGTGACGGTCCATTCATGCATATGTTTAAAGATGAAGTAGGAAATGATATTCCTAAACCATCAAGTCAATGGAGTGAGTTAGAAAAGAGAAAAATGTCTCTAAACTCCAAGGCTATGAATGCTTTGTTTTGTGCCCTTGATAAGAAAGAATTCTATAGAGTATCTAGTTGTGAAAGTGCACAAGAGATATGGAACAAACTTGAAGTTGTCTATGAAGGGACAAATCAAGTAAAAGAGTCTAAAATCAGTAGATACACTCGTCAATATGAGTTGTTCCAAATGGAACAAAATGAAAATGTGTACTCTATGTATACTAAATTCACAGACATAGTGAACACCCTAGGTGCCTTAGGGAAAACCTTCTCAAATAGTGAGAAAGTTAAGAAAATCATTAGGCCACTTCCAAAAGAATGGAGACCTAAAAGAACCGCCATTGAAGAGGCCAAAGATTTAAATACTTTACCTCTTGATGATTTAATTGGTTCTCTCATTTCATATGAAGAGGATTTAGCTGCAGAAAAATGACATGAGGAGAAGAAGAAAAGCATTGCTCTCAAAGCTTCAAAATATGAGAGTGATGGGGAGAGTGAACCGGATGATGAAGAGCTAGCCATGCTAGCAAGGAGGTTTAGAAAATTCTTCAAGAAAATCAGAGAGCGAAGAAATTTCAGAAACTTCAAAAACCATAGGGAGAAGAAGGAGGCAATCACATGCTATGAATGCAAGAAGCCTGGCCATATAAGATCGGAGTGCCCACTTATCAACAAACTCAAGAAGAAAGCAATGGTTGCAACTTGGGATGATAGTGAGGAAGAATCAAGTGATGAAGAAGGATCGCAAGAAGTATCAAACCTAGCACTCATGGCAATAGGAGGGGATGATGATCTCAATGAGGTAAGTGATCCCACCTATGATGAATTGTATGATGCTTTTAAAGATTTGCATAATGAGTTGATGAAGATTGGTAAAAAGAATGTATGTTTTAAAAAGGAAATGGCAAAGCTTAAAAATGAAAATAAATCTCTAAATGCAAGAATTATATGCCTAGAAGTAGGGAACAAAACATTGCATGATGAAATTGCATTATCAAATGAGAAACCTAGCATCTTACATGAGCATTTAGAATCACACATAGATGAGTTAACAAATGAGAATGAAATGCTCAAGAAAAAGAGTAATGAATTGAATGAAATTGTTTTGAAATTTACAAATGGGCAAAAGATGTTGGATAATATGCTTAACTCATAAAAATGTGTTTTTGATAAAGGAGGACTTGGATATAAGCCTAACTTGAAGCAAAAGTATTATAATAATTATTTTGTTAAAGCTACCTCCACAAATGGTCATAAGATTGTATGTCATTATTGTAATCAAAATGGTCACATGAAATATAGATGTCCTGTGAAAAGGAATGCATATTATGGTGTCAAATGCATTTGGGTTCCAAAAGGAACCGTTGCTAACTCTCAAGGACCCAAAAAGCTTTGGGTACCTAAAACTTGAGATTTTTTCTTGTAGGGCTTGAAGAAGAAGAAAAATAAATGGTACTTGGATAGCTGTTGTCAAGGCACATGACCGGAAACTATGCATGGTTCTCAAGCTTCACCAAAATTGAAAATGGTGGTGACATATCTTTTGGAGACAACTCAAAAGGAAAAATTCTTGGAATTAGAAATGTTGGTAAAGTCTCTTCAACTCTAATTGAGAATGTATGTTTGGTTGAGAACTTGAAACACAACTTAATTAGCATTAGTCAATTATGTGACAAAGGTTATAAAGTTATCTTTGATAAATTTATTTGTGTTATTGAGAACTCATGTGATGGCAAAACCTTGTTTGTTGGTAATAGATGTGGTAATGTTTATATCATTGACATAGAATGTGCATATACTCTTGATAAATGTTTTTCCGTATTAGATGATGATAGTTGGCTATGGCATAAAAGAATTAGCCACATGCAAGTATGGGTTTTGATTTCGAAAATTAGT
>NW_006262201.1:11411901-11499530 GCF_000493195.1 Citrus x clementina | reverse complement strand
AGAATAGGTCTATTCAAGAAATGACTAGGACCATGTTAAATGAAAATGCATTACTTATATATTTTTGGGCCGAAGCCGTCAACACCGCTTGCTATGTTTTAAATCGGGTGTTGATTAAACCTCATCTCAATAAAACTCCCTATGAGCTTTGGAAAGATAGAAAACCTAACATTGGCTATTTCAAAGTTTTTGGATGCAAATGTTTTATTTTAAACACAAAAGATAATCTTGGTAAATTTGATCCAAAATCTGATGTTAGCATCTTTCTTGGGTATTCAAACTCAAGTAAAGCTTATAGAGTTTATAATAAAAGAACTTTAGTTGTGGAGGAGTCCATGCATGTTACGTTTGATGAATATAAACCCTCCTCTGCGAAGAAAGGAGTTGCTAATGATAATGCAGATGGAGAGTTACAAGAAGAATCATCAAAAGAGAATCAAGAGAATACACCACAAGAAAATCAAGAGGATAGACAAGAAGAACAAACAAATATGGAGCTGGAGCAACAAGATGGTATCTCTCAAACACTCCTCAAGGAGTGGAGGTATGTCTCTTCTCACCCTAAAGATGTAATTTTAGGAGATCCCTCACGAGATGTTACAACTAGATCATCACTTAAGAATACTTGTGAGCATAATGCATTCATTTTTCAAATTGAACCCAAATCCTTTGAGGACGCAGAAAATGATGAATCTTGGATTATGGCAATGCAAGAGGAATTAAATCAATTTGAAAGAAACAATGTGTGGGAATTAGTTCCTAAACCAAAACATCAATCTGTCATAGGTACTAAATGAATTTTTAGAAATAATATGGATGAATCCGGTGTGGTTGTAAGGAATAAAGCTAGATTAGTGGCTCAAGGTTACAACCAAGAAGAATGAATTGATTTTGATGAAACTTTTGCACCCGTTGCTAGACTAGAATCAATTAGAATGTTGTTGGCATTTGCATGTCATAAAGATTTCATCTTATTTCAAATGGATGTGAAAAGTGCTTTCCTAAATGGGTATATTATGGAAGAAGTGTATGTAAAACAACCCACTGGTTTTGAAAATGAAAAATTTCCAAATCACGTTTATAAGTTGCTTAAAGGCTTATATGGATTAAAACAAGCACCTAGAGCATGGTATGATAGACTTAAGAATTTCCTGTTGGAAAATGATTTTTCAATGGGAAAAGCGGATACTACTCTATTTGTTAAGCATAAGAACCAAGATATACTTATTGTTCAAATTTATGTTGATGATATTATTTTTGGTTCTGCTAATGAATTGTTGTGTAAAGAATTTTCATCGTGTATGAGCAAAGAATTTGAGATGAGTATGATGGGTGAGTTGAAGTACTTCCTTAGACTTCAAATCAAACAAAACGAGGAAGGAATTTTCATAAATCAAGCCAAGTATGTAAAAGATCTACTCAAACGATTCGGCATTGATGACTCAAAGACCAAAAATACACCAATGAGCACAACAACCAAGCTGGACAAAGATGAAAAAGGCAAAAAAGTGGATATCAAAATGTATCGAGGTATGATCGGATCCCTACTTTATTTTACTGCAAGTAGACCCGATATCATGTTTAATGTATGTTTGTGTGCAAGATTTCAGTCATGTCCCAAGGAATCCCATTTGCTTGCTGTTAAAAGAATTTTCCGTTATTTGAGTGAAACCATAGATATTGGCCTTTGGTATCCTAGGGGAACTCATATCGATTTCACATGTTATTCGGATGCGGACTTTGCCGGTTATAAAGTGGATAGGAAGAGCACTAGTGGTACTTGCTATATTCTAGGACACTCTCTTGTTTCATGGTTTAGCAAGAAACAAAATTCTATCTCACTTTCAACTACCGAGGCTGAATATATAGCTGCCGGAAATTGTTGTACACAAGCACTTTGGATGAAACAAACACTTAGAGATTATGGCATTAATCTTGAACAAATTCCTATTAAGTGTGATAATACTAGTGCTATAAATCTTTCAAAGAATCCCATTCAATACTCTCAAACCAAGCATATAGAAATAAGACATCATTTCTTGAGAGATCATGTTCAAAAGAGAGACATTGCATTAGAGTTTATTTCTACGGAAAAATAACTTGCCGATATTTTTACAAAACCACTTTGCGAAGAACAATTTTCCAAAATTCGGCATGAACTTAGGATGATGAAATTTTCACATTAACATCTTTATTCATGCTATTGAGTCTATTAACATTCATTGATCTATGACGTGATGCTTTAATATCTATGGAATGCTCAATCGTAATATACATGTGATGTGTATGTATATTTGAAAATGTATGAATTAATTGTTGCAATACATATATATGTTCATGAATTATGCATTGAACTGGCACTCAAATCATTTTGGATCAATAAAATGATCTTGAAATGCATTAATAAGTAGCCAAATATCAAATACATATCCGAAATCATAAATTGTAGAAAACGGATTGCCATTATTTCAATAAACGGCTAACCATTTTGGGTAGAAACAATGGAAAGTTTTCTGGGCACTATCGGTTCGCTGATATCTATCTATCGGCTCGCTATCCCTGACACAAAATTTTGAGGGGACTCCCTGGACCCTATCGGCTCGCCGTTTGGATGAAATTTTTTTTAGGACTCTGTCGGCTCGCCATTTTCGTTATAACGGCTCGCCGTTATCACGCGTTAATTGAATAATCCTTCGTCTTCCTCCTTATTTCGATCTCTTTCTCTCTCTCTCTCTCTCTTACTTCAACCCGCCACTGCACCGGTTCTCTCCTCTCAAATCCTTCACTTTTCTTTTCATTTTTCACCAAATTGAAGCATTACAAACCATTTCTATCATCTCTAGCACCTTTTAACCGATTCAAATCCTTCTTTTTCTTCAAATTTTGAAAAATCTCATCTTGAAACCCTAGAACTAGCTGAATCTCATTCATTCATTTTGACCCAAATTTCTTCGTTTTTCCAACTACATTTCCACCCACAATCACTATCTCCTCTCTCACACTTCGTTTCCATCGATTTTTTTATCTCATCTATGGCGGAACGACCCCAAAGGCGTGCTCGAACCAAGCACACTGCTCCGCGACGTTCAAGTCCCCCCAAGTCTCCTCCTCAAGACTTCGAGAGTCATCATTTTTCCGATGCCACCTTTGCTCAGCGATTTTGTGAGAAGTTCATGGGTAAACCCGTAACTCCCTCTTTTTCTCTTAACATTTTGGAGTTCTCGGATATTACTGTTTGTGGTCACTCCATTACTCAAATGCTTAGTCATTGGCAGCAAGCATTAAATATTGAAGAACCTATTTATGAAAATCTAGTTCGAGTCTTTTATTCTAACATAGAATTCTCCTCTACTCGTCGTGACGAGCTTTCTACATTTGTAGGAGGAATTCACATTACTTTTAATAAACCTAATTTATGTAGTATTCTGGGAATTGCTTATGGAGGGTTAGATCTTTACACCACTAGGAAAGAACTCTCTTTTAGTGAATTCCATCATGTGGATGGTGTACGAAACATTTGTCGTCGTCGGGATCTTTCCGATGACATCTGTTCTTTGTCTTTTAGGTCTCAACTCCTCCCTTTTCAAGTTCGAATACTTCATATTATTCTCCAACACATGGTCACTCCTAGATAGGGTCACACTAATGAAGTCACTAGGCTTGACATTGGTCTATTAGACTCTCTTATCCGTAGACGCCATGTGAGCTTATCCTACACCATTCTGTGTCATATGCTGTCCACTCCTAAAGTCTCCAACCGATCCCTTCCTTATGACAGCATCATTACTAAGATCCTGAACCACTTTTGAGTTCCTATCATCGAGCCTGTTTTTCTCGAGACTCGTAAGCTTGGACGAGAAATTATTTATGCCGTCGGATTTTTTAAGAAGCGTGGAAAATGGGAAAAGACCTCATCCTCTAAGAACGAAGACACACTACTTGCACCCGAGGATGATCTCATGTTGAATGACGTCTACTCCGAGGATGAGCTACCTAATTTCCATCTTGGGGCTAGACTGCGTGTTCCTTGCCGAGCAGCAGCACCAGTAGCATCTGCAGCACCTGCATCTCAGGATGACGAGCCTACCGAGACTGCCATCCCTCCTGCAGCACCGGCTGTTCCTGAGGATCGCTTCCAGCAGCTTCTCGACAGAGTGGATGCTCTGTTCCAGCAGCAGCAGCAGCAGCTTCAATCTGATTTTGCAACCTTTCGGGAGCAAATTTCAAATCAACAGATGGAGTTACTTGCGGGCTAGCATCGCATTCTCGGCTACTTTGGATATGACCCCGGCAGCTCGTCTTCACAGCCCCCATCTTAGCTTTTCTGCCCCTTTGATATTCGCACAGACATTTCTCATTTCATGTTATTTGCCTTATGCATATGATGTTATTTGTTTTGTGTTTATGCTTCTGATATTTCATGTTGGACTTGTGCACTTGATTTATGCTTGAGTTGGCCTTGGTATTATATTGTTTATCTTGCTCATTATGGAAGTGTGTAATTGTTGGTATGGAGGTTAGTTGATATGGTGGCATATTTATATGGAAGTGTTTTTCTTTTTAACTCTGTGTATTGTTGAGGTAATGCGCATATTTCAGGGGAGATTCTGCCAAATTTTTTTTTAAGTCATTCCTCGTGCCTCTTTCTTTTTTATGATGAAGGGGGAGATAATTGGCATTATAATTGGAATTGGCATAAAATTTTTTTTCCAATCAATCTGTTTTAAACTTGTTTGAGATTAAAGTTAAATGAATTGTTTTAAGGGAGATTAACAAGTCTTTCAAAATCTCACTTAGGGGGAGCACATATTTAGAGGGAGCAAAATTACACAAGTATTTTCTTGAAAAGTTTGTCATCATCAAAAAGGGGGAGATTGTAACATAAATAATTCCTTATTGATTTTGATGATAACAAACATGATTAAGTTTGATTAATCTTTTAAGGACTCAACATAATTTTCATCTATTTTTGACAAGTTTCATAAAGTAATGTTTATAAAGATTTGGAGTCAAAACAGTCATCTTGCAAAATAGTTCACTGCAGCATTTTTTGTGGAATGCGGCGATCTAACATGTGTAATAAACAGCTCCCCGATTTCAAGCAGAAATGGAGATTAGGCTCTGGACGTAAACGACGCACCGACATGTGTAATAAACGGCTCACCGATATCAACCAGAACTGAAGGGTAGTCTCCGGACCTAAACGGTGAACCGACATGTGTGATAAACGACTCGCCGATATCAACCAGTAGCCTCTGGACTTAAACGGCAAACCGACATGTATGATAAACAGCTCGCCGATATCAACCAGTAGCCTCTGGACCTAAACGGCGATCCGACATCTATCTAACGGCGATCCGACAATTTGAAAAATCAACCCAACGGTCATATTAACTAGTTAAACGGCGATCTGACATCTAGCTAACGGCGATCCGACAGTGTGCAGAAAGTCAATAATGGCTAGTTTTCAGCTGCAACTATAAATAAGCTCATTCAAATTCAAACAATTTTGATCACAATACGACCATTGAGCTAATATTCGAGAATCCAATCTTCGTAGAGCTTAGAACACATTCTTGCTTCATCTATTCACATATTAAGCATCATTGTGTAATCTTATATATTGTGAGAGGCAAAACAATTTGTAATCTTTTACTTTGAGTGATTGTAAGTGTTGGGATACACTTGGGTTAAGAGATTGGGGATAATCTCTTGTTGTAAAGGTTTATTGATACCTTGGAAGTCAAGTGTAAGCATATGAAGCCTTGGAGGCTTGCTTAGTGGAATCCTCAAGCCCGGAAAGCTTGGAGGCGTGGACGTAGGTGAGGTTGGCCGAACCACGTAAAAATCTCTGTGTTTGAATCCCTCTTCCCTTATCTTTTTATATTGTGATCAACTTAATTGTTATTGCTTTGAATTTGGATTATATTTGTATTAAGTTTTTCTTTACAAATTGAATAATTTTTAGAATCCCAATTCACCCCCCTCTTAGGTTGCATACTTGTATTTCAAATCCTAGATAACAGCAAACTGATTGTGGATAACGGTAAATCGATAACAATCCAAAAAGCAATCATCTTGCAAATGGTAAACCGTTTATGACAAACAGATAACTGACATCTTTGGGCAAGATTCTGGAGCAATAATGGTAATCCGACTTATTGCTAATGGTGTTCCAACAATTTGAATTTTGGTGCAATGGTCACTTGCTCAAGTTAAAACGTCGATCCGACTGTGTGCAGAAAGTCAATCACGGCTAGTTTTTAGCTCTATCTATACAAAGACTCAATCAAACTCAAACAAAAAGTGATTCAACCGTTACCATTGAGTTTGCTATTGAGTATACAACTATTATTGAGCTTCAAACTTGATTGCATTTCATTTTATTTCACACATTAAGCTATCATTTGTAATCAAACACATTTTGTGAGAGAGATTTATTTGTAATCCTTTTTTAAAAATCAAATTGAGAGGTTGTAAGTGTTGGGATACACTTGGGTTAAGAGATTGGGGATAATCTCTTGTTGTAAAGATTCATTGACACCTTGGAAGTCAATTGTAAGAGTGGTTGAAAGCTTAGAAGCTTTCTTAGCGAAATCCTCAAGCCTGGTGAGCTTGGAGGTATGGACGTAGGCACGGTTAGCCGAACCACGTAAAAATTATCTATTTTTCTTTACTCTTTTATTATTGTGCTATAGCAAATTTATTATTTTTTATTTTATTAAGGCTTTAGATTGAATTATTGTATGATTTGTTTAGCTTTATTTTTAAAAATCTCAATTCACCACCCTCTTAAGTTGCCTAGTTATTATTTCATCTTCTTGGGGTATGCTAATGGAGTAAAAGGGTCTCGTCTGTGGGATCCCACTGGCCATTGCCTACAAAATAGTCATCAACAAAGTTGTTATCTTTGTAGAAGATCAACTGCAAATGAGAGATGAGAATGATAGCACTGTGAAGAAAAAGTCAGATAGTGCACCGTTATATATGGAAAATAATCCAGAAGATTTAGATTCTTCTAAAGTAGCACCAGAGCACGAGGAATAAGAACCAGTCGAGTCCGAGGCCTAAAAAATTCGACAGTCAACTTGTGAGAGACGACCGCCAGCGTGGCACTCAAAGTATGTTATAGAGATCAATATTGCATATTGTCTTCTAATAAAAGATAG
Source organism: Citrus x clementina (assembly GCF_000493195.1). Classification (NCBI taxonomy): domain Eukaryota; kingdom Viridiplantae; phylum Streptophyta; class Magnoliopsida; order Sapindales; family Rutaceae; genus Citrus; species Citrus x clementina. Next base: position 11,492,361 of record NW_006262201.1, on the reverse strand, counting down.
AGAGCCATCAACTTTCCATGATGCTTTAAATGGTTTAGATGTTACATTGTGGATGACATCAATGTAGAAAATTGAAGCTCTACACAAGAATAAGACATGAAAACTTGTACCATTACCACATGAAAGAAAAGCCATTGGGAACAAATGGGTCTACAAGATCAAGTGTGATGGCAATGATCAAGCGGAGCGCTATCGTGCAAGATTGGTGGTAAAAATATATGCTCAGAAAGAAGGTATTGACTTCAACGAGATATTTTCTCTGGTGGTTCGACTTACGATAGTCAGAATGGTCTTGACAATATGTGCTACATTTAACCTACATCTAGAGCAGTTAGATGTGAAAATTGCATTTCTTTATGGAGAACTTAAGAAGAGATATATATGCTCAAATGAGAAGGTTTTGCTGAAATAGGTAAAGAAAACTCAATTTGCAGGTTGAACAAATCTCTATAAGGTCTCAAACAGGTGCCGGGGTATTGGTATAAGTTATTTGATTCCTTCATCATGAGCCTTGGATACAACAGACTCAATTCATACCATTGTGCATATTACAAGAAGTTTGAGGATGATGATTTCATCATTTTACTGTTGTATGTAGATGACATGTTGGTAGCAGACCCCAACAAAGATCGAGTTTAAGAATAAAAGGCACAGTTGGCTAGAGAGTTTGAAATGAAGGACTTGGGACCAGCAAACAAGATTCTAGGGATATAGATTTACCGAGACAAAAATAACAGGAAGATTTGATTTTCTCAGAAAAATTACTTGAAGAAAATCTTATGGTGCTTCAACATGCAAGATTGCAAGCCAATTTCTACCCCACTTCCTGTTAATTTCAAGTTATCCTCAAGTATGTGTCCTAGCAATGAAGCAGAGAGGAATGAAATATCTCGAGTACCGTATGCATTAGCGGTGGAAAGTTTAATGTTCGCTATGATATATACTAGACCAGACATTGCACAAGTAATGAGAGCAGTCAATTGATACATGACGAATCCTGGTGGAGAGCATTAGAAAACTATTAAGAGAATTATGAGATATATCAGGGAAACCTTAGATGTTGCATAATGTTATGGAGGATCAGAGTTTACTATTAGGGGCTTTGTGGATTCAGATTTTGTAGGAGACCTTAATAAAAGAAAATTCACTACTGGCTATATGTTTACATTTGTAGGAGCAGCTGTAAACTGGGTTTCGAAACTACAAACCATTGTGACTTTATCTACAACAGAAGCAGAATATGTGGCAGCTAAACAAATTTGAAAAGAAGCTATTTGGATGCAAAGGGTATTGGAGGAGCTTGGGCACAAATAAGAGAAAATTCATATGTTTTGTGATAGTCAGAATGCCTTGTATATTGCAAGGAATCTAGCCTTGCATTCCAGAACAAAGCATATAGAAGTATAATATCATTTTTTTTCAAGAAGTAATAGAAGACGGAAGTGTGGATTTATATAAAATCTATACAAAGGAGAACCTAGTAGATGTTACGACCGAGCCAATCAATAATAACAAGTTTGTATGGAGTAGATCCTCATGTGGCCTAACAGAAACGTAAGCAATATAACAATGGTGAAACAAAAAGGATGGTGTAGACATATGATTGATTCTCAATCAAATCTCTAAGTGGGAGAATGTCAAGAAAAATGGCTGCCTAATTCTAGAAGCCCACCAATCTAGTGAAATTCAAGTTATGCAACCCAAGAGGAGAGTGAATTAGAAGTTTAAATATTATGCTAAACAATTCACACAATAATTTAATCTATTGTCTTGATCAAATCAAAAACAATAAATTCAATAAAACACAATAATAAAAGAGTAAGTGAAGAGAGAGCAAACACAACATTTTTTACATGGTTTGGTAATCCCTGCTTACGTCCACGCCTCTAAGCCAACCAAACTCGAGGATTTTACTATCCAAGCCTCCCATGGCGTTAAGTTCTTTACAATTGACTTCCAAGGTGTCAATAAACCTTTACAACCAATAGATTATCTCCCAATCTCTTCACTCAAGTGTTTCTCACACTTATGCACTCACAAATTTGATAAGAAAATAAAGATTACAACAAAGAACTCTCTTTTAGATTATTTTCAAATTGGAAGCTCAAAATATGTTGTTTTAAACTTGTTTATGCTTGGAAGAGTCTCAAAATTAAAGTTGGAGTTGAGTTTTTATAGTTAAAGCCCGAAAACTAGCCGTTATGAGCAAATTCCAGCGAGCAAGCGGCTAGCCGCTTAATTTATCCGGTTCACCACTTCAGAACAGTAAAGTTACCATTAAATTTGACCTTTCTACAGTAACACTGTTAATAAAATTACATTTGTGCCTAAAACTTTTTATAATTATATTATGGCCCAAAATGTCATAAAACTTTACAAACAGGTCCACTTTAGAATTTTCTAAATAATACTTTTTATTCCTAAAAATTTATGAAATTATGATATGGCCCAACACATGATAATATTATTCAAAATAGTCCTTTTCAAATATTTAACATAATACTTATAAAAGTTTTCAAAACTTTTTCAATTTAGTCAAAATTTGAAAGTGTGAAGTTTTCCTCAGGCAGCTAACAGCTAGCCCTCAGGTGGTTAGCTGCAAACTCTCGATCCACTTATGATATTTACACTCAGGTCCTCAAACTTTCATAAATTATAGTATAGCCCAAAACATTTCAAATATTTGTAAATAAGTCCAACTCCAGAATTGAAAACAATACTTATTAAAATCAAAGATTGCAAAACCTTTTCATTTTAGTCCACATCTTGAAAAATAACTAATTTCATAAAATACTTAGCTTATACTTGTAAAATTTTTTATTTATGAAAAAATAATGATTTATTAAATAAAATCTTGAGCTTCGTAAATGCTAAGCCATTCATATATTAAATTATACTGGCTTTACAAGAATTATCGCAATAATGAGTTCGTTGAGCTCTAAACTTTATTCTTGATCGTGTCGTTGTCCATTGAGTGTCTTGAGCTTGATTTCACGTGATTCACTTCATTATAAATATTATCCTTCAAGAACTAGTGAAAATGTGAAATATAATATTTATTAAATCACTTAAGACACATGTTTGTTATCATCAAAATTACATTATGTGTAGCCCTTTAGGCTAACATCTAGAAGCTATAAAAGTTTGAAGAAGAAGGAAGAAGAAAGAAAGTGAATAAGAGAGAAATGGTGGAACACGGCTTTGACAGCCATCGATTTTAAAGAAGAAAAATAATAAATATTAATAATATTATTTTTAATTGAAAAAAGAAGAGGAAATGAAGCCTATAAATAGAAGGCTTCATTTCCCTTCACAGTATCCATTTTTCTCGAGCTTATTTCTTCTCTTAAGAAGTGAGGAGCAGTGAGTTGAGAGTCTCAGAGTTTTAAATTCTTGTTATAGTTATTTGAAAGATTGGGTGTATTGGGGGTGCTAGATAGTGAGCCAAAATATTACTATACATGTAATCCACATTTTACTAGTGAAATATTTTCCTTTTGTCTTTGCCCGTGGACGTAGGCTTATAGCCGAACTACTTAATTTCTGGTGTCCTCTGAGTGTGTTTATTCTTCATTTTATTCCACTTTCTTTTTAGTTTTTTCCCTTCTTCACCTTTAAATTTCCTAACATTAATTACATATGACCTTAAAGTTTTTAGCACAAATCATTTGTTAATTCTTACTAACTAAACTTGCGGATTAAGAATGACCTTTAATCATAGTTTTATCTTGTTAGTTTTTTATTATGTTTTTTATTAAGAATGACCTTTAATAAAGAAAGACTCAATAGAATCTTGCCTCAAGTCTTTCGTTAAGGCTGGCATTTTATCATAGTTTAATTTATGTTTTTGGGCATTTGTAAAGAAAGGCCTAGTAGCACATATCAGTCGTTGCATTTAGTGTCCCCCTGGCCCCCCCAAAGCTTAGGAATTTGCATTAATACGGTAAAATTGGTTAGTAATATAATGTAGGCCACATCGGTATGAAATACAATATTTAAGCGTCCATAAAAAAACTTCAGTTAGAGCAATGTCTATCAATATAATTATTCAAAGATGTAGACTTTTGCATTTTATGGGAGAATGATTAAATACTAGATAATGCCGAAAACAAAACATTGTACCTAACAAAGAATTGTTCCCGATAAAACTCAACTTCAATTTTCCTTATTTAATTTATTGTCGCACTCAGTTTTGATGCAATGAAGGTAAAATTTAATGAAGTAAGACTTGTGCTGAAGTATTTGTTCTCTAATCCATCAATTTTTTTGTTGTACCCATGGTGGTAATGAGTTAAGCATACGGCCACAAGTACAGTGATAACTACCGCTTAAATAGTTTATGCTGCATTTATTAAACTAGAATCAGAATGAAATAGAATTTGAATAGGCAGGAATGGGAATAGGCTGGAATTGAAATGGAGAATGGCAATCAAAATTGGGGGTGGGCATCGGATCGGATTCGGATAAATCTGATCCAGCTCGATCCGATCCAATCCGAACTAATTCGGATCGAATTCAGATTTGAAGGCAAATCCGATTGGATGAAGTTTGTGCGATCCGATCGGATTTGGTTTGGATCGGATCGGATTCAGATCAATCCGAATCATCTGATCGGATATGTACTATAAACCAAAAAAAATTAAATAAATAAGCTAAAGTGCTAAAAAAATAAGTTTAACTCATGTTTGGACTTCGGACTTCGGATCACCAGTACAGTCAGTCACCATTCACCAGTCACCAATTCACACTTCCCATTGTTCACTCACTCTCAGATCTTACATCTCAGTCACAGACTCACAGCACATGTCACAGCCAACTGAGCCAAGTACCAACTCAAATTGTCAAACTGATATTAACAAAAGACATAGGAATCAGCGAGCACGAGTAGTAGAGCAAAAGCGAAATGCCAAAACCAGCTTCATCCCATCATCCGTCTTGAACCCATTAACGAGTAACGACCATGCCAAAACTCAGCTGCCGCCGGCCTGCTAACACCAATCGACTGGAAGCTACTCGATTTCGACTGAAACCCAGGCGAACAAAACCCAATTAATCGACCTAAACCCAGCTGAAACCCAGCTAACAGCTGACTCTTCAACCACCGAATTGATCATGTCCAGCGCTGGCCAGTTGCCACGCCAAACGCCAATAACCCACTTCCACTATTCCCGAGCACCTATCAACTTTATTCATGGTAAGCAATTAAACTTGACCCATGACAATTGAAAGTTAACACAACTCACTTAGAATTTCATGCTTCTTTTCGACTTTTAGGGTTTTTTTAGTTGCATTGCGGCCTTGCGGGTAAGTTGGTAACTTCTTGGAAAATGAAAATCAGAAAATGCCCCCAAATGGTTTGGGCCAAACTCGAGAGCAAGCGGCTAGCCGCTTTCTCACAGGTTTAAGGGTTTTTCTTCCCCTTTCTCTTGCTTTCTTCAACCTCTCTCCATTCTCTCTCAAGGCCTAACACATCTATATCTATGCAATTTGTTTGAAAATTGGAAATTAAAAAAATTATTGTTCTTGAATTGTTCTATTTTTTCCTTTTATTTTTTCTAATGTATGATTATTCATTTGTAATATTAGTTGAGAAAGACATGAATATGTATTGATGTAAAATTCAAATTTATTAATTATTAAATAATCATCATTATTTAACATATGATTATTCATTTATAACATTAGTTTATTAATTATTAATAAACTAAGGAACAATATCAATTCTTTAAAATTAAAAATTCAACTTTATACCGTACATTGTGGTAGTTGAATTATTTTATGATAAGTTAATGTCATTAATTGCTTTATTTCCAAATAATAATTTAATGAATGAATTTGTATAGCTAGTAAGCTAGGCTGAAGAGATTATATATAGTCAAAAGTTATATTTATTTTTTAGTTGAAAATTCATGAACGGAAGTTACAGAACAATGATGATTGATTTGATTTTTGTATTTTCAGATGACTGGACATTCAAAATCAAATTCCAATGATGATGATGAAGTTGAAAGTGTACAAGTACCCACAGAAAAGACAAATACAAAGCGGAAGAATTCAACTCAGAGACGACAAATGAAGAAAAGATCTGAGACATGGAATCATTACACTGTACTCGAGGACAATCAATATAAAGCAAAGTGCAACTATTGTGGCAAGATATATCAGTGCCATCCTAGGTTTGATGGGATTAGCAATATGGGAGCTCATTTAAAAGTATGTGAAGCATACTTGAACGTGAAGCAAGAGCAAGATGAAAGACAACAAAAATTGGCAACCGAGAGTGGTGAAGGAAATGCAAGTAATATGGTTTTGGCCAAAGGATGGAGTTAAGAAGCTTGTAGAAGGGCAGCCAATAAAATGATTATCTTGGGTGAGTTGCTGCTTAATTTTGTTGACAACAAAGGGTTTAGGCATTTTTGCAATGTAGTTGCTCCTCAGTTTATTAGGCCATCTCAGAGAACTATTAGTAAAGATGTTATGGATATGTTCTTGGAAGAAAAGGAAATTTTGAAGAGTTTGATATGTAAGAATAAGCATAGAGTGTCTCTTACAACTGACATATGGACTTCAGTTCAGAACATGAGTTATATGGTAATCACAGCTCACTTTATTGATAGTGATTGGTGTTTACATAGGAAGATTATTAGTTTTAGCGTGATTGAAGACCATAAAGGGAAGTCGATTGGCAAAAAGATTGAGACTTGTTTGATTGAATGGGCAATAGAGAGGGTGTGTGCTGTAACTGTTGATAATGCATCAGGCAATGATGTTGCTATTGATTATGTGAAGAACCAAATGCTTATGTGGAAGAATGTTGATGCACTTGTGTTGTGGGGTGATTACATGCATGTGCGTTGTTGTGCACATATCTTAAATTTGATTGTCACTGGGGGGTTAAAAGAGTTGCATGCCTCAGTTGTCGGTATTCGGAATGTTGTGAAGTATGTAAGACCATCCACTTCGAGATTAAAAGCATTTAAATAGTGTGTAGATCATGTGAAAGGCCCTAATGGAACTGTGGTTTTGGATTGTATCACTAGGTGGGAATTCCACCTATTTGATGTTGATGATTGCTTTGAAATTTCGGGAGGCATTTGAGAGGATGGCAGAAGTGGATAAACCATATGAAGCATACTTTAGAGAGGAAGAAAACGGGAAAAAAGGGTGGGGCCACCTGAGCTTTAAGATTGGGAACATGCCGAAAGAATTGTGAGGTTTTTAAAGATCTTTTATGATGCTACATTGACTTTTTCAGCCTCTTTTAGTGTCACTTCTAATCTTTGTTATGATACAATTGGCTTAATTGAGAATTCATTAAGTGCATTAGAAAAAAGCAAAGATGTTTAGGTGCATTTGATGGCTTCTAGTATGAGGGAAAAATATGACAAAATTGGGAGTGCACGGAGAAAATCAACACAATCTTGATTATTGCCTCAATACTTGATCCGCGCTGCAAAATGGATTTTACTAAACATATTTTTAGTATGATATTTTCCGATGATAGTGCGAAGATTGAAGAAATGGTTGCGGTGATGAAAGACTTGCTGAATTCACTTTTTGATGCATATAGCGGATGGAACTCCTCACCACCATTGCCTAGTAAGAGTTTTCGTAGTGGCAGTGCCAATGGTGGCAGTGGCGGTTCTAGTTCTTCTCCGCACCTTATAGATGACATGGATCGACAACAAGGGTACATAATGGAACATGGTGATGATACTTTACGAGTTGCTCGTACTTTTCTTGGATATGCTAAGAAAGTTTTAATTCAAAACGAGGGCAAGCTTGTGACGACCGACGTGGAAAGATACTTACTTGACCCGATTGAAGATCCTAGTAATGATAAACTAAAAATTTTATTATGGTGGAAGGTGAACGGGTCGAAGTATCCAATATTGCAGAAAATAGCAAGGGATATCCTTGCAATTCCGGTGTCCACTGTGGCTTCGGAGTCCGCCTTCAGCACTGGGGGTCGTATCATTGACGAATATAGGAGTTCTTTAACTCCCACTATGATTGAAGCATTGATTTGCACTGAAAATTGGTTGCAGTCTAAACTTTTTGCCACTCCTATCTACGACCTTAATCAAGAGTTGAAAGATCATATAATACCTTTTAAATTTATTATAACACATTTTTTATATTACTCATGCACTAATTATAAGTTATTATTTTTTTTTCATTTTAAAGAGTATGTACAATCACAAGCTTCAACAATTACAACGATGGGTGCTAGTATTCGTCATGATATTTGAATAGGTAAGGTAACTCTTAAATTTAATAAATCTTTTGGTTTCAAGGTATTATATTTATAATTGTTTTACTTTTGGTTTTAAGTCAATTGTAATATGATAATTGTTTGTGATCTTATGTTAGGAAAATTGAAGTTGGTAGTTGGAAAGCAAAAGTTAAGGACCCATCAAAGTGTGTTGTGAGTTTAATTTGATGTTATTGTACTTTTGGTTTGAGGAACTTGTAGTCTATCTAAATGTTTTTGGATGATAATTTTTATTTTGGTTTATTTTATTGTTGGATGATATAATGATAATATTTATTTTGTGATTTTGTGTTGTTTATTTATTTGGAAACTTGGAGAAATGTTTAATTGTTTATTTTGTGTTGTTTGTTGGGAGACTTGGAGTAATGTTTATTTTGTGTTGTTTACTTGGAGACTTAGAGTTGGAGCAAAGTTTATTTTGTGTTGTTTATTTAGAGACTTGGAGCAATGTTTATTTTATGTTGCTTATTTGGAGGCTTGGACTTGGAGTAATGTTTATGCACCTAACTTGTAAGAGCATTACTAATTAAATGAAATGGGAGTGCTTGTAGAAAATGAATGCATATGAGAATATAAATGGGTCGTTGATTATAAATTATTAGATTATTAGATTTGATTAATTAAATGTTTTCATTTTAATGGTTTATAACTTTATATTTTTTTATTTTTGTGAATGGAAACTTTGCATCGGTTTGTTTTCTTGGTATATGTCAATGCCATATTGTCAAGGAAACAATACAATATAGATTGTCATTTGTTAGCTTGTTTTCATTTTATTTTTTTTATGGTTTTAAGTTTTCATTAATTATAGATTTCATAATTTTTTGTGAGAATTGTGAAAAAGGTCCAAATCCGATTTCAATCCGAATTAATCCGAATCCAAAATATAATCTGAATCCGAAAATTAATCCAAAATCCAAACTCATGTGATCCAATCCAAATCCGAATTCAATCCGAATTTTCATCTGATCCGAATTATTCGGATCGGATGAAAATTCGGATTGAATTCGGATGAATTTTTTTCAATCCAAATTATCCGAAATCCGATCGGATTCATCCGAATCCGAAATTGCCCACCCCTAATCAAAATAAGTTGTTTACTGGAATTGTAAGAATCGGAATCGGAATGAGTTGGATTGCTATTAATGTATTTACTTTATCTTGAAATCGGAATCGGAATAAATTAGATTGTTCCAAATTACTAAAAAGTATTTAATAATAATGACAATAATATTCATTAAAACAATAAAATTAATAAATTTTAATAATAATAATAATAACAATAATTAATAATAAATAAAATAATAAATTTAATATAATATAATAATAATAATGTCATTATTATTATTATTTTAATATTATTTTATTAAAATTTGTTAATTTTATTATTTTCGTAGATGTCATATTTCAAAAGGCACCTAACCATGTCACGTGTCCATCCTATAAGATAATAGAAGCTACTCTGGGGAAATAACATCCAAGTTATTCTGAGATAAATAACACACAAGCTATTCCGAGATAAATAACACCCAAGCTATTCCGGGGAAATAACACCTAAGGAAAAATTCCCCTAGAGCTTATAAAATGACAAGAGGGGGAATTAGTTCCGCAATCCATTAGTCTAGGGAAATCACGCCCAAAGGTTATACAAGTAAGGAAACACAAAGGAGTGGAATAATTCCTTAGATCAAATTCACCTCCACGTGTACAAAAATTATAGGTGACACATGTCGTTAGATTGAAGGTTCAAAGCAAAACTTTAAATCCACATCACTCATCATTTATAAATAGAGACCCATCTCTAAGAGAAAAGAGGTCTTTGACCTCCAATAGCACTGTTCATACTTAGAGAGAGAAACCTATCTTCTCTATTTTTCTTCTTTCTTTAATCTTAATTAAATACTACCTTGGGCGTTGGAGTGCCTTTTTCAGGTACTCACCCCTCTGGATTCGAGGCCAATGATCGTGACAAGTTCTCCACAAACTAAAAGACATGTGAAGGTAAACAAATCAACACTTTCATTGGTGTTGTCTGTGGGGAACTTGCAAATTAAAAGCCATTTTCTCTCACTAAAACCCAAACAACCACCACTCTACACCCACTTTTTCAGATTAGATTTGAATGTGTATGATTGTAAAAAGAGGTGAATACTTGTATGTATTCATTAAAAATTGGTTTATGTATGAGACCCAAACTTCAAGCAAGATTAAAAAGGCAATAAAGCCAAAAATCCAAGCTAAAAAATGGAGGTTTCTCCTCCAAGTGAGTTACTGGAGATAAAGAGTAAAGAAAATGAAAAATCTATTTAGTCAACATTAAACTTTGACCGAACAATATAAAGTCAATATGGTCGAAAAGGGTCAAAATGGTCTTTGAAACTAAACCCAAGACCAATTTATCTTTTATTTTATTTATCTTCATTTTCCTTTTAATTATGCTAATTATGCTGACTTATTTACATTTCTGCCATTTTGTTTATTCCCTCAGAATTTCTTCATTTTTCTATGAGTAAGGCTAAGGAAAACCCAAGCATTCACCTTACCAGGGGGAATATATGAAGGGTATTAAGTTAACGTGGATCAACATAACTCTATGTTCTAATCTAACAACTATGATTCCGCATCTAACATATTAACACATTTCATTTTCAATTTTCTTATGCCATTCTTGACTTTACTTGATCTACCCATGAGTGAGGCTAAGAAAAATCCAAACATTCACCTCCTCATAAGGAATAACAAATGGGTATTATGACAACATGGAATAATCTAACTTTCCTAACATATTATGCAACTAATAATTACTCTTAAGTTATTTGTAAATTTCATAATGTTAGATGCTAATTCTGGAAGGAAGTGGAAACTATGGAAAACCCAAAAGAGTAGCCCAAAAAAGCTAAAAATAGGCAGAGAGGCAAATTGCCTACTAAAAGAGAATGACAGATTCCACACAAAACAAACCTAAAAGGGCACATAGGGAACTGATTGTGATAAGGAGTAGAGACTCCAAAGATGCTTACAGCAGAAAATTTAAAAGATTCTAAGGAGACTCCAGAAAAAAATATCCAAGTGGCTTCCACACAAATGATGTCATGGTAGCATTCCTCATGGAAAAAGCTAAAGACCATTTGAATGACATTCTAGACTAGTCTAAATGTTTATTCAGATTGATAGCTTGTAAAAAACGAACATTTCATTTTAGCTATTACGATTACATGAATGATTTCAACTCTTGAAAATATTGATCAAATTAATAATGCACAACTCGAGTGACTGATCATAAAATAATGTACTAATGAACATTTACATACATAAACATTCATATTTATGCATTGTTAACATATGTGCATTCATAATGTTGATTTTGATGATAACAAACAAGATTAAGAATAATTAAGCTTTTAAAGCTCAAATTATTTTTTATACTTTCTAAACAAATGAAATTGGTTGTTTTTCAAGTTCATGGTCTAATTGAAAAAGTTTTGAAACTCTAGAAATGGAATTATTTGTAAAGTTTTATGATAATTTAGGCCATAGTATAATTATAGAAAGTTTTGAGGTAAAATTATAATTTTATAAAATAATTTCACTGTAGCAAACAACTAACAATTTGTTTAAAACGGTAAACTGATGATTTCTAGAAAGCTTGTTCTACAAAGGGTTGTTAAAATAATGATTCTAGAAAACAACGGCAAACTGTTTATGGAAAACGATGAACTGATAATTTCCAGAAAAGAATTGGATTCTAATCGTGAACGGTTTAGCAAGAACGGATAGCTAAAATTTGTTTTGTAGGTCTTTGGAAATAAACAGCTAACCGATAATTTCAAACGATGAACCGACTATTTGAAATCTCAGTACAACAGTCATTTGGACTAGTCAAAACGGTGATCATATAAGGCTTAATGGTGATTTGACTTTGTGCAGAAAGTCAATAATAGCTATTTTTCTAATCGAACTATAAAAATGCTACATTAGATCCAAATCAAAGTGAACCAACAAATACCAAAGAGTATATTATTGAGAATACAACATTTCTTGAGCTTTAATTTATTCATTTATTCTTTAAATCACACCTTGGGCATATATTTGTAAACACATAGATTATGTGTGAGAAAAATCTTGTATTTGAGAAAGTGTGAGTGTGGGAAACACTTAGATTAAGATAATTGGAATAATCTCTTGTTGTAAAGGTTGATTGACACCTGTAAAGTCAATTGTAAAAGTTCTTGAACCCTTGAAGGCTTGGATAGTGGAATCCTTAAGCCCGACGATCTTGGAGGCGTGGACGTAGGCGGGGTTGGCCGAAGCACGTAAAATTCTTTGTGTTTGAATCTTTCTTCCCTCATCTTTTTACATTTTGATTGGTTTATTTATTATTGTTTTGAATTTGTTTAATATTTGCATTAAGTTTTGTTCAAGCATTGCATAATTTTTAGAAACCCAATTCACCCCTCTTCTTGTGTTGCATAGCTAAGTATTTCATGCATCTCACAAGAATTTATATTCATCATTGTTTCATGAGCACTCATGATCACCTCATTCATTGTCATATATGCTTCCAAAAATCTCAAAATCCATTTTAAAACCGACCAAATTGCCAAGGAAAAATTCTCATTTCTCACTAGAACTTTAATGTGTAGAAAAGTTCAAAGAATGAGAAATTTTCCCTACTACGTCAAGGGAAAGGAAGATTCCCTCCTAGAACTTCAGTTTAAGGGAAAAGTTCAAAGAACAGAAAATATTCCCTCATACGTCAATGAAAAACCTTTGGAATATTAGTTTAAGGGAAAAGTTCTAAAAACAATTAATATTCTCTCTTATATTAAGGGAAAATTCCTCGTAGAACTTCAATTTAAAAGGAACATCAAACAACAATTAATATTTCCTCTTATGTCAAGGAAGAACAACTAGTATATTTCCACAAAGAATTCCAGTTTAAGAAAACAATTTAGTGAAATAGTTCATTTTTCCTTACTCCAAATAAGGAAAAAAATTTCCTTAATAAAATTCCTCCAAAATAGCTCATTTTTCCTTAGGCCAACGTAGAAGAAAACCTCGATAGGCCAATAAGGAGAAACGTTTCCTTTGAAATAGCTCACTTTCCCTAGGCCAACGTAGAGGAAAAATCTCCCTAGGATAATAAGGAGAAAAGTTTCTTTATAAAATTCCTCCGAAGTAGCTCACTTTTCTCTAGGCCAACGTAGAGGAAAAACTTCTCTAGGCCAACAAGAAGAAAAAAAATCTATAATAAAATTCCTTTAGAATAACTCACTTTTCCTTAGGCCAACGTGGAGGAAAAACTTTCCTAGGCCAATAAGGAGAAAAATTTCCCTAATAAAATTCTTTCGGAATAACTTACTTTTCCTTAGGTCAATGTAGAGGAAAAACTTCCTTAGGCTAATAATGAAAAAAGTTTCCCTAGGAAAATTCCTCCGGAATAGCTCATTTTCCTAGGCCAACAACAAGGAAGAACTTCCCTTGCAAGCAAGGAGGAAAAATTATTTAGGGCAACAAAAAGGAAAAACTTTCCTAAACTAATAAGAAGGAAAAGTTGCCTAGGAAAATAAAAAGGAAAAACTTTCCAACGCCAACAAGAACTAAAAACTTTCCTAGGCCAATAAGAGAAAAAAAATTCCCTTTTCCTTAGGGCAACGTAGAGGAAAAACTTCCCTACATCAATAAGAAAAACAAATTTCTAATAGAATTGCTCCAAAATAACTCACGGTTTCCTAGGCCAGTAAAGAGGCAAAACTTCCCAAGGCCAATAAGGAGAAAAAGTTATGTAACAACCTTCCTCCGAATAGGTCATTTTTCCTTATGCCAACGAGGAGGAAAAATTGTCTAAGCAGACAATAAGGAAAAACTTTATTAGGCCAATAATAAGGGAAAACTTTCCTAAGCCAAAAACGAGAAAAAACTTTTCTAGGCCAATGATAAGAAAAACCTTCTCGGGCTAACAAGGAAGAAATTTTCCTAGCAATATTCGTCCAAAACATGTCACTTTTCTATATGCCAAGAAGTAAAAAAAAAAAATTCTTAGGCCTACAAAGAGGAAAAACTTTCCTAGGCCAAAAAAGAAGGAAAAGTTATCTCATAATATTTCTCTAGAAAAGTTCACTTTTCCCTATGCCAATAAGAGAAAAATATTCCCTAGGTCAACGAAGAGGAAAAACTTTCTTAGGCTAACAAAGAGGAAAGACTTTCCTAGGCCAAAAAAGAAAAACCAGTTCTATTAAAATATTCCTCAAGAATATATCATTTTTTCCTTATGCCAAGGAGGAAAAAATAGGCCAAAAAAGAGGAGAAGTCTCACGATTATTACCTTTAAATATTAGCAACAACAGCCTAATTGTTATTAATTTGAGGACGGAGTAATATCCTATTAAATATTCAGTATATTGAAGGCTTAAGGCTACCCACATTCCATAAAGAAATTTTCTACAAGCAATATTATCGAATGATAATATTCAATGTTGTGACAACCCCAATTTCATAAGGAAAAATTTCATAAGCAAAGTTTCTATATGATTGAAATTCTAATCACCAAATCATTATAATCAGAATAGTACAATTATAGAAGGTAATTACACAAGTTTTCAAATGTGCACAACCTTTAAGTTTAAGGATATATTCATCCAGAATCGAAAGAGACATGAGGAAACAAAACTTGCCACCATAACAAAAAGTGAAATTGAGAATAATAGACATTCAGAATCAAAAGCTACATCTAGAACTTTAAAGCCACTCAAGCAATGGCCAAAGAAAAAAAAAAGAAAAGAAAGAAAAGAGCCAATAAGAGAGAAATTGACGTTAAAGACTATGGTACTCCAATGATCAAGTTAGGTAAGTGCTGGAGAGGGTGATGGTTTTCTGAGAAACCCTAATGTCGCTAAAAACTTAAAAGTTGTGGGGAAGAAGCTAAACCTATTTTCTTGAGACTAACCTGACATTTTGTAAGGAGTAGCCCTAAGGGCATCTTAATGTCCTATTATACACACAACATAATATAATAAATCATTATGCTCCTCATGTAGGCAATTTTGGATAATTTTCCTATTAAACATGAGTCCTTTAGCCTCTTTAGGGAAATAAATATGTTAGCTGAGACTACCCCTGATGGAAACAAGTGCGAATCTTTGATTGGCTTATTTGTATTAAGTTAATTAGGCACATGTAGCTACTAACACATTTTTTAGTGGCTAGCCGAGTTGGTTTTCTCCCTCACTCTTGGTGCATGTGACGAGATACTTTGAGAAAATCCCTATGGGGACCAAATCATGTTGACATATAGTAATTTTAATGGAGGAGTTGTCATTGTTACAGTGATGTTCCATCAATATGTTCAATCTAAAGACATCTTAAGAGACATTCTCTGCACTTTCTAGGTTAATAGGGTGGCTTGTGCTTTCATTTTTAGATATTTTCATTTTACCCTTACTCTTTGAATTTCCTATTTGAATTTCCTATTCATATTTTGCAAAGGACAATTGGTCACAAGACCTGTTGTATACGTGTCATGTTTAAATTGTTTGACCTAAATTTTTCCACTAAGAAGTATGGTAATTTTTTTAAAGTAATTACAGACGTGACAAAATATCATTTGGTTGTTGTATGGTTGATGTGATATCTCTTATGTATTATTGAATTTCTCATAAATTGAATTGCTAAGTAAATATACAAGCTATCCAAGACTTTCTTTTAGTTTAATCAACTATGAAGTTAATCAGTTAAATGTTTAATATTTTTTTACTACAAATGCTGTGAGTTTCAAAAGGTATGTGTTTGATGAATCTTACTGCAAAATCGATGAATGAAAACAAATGACTAAAATGAATGTAATGTTGAAAAATTTTAACTAATATGGACATAATGTTGAAAGAGATTGGCTTACACATATATAAGCACGTATATAATAATATTTTTAATTGTGTGAATATAAAACTTAGTAACAAAGCAAATAAATAATATTAATTTTTTTTCTTTTATTTTTTTATCTCAAATAATTTATAAAAAAATTAATTGAATCTATCGATTTTATTTTCTAATTAAATAAGGATAATTTTATGTAATAAATGTGCGAATATATCTAAAATTGTAAAAGTAATAAAAATGATTCTCATAATAAGATTTTGAATAACTACTCATGTTAACATTTATGTATCCACAATGTTGATTTTGATGATAACAAACAAAATTAAGAATGATTAAGTTTTTAAAAGCCCAAATTATTTTAAATAAATCATTATTTTCATAATATAAATGTTTTATACTTAATGAAAAAATGATTTTATGAAATTGGTTATTTTTCAATTAATGGTCTAATTTGAAAAGTTTTGAAACTCTGGAAATGGACTTATTTGTAAAGTTTTCTAACGATTTGGGCCATAGTATAATTTTATGAAGTTTTGCGGCCAAACTATAATTTTATGAAAATAGTTCACTGTAGCAGTCACTGTAGAAAACAGCGATCCGACATCTTGATAAAGGCTTGCCGACATCGAACAGAATTGAAAATTAGCCTCTAGACACTAACTTTAATCTGACATCTTGAAAACGGCGATTCGACAATTTGAAAATTTAGCCTAACAGTCATATTGACTAGTCAAAATGGCGATCTGACATACAGATAACGACAATCTGACAGTGAGCAGAAAGTCAATAATGGCTTGTTTTCAGCTCCAACTATAAAATAGTTCAATCAAACACATTCTATGAGAGAAAATTCATTTATAATATTTATCCTTGAGAGGTTGTAAGTGTTGGGATACACTTGGGTTAAAAAATTGGGGATAATCTCTTGTTGTAAAGGTCCATTGATACTTTGTACGTCAATTGTAAGCGTTTGAGGCCTTGGGAGGCTTGGATAGTGAAATCCTCAAGCTCGATGTGCTTGGAGGCATGGACGTAGGCGGGGATTGCCGAACCACATAAAAATCCTTGTGTTTGAATCTCTCTTCCCTTATCTTTTTATATTGTGATTGATTTATTTGTTATTGCTTTAAATTCGTTTTAGATTTGCATTGAGTTTTGTTTTTAGAATTGAATAATTTTTAATATCCCAATTCACCCCCTCTCTTGGGTTGCCTACTTAGTATTTCATCTCATTCCTTACTTTCCAAAATTTGGTTTGATTTTATCAAAAGTGATTTGAAAGAATTACCAGACACATAGATCAATTTTTAGCTTCTCTAATTTGCTTTTGAACCACCCAAGAAAAAATCCCAAATGAGCCCTAATTATTTGAAAAATTCTCAATTCCTCTCTGGATAATTTGCAATTGTCATATTTTTCTTTGATTACCCGTTGTTGCCTTTATCATCCATGTTTTGTGTGCCTGTTTTTTAACTTCCGAACTCTATTGATCACAGTCAACAGGTGAGAGGAGAAGAGAGATATATAATCATACTCAAAAGTTACTTCGAAATTAATTTTCCGCCGATGTGAGATTATGTCCTAACGCAGATGAGCTCAAACTAAACTAATTTGAGCCAAAATCTTTTTTCCGATCAATTTCAGACAAAGAATTTGTAGGACCAATAATATAATCATTATTCAGCAATTCATCACGATGAACCAGCAAAATTGATTTAATCCCTGTATATTTAGTTATTATAAAACAATTATAAATTACGGCTTTCTTCCATCTGATTTTCCTTTGATATCTAAAATATATTAATATTTCTTCATCTGATTTCGCTCAAATAATATCAATTACAATTTTTTTTGTGACAAGTATTAATTGGAGTATAATTTTTTTACCACCAAGGATGCGTTTGGGGAAACTACACCACCACACCGAAGCTGCTTCACTCTTATATTTGAAGAAAATTTTTCTAGGACATAAGGGTTGGAGCAGCTATGTTGTGGAAACATAGCTGTCCCAAACACTGCCCAAGTCTTTTCGTGGAAGGCAAAGTTTTCTAATTACATTATTTATGTTTACATTGATGGCCGTAACTTCTATCTTTTTGTAACTATTCATTGACATTAATTTTATGAGTGGTGCTATTAATACCCCTCCATTAGCTAATATTTGTCTTTTGTTTCCTCCATAGGCCCATGTCAGATGGTCTCCTTCTTCACTTTGAACCCCCTTTTAGTTCTTTCTCGTCAACCACCCCCACTTTAAGTTCCTTCTTTTTTGTAGCGATGACTACTGATAACAGCCCAATATTTTGTCCCATGCGCTTAAATTTATTACAAATTTTCTATTTGTTTTAGTTATATTCTTTTTTAGTTTATGACATTCCATTTCAAAATAAATATGTATAAAATACACACAAGGCTTAGTTATCCCCTAGAATTCTAATAAACTTATTAGGAATTTATGAAACTTTTACAAAAGGGAAATTATCAATCGTATACTCTTAGTTTATTCCGATATTAAATTTATTACAACACTTTCAGGGTATATCAGTCGTCCAGCCTAAGTTGACAAAATATATCTGCCGTCCACCAAACCGTTAGTTACCGTTTAAACATGATGATGTCCGAAGGGTAATCTGGTCTTTTCATATGATATAAGTGATAATTTAAGGGTATATATGTGATAATAAAAGATTTTAACGGTATACAAGTGATAACTTTTAAGGATAAAATCGTCCATTCACTATAGTTCCGTTAACTTTCAAACGGCAGCTAATGGTTTAGTGGTCGGCAGATAACTTTTGTGAATTTAAGGTGGACGATTGATACACCCTTAAAGTATTGTAGTATTTTTTATAAAAACGCACATTTAAGGTATACGAATGATAATTTTCCTTTACAAAATTATCTTTCCTACAAAAATAAATTGTTAAGTCAAAAAAGTTAATCTATACCAAATTCTTACTCTTTTACAATTAACCTTTTTCTTAAAAAAGAAAATTGTAAGTTTTAAGAGCTTTTAGTGAAGAAAATTTTCAGAGATAAAAATCATATGTGAATTTAATTAGATAAGATTTTACATCTAATTCAATTTAGAATATAAGGGATAAAACTTTAAATGCATAACAAGAGCAGTTTTATAAGAAAAATAGAGGGGTGCCAGTAGTGTCACTCTAATTTTATATAGGCTATATATCCCAATTTTTTATTCTAAAAAATAATATCAAAGGATGTAGTATTCATCAATTGGTTAGTGAAAAAATTGATTTAACATTGCCAACTTTTTTTTTTGAAAAAAAAAATTGACTAATTGATAAATTCCATCAATAAGAGGCCAAGTTCATATTAATTATATCTGGCCTTAAAGTTTTTAGCATAAATTATTTGTTAATTCTTACTATCTAAACTTATGGATAAAGAATGACCTTTAATCATATTCTTGTCTTGTTAGTTTTTGGGTGTCTGTTAATAAAGAAAGACTTAATAGCCATCCTGCCTCAAGTCATTCATTAAGACTGATATTTTATCACAGTATGAATTTATGTTTTTGAGTATTTGTAAGGAAAGGTTTAATAGCACATACCGGTCGTTGCCTTTTGTGTTTATTTTCCCGCCCCGGAAGCTTAGGAAATTGCATTAATACGGTAAAATTAGTCAGTGATATAATGTAGGTCACACCGGTTTGAAATACAATATTTAGGCGTCAATCGAAAAACTTGAGTTAGAGCAATGTCTAACAATATAACTATTCTAAGATGCAGACTTTTGCATTTTACCAGAGAATGATTAAATGTTAGCTAATGCCAGAAACAAAACCGTGTACCTAACAAACAAATCTTCCCTGCAAAATCGGATTTCAATTTCCCTTATTTAATTTATTGTCGCGCTCAATTCTGATGAAATTAAGGTAAAATATAATGAGTTAAGACTTGTTCTAAAGTATTTCTTCACTAACCCATCAATTTTTTGGTTGTCCCAATGGTGGTGATGACTTGAGTATACGACCGCATGTCCAGTGACAGCTACTCTAAATAGTTTACTATAAAACACAACATGAATGAATGTTTTCTTAGAGCTGGGAAATTTTGACGTAACCCGATTATCCAATACAAACACAACATAAATGAATGAATACGGGTCATAAATTTAACATAATTATTAAATAGGCCTAGATTGGGTTTACTCGATTTTTTTTCCGTCTCAAGTTAGGGTTAAAGTTCAACTAAGAAGAGAAGAAAGAAGAGATTGGCAATTAATTTTGGAAGAGATAACAAAAAATGTGAGACAATCATACTCAAAAGTCACCTCAAAATTTATTTTCAGCTGATGTGATATTATTTCCTTACACAATGAAATCAAACTAAATAAATTTGAGCCAAAATCTATTTTCTCGATCGATTTCAAACAATGAATTTTCAGGACCAATAATAATAGAGTATTATTCAGCAATTCATCTCTACGTACAGGCACAATTTCATTTAGATGCCTCTACTTTAACTTACGGCTTTCTTCCATCTGATTTTTGCTTGATATCTAAGATATATTTATATTTTTTCAACTGATTTTCCCTCAAGTATTATCAATTATAATTTTTTAGTGACAAGTCTTTCGTGGCCTCTTTTTACCGCTGTGTGGATTGTGATGGGAACTTCCATGTAGAATTCCTTTCCTAAATACAATCAATCCAACAATTCCCGATGAATTAAATAAAAAAGACTATAAATTAAGGTTATCAATTATATCTTATCAAAGGTAAAATTAAGTTTAATCAGCAATATTTAGAGAATCGTCAACGAAGACATAAATAAAGACAAATAGCTTAGAAAATACTTGTGAAAATGATTTGTATTTTGTTTAATTAATCGTTGGACTGGCCTTTCAATTCCACAATGACTAGTTAATTTTGTTCAAAGAAACGAAATTAAAGCCTTGCCTAATACAATCAATCCAGCAATACCCAATAAATTGATTAAATAAAGATTATAATTAATAATGTTGTTAATTTGTTTTTTTCAAATAGAAGGTTGTATCTTATCGAAGACCATAGTGGGGTGTAGCTGCAACTGCGGAAATAGGGTCCACGTATGACGTATCTGTCATCTGCCACTGCCACTCATTCTCTCTCTCTTCTTTTCTCAAATTCCACAAAACCACCCGATAATCTCTTCTCTTCTCTCGTGGGTTAAATCAATTCATTCATTTCCCCCCCGTCAATTTCTCTGTTTGGTGTTTCTCTTTGCGCAGGTTTTTGCTCAAACAGTTGTAGGAGATATGATTCGACTATTTAAAGTAAAGGAAAAACAGAAAGAAGATGCTGAGAATAACACAGGAGGTACACCTGTTAAAAAGCAATGCGCTGGGGAATTGCGTCTTCACAAAGATATCACTGAGCTGAACCTACCCGAAGCTTGCAAAATATCATTCCCCAACGGCCAGGATGATTTAATGAATTTTGAGGTCTCAATTAAACCTGATGAAGGATATTATCAAAATGGCACATTTGTGTTCTCTTTTGAAGTTCCCCCTATTTATCCACATGACGCACCAAAGGTTAAGTGTAAGACCAAGGTCTACCACCCAAATATTGACTTGGAAGGAAATGTTTGCCTCAATGTCTTACGAGAAGATTGGAAGCCTGTCCTCAACATAAACACTATTATTTATGGATTATATCATCTTTTCACGGAACCAAATCATGAGGACCCCCTTAATCATGATGCTGCTGAATTGTTGAGGGATAGCCCAGCTTGTCTTGAGACAAACGTGAGAATGGCTTTACAAGGTGGGTATATAGGGGACGAATATTTTGAGCCAGTTATGTAGCTTTTGTTCCATAGAACTCAGCGCCAACTGACACAATGTTATTGGTAACTTGAATGCTCGTGGTTTGCACAAGTTATTGAAAGCTTTTAGTACTTTCTATTCATTCCTCTTGTGATCTTAAAATGAGGGTTTAACTCCTGAAAACGCCAACTGTATAACCTACACAAAAGTATACTGATGTTATGCTGTGAGTTGATACGTTAAAAAAAAAAAAACCTAATATATCTTATCGAAGATAAAATTATGTTTAATTAGCAATATTTTGAGAATGGTGCGAACATATAAATAAAGACAAGTAGCTTAGAAAATGCTTGTGAAAATGATTTGTACTTTGTTTAATTAATTGCCCGACTAGCCTTTCAATTCGGTAATGACTAATTAATTTTGTTCAAAGAAATGAAATTAAAGGCTTATCCAATACAATCAATCCAAGAATTCCGGATAAATTGAATAAAAAAGTACCATAATTAAGATTGTCAATTTTCTTTTGTTCATTTGGAACGAAGGTTATCAGGGAATATATCTTGTGGAAGATAAAATTATGCTTAATTAGCTATATTTTGAGAATCGTCCACGAACATTTAAAAAAGACAAACAGCTTAGAAAATGATTGTGAAAATGAATTGTATTTTGTTTGATTAATCGTCCGACTAGCCTTTCAATTCGGGAATGACTAATTAATTTTGTTCAAAGAAAATAAATTAAAGCCTTTCCTAACACAGTCAATCCAACAATTCCCAATAAATTGAATAAAAAAGACTATAATTATAAAGGTTGTCATTTTTTTAATAATATATCTTATTGAAGGTCCGATAAAATTTTGTTTAATCAGAAATATTTTGAGAATCGTCAATATTTTGAGAATCGTCAGCGAACATTGTATGGTGTGTAAACTTATATATAGTCGTATATCATATCAAATCAAAGATCACAACGAGAGTAACACGACGCTGCAAAAATTAGCTCGATCAGAGACCGAACGCGAATTTTTCTGTTCTGAAGCTGACTCGACTCACCGAGTTGAACCAAGTCAAACCAAACCGAACCAAGTCAAGCCGAGGCAAACCAGACCAAGTCGAACCGAGCTGACCCAAGCCACTGAGCCAAGTCAACTAAGCAGAAACGTTGACCGTTTACCATCGTTGACCTTTGACCGGCGTTGACTGTTGATCGAAAATTTACTCGAGTTCCTCCCAAGGTTTTTCAACGTTCCGAATTCATCCGTGCATTCAAAATCTCCATATTCTCGCTCAGTTTGTGAATTATGGTAAATGGTGGCATGATGTCATTCCAAGTTCCACAAGTAAAGGGAAGTAAGTTCGACAATTGGAGTATTAAAATAAAGGCTCTATTGGGTGCACATGACGTGCCCGTATGCTCTTACATATAAATATTTTCTAAGTGTGTAGGTCATTCTTTGTGAGGTTTGTGAGGAATAGCTTGTTAACATATATGTATTCATAATGTTAATTTTAATGATTACAAACAAGATTAAATTTTTAAAGCTCATAATTAATCGATTCATATTAACTGTAAGAGAGAAAATAGTAGATAAGAGAATAAAAAATAATTAATGATATACTATGGGGCTCTGTAATCATTTATTTTGCTACAAATGCCAGAAAATGAAGCCACTTTAACTACAGCGCGGAAAGAGAATTTAAAAGACTTGAAGAAGAAAGAGAATAAAGTAAAGTATCTTATCTTTCAATCATTAGATGAAGATGCTTTTGAAATGATTGTTGGTGCAACCTCCTCAAAAGAAGCATGTGAGAAGCTAGAGACCTCTTACAAAGGAGCGGAGTAAGTTAAGAATGTTCGTCTCCAAACATTACGAGGAGAATTTGAGTCCTTACACATGAAGGCATCAGAGTTAATTTTTGACTACTTTACTCGGGTTGTGACTGTTTCTAATGAATTAAAAAGAAATGACGAGGAGTTAAAAGAGGTAAGGATCATTGAAAAGTTACTTCGATTAGTAGACTCGAAGTTTGACCATATTGTTGTGACAATTGAGGAAACAAAAGATTTAGAAGATATGACGATTGAGCAACTTCAAGGAAGGTTCCAAGCCTATGAAGAAAAACTGAAAAAGAAATAAGGAATCAAAGAACAACTTCTCAAGATGGAAGTCAATCTAAAGAAAATAGAAGAAAGCTCTGACAACAAGAGAAGGCATTATGTTTGAGGTAGAGGTTGAGGACGAGGTAGAGGTCGTGGTCATGGACGAGGTTGGAATTTCAACAACAACTCAAATTATGCCAAAGGAGAAAGCTCAACTAGAGGACGAGGCAGAGGCAATCTAAGATCGAGGTATGATAGATCCCAAGTATAATTCTATAATTGTCAAAAGTTTGGGCATTATGCTTCAGAATGTAGAGCTCCAAGTGCCACAATTGATGAGAGAGTGAATTGTGTTGAAGAGAAAAATGGTGAAGATAGCACCCTTTTACTAGCACGCAATGACACAAGTGGAAGTCAAGAAAATACATGGTATCTTGACACAGGTGCTAGCAATCATATGAGTGGAAATAAAAGCATGTTCGTGGAACTAAATGAATTTTTGAATGGTAGTGTCACTTTTGGAAATGATTCAAAAGTACCAGTAAAGCACAAAGGTAACATTCTTTTGCATGCAAAAGATGATAGCCACCAAATAATTTCGAATGTTTACTATGTGCCCAATATGAAAAGTAACATCCTTAGTTTGTAGTCGTTTTCTAAGAGATGACAAAGGAAATCTAATTACAGAGGTGAAAATGTCGAAGAATTGAATGTTTCCTTTAAATATTCAAAATGATGTTGCAAAATGTCTCAAACCCTGTCACAAAGATCCATCCTGGATTTGACATCTTCAATATAGGCATCTCAACTTTTAAGGACTGAAGCTACTATCCAAGAAGAAGATGATGGTGAAAGGCTTACCATACATCAATCACCCTTATCAACTTTGTGAAGGATGTTTAACTTGGCAAGCAGTTGAGAAAGAGATTTCCAAAGGAGTCAAACTCAAGAGCTCAGAAGCCACTCGAGCTGAGAGTTTTCGCAAGCATTGCCTATGTACATATATTAGACAAAGAAAAGCCAAGCTGGATGACAAAAGTGAGAAGTTCATCTTCATCGGCTATGAAAACAACTCTAAAGGATACAAGCTTTACAATCCAAATAACATGAAGATCGTGATCAGTTGAGATGTAGTTTTTTTATGAAAAAAGAGAATGAGATTTTGGCTCTGGTATGGATGGCTTCAACTTCTTTCCCATAGAAGAAGATGATCATACATAGATAAAACAAGTAGAAGAACAACGAGCTAGCTACTCTACCTATCTCACCAGCATCAACCATACATAGAGATTCACAGCCATCTTTCTTAAATGAAATAACCGAAGAACGTACGAGGAGTCTTCAAGATCTCTATAAGGTAACTAAGAGACATGATAATCTCACTCTTTTTTTCCTCTTTGTTGATTGTAAGCCAGTCAACTTCCAAGAAACTGCACTAGATGAGAAGTAAAGAATTGCAATGGATGAATAAATCAAAGCCAATGTGAAGAATTATACTTGGGAGCTTACTACTCTTCCTAAAGGTCACAAGGCGATCGGTGTCAAATGGGTGTATAAAACGAAAAGAAATGTGAAGGGAGAAATTAAAAAGTACAAGGCGAGGCTAGATGCAAAAGGCCATAGTCAAAAGGCTGGCATAGACTACGACGAGGTATTTGCTCATGTAGCCCGACTTAAAACTATTAAACTTATTATTTCTTGGCTGCTCAGAGCAAATGGAAGATTTTTCAAATGGATATAAAGTCTACTTTCTTGAATGGATTTCTTGAAGAAGAAGTTTACATCGAACAACCATTAGGCTATGTAGTGAAAGGACACGAAGACAAAGATTTGAGATTGAAGAAAGCTCTTTATGAGTTAAAGCAAGCTCCTAGGGCATGAAATAATAGAATTGACAAGTATTTTCAAGAGAACGGCTTCACCAAATGCCCATATGAACATGCTCTCTACGTTAAAGAAAAAGATGGAGACATTTTAATTGTGTGCCTGTATGCGGATGATCTCATCTTCACTGGAAGTGATCAAAGCTTGTTTGAAGAGTTCAAGAGAGTGATGATCAAAGCATTCGAGATGACTGACATCGGACTGATTGCATATTACCTCAGCATTGAAGTCAAGCAAAAGGAAGAAGGGATATTTATCTCCCAAGAAAGCTATGCAAAAGAGATTCTCAAGAAGTTTAAGATGAATGATTGTAAGCCTATAAGCACGCCAATGGAATGCAGAGTCAAGTTATCCAAATACGATGAAGGTGAAGATATAGATCCAACATTTTTTAAAAGTTTGGTCGAAAGCCTACGTTATTTGACATGCATAAGACCAGACATCATTTATGTTGTTGGACTTGTGAGTCAATATATGGAGAATCCAAAGACCACCCATTTAAATCTGCAAAAAGAATCCTTCGCTACATCAAAGGTACAATTAATTTCGGTTTGTTATACTCATTTTCTAATTACTACAAGTGTTGGTGAATTTTAACTCAATTGTTATTGGTGTGAATGTGCAAGTGTACACACAAGTAATAAAGTGATAAGTATTCAAGATCGTCTCCACAGGGATTGATGTTATCATAAATGCTACAACAATCACAAGAGTGTTATCTACCTTAATTTCAAGATGAACAAATTCAAAGTTGTTTACTACCAAAATTGACAATGGTAAGGAAATAAGACAAATAAATGCAGTAATAAAATAAACTAAGTAAATTGCGTGAAAGAATCAATTGAGAATAAGATAGTTGAATGATCAAACTCTCTTCATGGGCTGACTGCTTTTCATCAAATTAATACCAGTTGCTACAGCAATTCCTACAGTACTGGGCAGAATTATTTTGCATCCTCAGTTGTCGCGTGTTGGATTTCGCATACCTTTAAGTATTCTAACAATGACCAGTTGCTATTCTACATGAGGCATTGCATTGTGAACATCCATTCTATCAACCCTACAAGGTGAATGCCTATTTCTAGTTCTTCACAAGTCTTAACTTCAAGTATAGCCCTTATGGGATTCAAGATAAACTTAATCAGGAAACTCAAATTTAGATCAAGTATTACTCTAATAATATCTACTAAGACATGCCCTTTTGCGACTCTATCTTAACTTGAACCATTCAGTGAGTGGTCAACCGAAATAACAGTTATAATGATAACTACTAGAGTAATATGCTACAGCAATTATATAGCAACTCATAAGAACAGTCAAGAACCCATTAGATTATTTTTCACTAAACTACAAACAAGTTTAGTTCATTCTTAGAAAAAAGAAACAAACAACAAACTAATGGCAACGAAGTACATTGGTTCAACCAAAAAGTAGAGAAAAGAACAAGTAAAGAACAATGAAGACTGAATCCAAACAACTCTTTTGGATTCTTTGCTGGTGCAGACTTGGTTCTCTTGACTTCTACTTGTTTTCTTCTTTTTCTTTTCAATTTTCTTCAATGTTACTCCTTGCTGCCGTTCTATGTGTTGCACACCTCTTTTTATACTGAAAATTAAGGTAAGCAAGAGCCTAGGGCGCGCATGAGTCAAATTAGAAAACTGCATATCACAATCCTATAGGTTTCCCGTGCTAAAGTTTCTCTATCGTTGTTCTAGAATTGCTACAGCAATGGCTACTCCAGCAATTGCTCTAGCACTGCACTGTTCCAGATTTTGTTTTACTTCTTTTGTGCCATATTCTTTATCTTTTGTGCCAGCCTATTGCTTCAGCATTCTTTCCCTGAATCATAAGCTTCTGAAAACCTATGATTATGCACACAATTTGATCATAAATTAATTAAATCAAGCAAAACGTATTAGGACGAAACTAAAACGAATGTTTATGCAAAATGTTACAAAAATGCAATAAAAACACATAATTTACCCTCTAAGTGATCTTAATTTAAGTCTAGAATTGTTGTAATAACTCTCATTTCATAGAGTTATCAACAAGCTTGTTGGATATAGTGATAGCGATTGAGGTGGAGATGTAGATGATTGAAAGAGTACCACAGGATTTGTGTTCTTCATGGGAAATACTGCTTTCACATGGATGTCAAAGAAGCAACCGATTCTCACACTATCAACCTGTGAAGCTTAGTATGTAGCTGCCACATCAAGTGTTTGTCACGCAATTTGGCTCATAAATTTACTGAAGGAGTTGGGTTTGCCGCAAGAAGAGCCGAGCAGGATTTATATTGATAACAAATCAGCAATTGTCGTATCCAAGAATCCAGTCTTTCATGATTGAAGCAAATACATAGATACTCGCTATCATTTCATAAGAGAGTGTATTGCAAGAAAAGAAGTGCAAATCAAGTATGTAAAATCACAAGATCAAGCAGCTAATATCTTCACCAAGCCGCTCAAGCAAGAAGACTTCGTAAAATTCAGAAGTTCGGTTGGTGTCACAGGATTAAGTTTAAAGGGTTGTTGGATCATAAACTTGATCCAAGTGTTAGCCTATATGGCTATAATTATTGATTTTGATGATAACAAACCACATGTGTTGGTTAAACAAGATTTATATATTTTTTTTATAATAAGAAGATGATTTTATAGAGTTAAATTGTTTTCCAAGTTATAGACTAAAATGAAAGTATTTTACAATCTTTGATATTGTTTTGAATTTCAAATTTGGACCTATTTGAAAATATTTAAATATTTTGGGCCATTCTATAATTTCACATATTTTGGGACATATCATAATTTTAAAAAGTTTTGGGATTGACAAAGTATTATTTAGAAATTCTAAAATTGGACCTATTTGAAAATTTTCGTAACCTTTTTAGGCCATAATATAGTTTTATAAAGGTTTAGGGTCGAATTATAATTTTAAAAAATAATTCACTGTAGCAGTTAATGTAGCAAGCGGCTAACCGGATGTGACAAGCGGTAGACCGAAGTTCTTTTATTATACACTCTATAAGCTTGTTGATAATGCAGAAGAAGAACAACAAGAAAAAACATCAAATGACAACAAAAAAGATGCATTATATGGAATTCAAGAGGAACATCATGAAGAAACAAATGCAGAGCAAAATGAAGGTAATTCTCAAATACTCCCTAAGGAGTGGAGGTATGTTTCTTCTCACCCTAAGGATGTAATATTAGGAGATCCCTCACAAGTTGTTACAACTAGATCATCTCTTAGGAACACATATGAGCACGCTACATTTATTTTTCAAATTGAACCAAAATCCTTTGCGGATGCAAAAAATGGTGAATCTTTGATTATGGCAATACAAGAGGAATTGAATCAATTTGAGAGAAACAATGTACGAGAATTAGTTCCTAATCCAGAACATCAATCCATCATAGGTACTAAATGGGTATTTAGAAACAAAATGGATGAATCCGGTGTGGTTGTAAGAAATAAAGCTAGTCTGGTGGCTCAAGGTTACAACCAAGAAGAGGGAATTGATTTTGATGAAACATTTGCACCTGTAGTTAGACTAGAATCCATTAGAATGTTCTTAGCTTTTGCATATAATAAAGATTTTATTTTATATCAAATGGATGTCAAGAGTGCTTTCTTAAATGGTTATATTATGGAAGAAATGTATGTGAAACAACCCCCTAGTTTTGAAAATGAAAAATTTTCAGATCATGTGTATAAGTTATTTAAGGCTTTGTATGGACTAAAACAAGCACCTAGAGCATGGTATAATATGCTTAAAAACTTCTTGTTAGATAACGATTTTTCGATGGGAAAAGCAGACACAACTCTATTTGTTAAGCATAAGAACCAAGATATACTTCTCGTTCAAATTTATATTGATGACATTATTTTTTGTTCTACTAATGAATTGTTGTGTAAAGAATTTTCATCTTGTATGAGCAAAGAATTTGAGATGAGTATGATGGGAGAGTTAAAGTACTTCTTTGGACTCCAAATCAAACAAAACGAGGAAGGGATTTTCATAAATCAAGCCAAGTACGTGAAAGATCTACTCAAAAGATTTGGCTATGATAATAGAACGGTAAAAAGCACTCCAATGAGTACTACCATCAAGTTGGACAAAGATGAGAAAGGTAAGGAAGTTGACATCAAGACTTATCGAGGTATGATCAGATCCTTACTCTATTTGACTGCTAGTAGACCTAATATTATGTTCAGTGTATGCTTGTGTGCTAGATTTCAATATTGTCCTAAAGAGTCACACATGCTTGCTGTCAAACGAATTTTTTGATATTTGATTGGCACTATTAATCTTGGACTTTAGCATCCTAGTAATGAGTGTTAGAAAATGCATATTTATAAAGGAGAAAATCGTCATTTTACATTTCAAGCCTTACTAACAACCCTTACTTTTATGTATTTAAGCTTCTTGTAATTTAATTATGTGTGTTTTATTTTAATTAAGTATTTTATGTATTTTAGGGGCATCATAGTCATTTCACAATGAATGAGAGATCAGACAGCAAAACGGACATCACTTTTGAACTCAGGACGGTTGAAAACCTTAGGAGGAGCATAAAAGGAAAATGGCACTGTTCACATGTACGATACTGTCTACGTTACTGTTCACGACACTGTTGACATAGATGGATCGATGATGTGGCATTGACTGATGAGGTGTCACGATCCTGTTGGACTAAAATTCTTATGCACTGTTGATCGATGACGTGGCAGCATATCAGTGGATCAAAAATCTCGCATAAGGTACATGCATTACACAGGATTATTTTCAACCAAACCGCGTCACTGTTCAACCCGGGTCAAACCGTGTTACTGTTCACCCAGGAGTCACAGTAGTTACCAATGCCGATAATGAATTGATACCAACTAGAGTAACTACAGGATGGCGTGTGTGCATTGATTATAGAAAGTTGAATTATGTCACACGTACAAACCATTTTCTTTTACCATTTATCAATCAAATGCTTGATAGATTAGCAAGCCATGAATTTTATTGCTTTCTAGATGGCTACTCAGGATATAATCAGATTCCCATAGCACCAAAAGATTAAGAGAAAACTACTTTCACTTGCTCTTTTGGCACATTTGCATATGGGAGAATGCCATTTGGACTATGTAATGCACCTGCTACATTTCAACAATGCATGTTGAGCATTTTTTTCTTATATGGTTGAACGATTCATTGAAGTCTTTATGGATGATTGTTTTGTCTTTGGTGACTCGTTTGATCAATGCTTACATCATCTAACTCTAGTTCTGCAAAGATGTATCGAGAAGAACTTAGTCTTAAATTGGGAGAAGTGTCATTTTATGGTAAAGCAATGTATTGTTCTCGGTCGCATCATTTCGAGCAAAGGTACTGAGGTTGATAAAGCTAAGGTGGATCTCATTTCTAATCTTCCTCCACCCAAAACAGTCAGAGAAGTAAGATCTTTCCTTGGGCATGCTGGTTTTTATAGACGTTTCATTAAAAAAGTTAGCAAAATTTCTAGACCCTTATGCAATCTACTTGCTAAGGATGTACCTTTTATCTTTAATGATTCATGTCTTGTGGCTTTTGAAAAATTAAAGCAATTGTTGACATCATCACCCATCATTCAGCCCCCAAATTGGAGCTTACCATTTGAATTCATGTGTGATGCATCTGATTATGCAGTAGGAGCAATTTTAGGACATAGAGTTGATCGAATTCCCCAAGTTATTTACTATGCTAGTATGACATTGAATGATGCACAGTTGAACTATTGAACTACTGAAAAAGAAATGCTAGCAGTAGTGTTTGCATTAGAGAAATTTCGATCTTATCTCATTGGTTGTAAAATAATTGTGTTCACGGATCATGCTGCTCTTAAATATCTTCTCACAAAGAAAGATGTAAAAGCTAGACTAATTCGTTAGGTGTTACTTTCACAGGAATTCGACTTGGAATTTAAAGATAATAAAGGCATAGAAAATGTCGTGGCGAACCATCTCCCCCGTCTCCATTTTAACACAATTACAGAATCATTACCAATAATGAGTCATTTCCAGATGAACAATTGATGAGTGTGGAAGTATTACCTTGGTATGCTGAAATAGTTAATTATCTTGTTACAGGTCAACTTTTAGAGCATTGGACCAAGTAAGACAAGGCCAAATTTTTTGCAGAAATAAAGAATTTCTTTTGGGACGACCCGTATTTGTTCAAATATTATGCAGATCAAATTATTAGACGATGTGTCCCAAAAAGTGAAATTCAAAATATGCTTTCATTCTGGCATGAACAAGCTTGTGGAAGTCATTTCAGCACTAAGAAAACAGCGACTAAAGTTTTGTAATGTGGTTTCTATTGGCCAACTATATTTCAAGACGCTTACACTTTTTATTCTTCATGTGATAGGTGTCAACGAATGGGGAGCATTACACGAAAGAACATGATGCCACTAAATCCAATTTTAGTGGTTGAGATTTTTTAGGTATGGGGTATTGACTTCATGGGACCCTTTTCCTCTTCTTTTGGCCATTAATACATATTGGTTGCTGTTGACTATGTATCAAAATGGGTAGAAGCAATTACATGCAGAACCAATGATCACAAGGTGGTGATAGGATTTTTAAAAAGCAACATTGTTTCACACTTTGGACTCCCTCGAGCGATAATCAGTGATGGTGGTGCCCATTTTTGTAACAAAGCATTCAAAGCTCTTTTGACAAAGTATTCAATCACTCACAAAGTGGCGACCCCATATCATCCGCAAACCAGTGGCCAAGTTGAGATCTCCAATCAAGAAATAAAGCACATATTAGAAAAGACGGTGAAGCCGGACAGAAAAGATTGGTCATCAAGACTTGATGATGCATTATGGGCATATAGAACGGCTTTCAAGACCCAAATCAGAAAGTGCTTTTATTCAATTCTCCCTTGCACCTATTCCCAGGTAAGTTACGCTCTCGATGGTCTGGTCCCTTTATTATTCATACTGTTTTTCCACATGAGCCAATTGAAATTAAGGACCCAAAGAACGGTGTCACGTTTAAAGTTAATGGTCAAAGATTAAAGCCATATCTAGAGTACCAACCATATAGAGAGGACATCAAAATAAATTTGGGTGACCCACTAGATTTGAATTGATTTTTTTTCGTTCTTTTCTTTTCGGTGATTTGATTTTTTTTCTTTCTTTTTATTACTCTTTTGCTAATTGAAATTATTTTTGCATAAGTGTGTTTGTTTAACCATTAATTTTTTTATTTCTTATCATTGTTAATCATGAGTACCATACTTAAACCGTTCCTCCTAAACATTCTTAAACCACTTTAACGTGTAAAATCTCATCTCAAAAGGCAGATTTGATTTTGTAAGACACATCATATTTGGGCCCTGCAACCACAAGAGTTAGTACTGGTGACAAAAGAAAATCAAATTGTACCAGTGAGCGTTGAGGACTCACCACCGGAGGAGAAAGAAGAAACCAACCCAAGAGATTATGTTCCCAAAGCTCCATTTCCTTAGAGGTTAGCTAAAGGAAAGAAGAGAAAATCCACAGGTGAGATTCTTGAAATCTTCAAACAGGTAAGTGTTAACATCCCTTTACTTAATGCTATAAAACAAGTTTCATCCTATGCCAAGTTTCTTAAAGACCTTTGTACTAAAAAAAGAAACATTCACGTTTAAAAGAAGGCATTTTTGACAGAAAACGTTAGTTCTATACTCCAACATAAAATTCCTCTAAAATGCAAAGACCTAGGCTCCTCTACTATCTCATGTAGTATAGGGAACCACACAATTGAGAATGCTTTGTTGGATTTAGGAGCTAGTGTAAATTTGTTGCCTTACTCTGTATTCGTGAAACTTGGACTGGGAGAATTACACCCAACTCCAATGGTGTTGCAGCTTGCAGATCGGTCCACAAAAATACCTCATGGTATTGTGGAGGACGTGCTTATTCAAGTCGACGAGTTTTATTTTCCTGTTGATTTCATTATAATTGACACTCAACCAATACATGATTCAAGGAAGCATATCCCCATTATTTTAGGCCGACCTTTCTTGGCAACTGTGGATGCTCACATTCAATGCAGGACTGGAAATATACAGTTGTCCTTCGGCAACATGACTATGGAGCTAAACATTTTCAACATTGCCAAACAACCTCACAATGCAGATGATGAAATTGTTGATGTGGATTTAATAGAAACAATAGTTGATAATACTTTTCTTTCAAATCTTAGTGATGATCCTTTATAAACATATTTAACTCATTTTGGTTTGGATTTTGATATTGACAGATCGATCGATAAGGTCAACGCCCTACTTGACTCAGCACCATCCATGGACACTAATAAATGGAAGTCAAGAGTTGAACAACTAGCACCATCATAATAGAAACTCATCCCATCATCAGAATCACCACTGAAACTCGAGCTCAAACCATTACCCAACACTTTGGAATATGCATTTTTGGGACAAGAAAGTACTCTACCGGTAATCATCTCATCGTCCCTAAATATCGAACAAAAAGGTAAGTTGTTGGATGTTTTAAAAGAGCACAAATGAGCATTAGGATGGACCATAGCAGACATAAAAGGTATAAACTCAGTAGACTGCATGCATTACATTCACCTTGAAGAAAATGCTAAATCTACTAGGAAAATGCAACGTCGGTTAAATCCTAATATGAAAGAAGTTGTTAGAACTGAAGTCCTTAACCTATTAGACGCAGGTATCATTTACCCAATTTCTGATAGTTCATGGGTCAGTCTTGTACAAGTTGTCCCTAAAAAGTCAGGAGTCACAGTAGTTACCAATGCCGATAATGAATTGATACCAACTAGAGTAACTACAGGATGGCGTGTGTGCATTGATTATAGAAAGTTGAATTATGTCACACGTACAAACCATTTTCTTTTACCATTTATCAATCAAATGCTTGATAGATTAGCAAGCCATGAATTTTATTGCTTTCTAGATGGCTACTCAGGATATAATCAGATTCTCATAGCACCAAAAGATCAAGAGAAAACTACTTTCACTTGCCCTTTTGGCACATTTGCATATAGGAGAATGTCATTTGGACTATGCAATGCACCTGCTACATTTCAATAATGCATGTTGAGTATTTTTTTCTGATATGGTTGAACAATTCCTTGAAGTCTTTATGGATGATTTTTTTATCTTTGGTGACTCGTTTGATCAATGTTTACATCATCTAACTCTAGTTCTGCAGAGATGTATAGAGAAGAACTTAGTCTTAAATTGGGAGAAGTGTCATTTTATGGTAAAGCAAGGTATTGTTCTCGGTCGCATCATTTCAAGAAAAGGTATTGAGGTTGACAAAGCCAAGGTGGATCTCATTTCTAATCTTTCTCCACCCAAAATAGTCAGAGAAGTAAGATCTTTCCTTGGGCATGCTAGTTTTTATAGACGTTTCATTAAAAATTTTAGCAAAATTTCTAGACCCTTATGCAATCTACTTGCTAAGGATGTACCTTTTATCTTTAATGATTCATGTCTTGTGGCTTTTGAAAAATTAAAGCAATTGTTAATATCATCACCCATCATTCAGCCCCCAAATTGGAGCTTACCATTTGAATTCATTATGCAGTAGGAGCAGTTTTAGGACATAGAGTTGATCGAATTCCCCAAGTTATTTACTATGCTAGTATGACATTGAATGATGCACAGTTGAACTATTGAACTACTGAAAAAGAAATGCTAGCAGTAGTGTTTGCATTAGAGAAATTTCGATCTTATCTCATTGGTTGTAAAATAATTGTGTTCAATTCTCCATTGCACCTATTCCCAGGTAAGTTACGCTCTCGATGGTCTGGTCCCTTTATTGTTCATACTGTTTTTCCACATGGGCCAATTGAAATTAAGGACCCAAAGAACAGTGTCACGTTTAAAGTTAATGGTCAAAGATTAAAGCCATATCTAGAGTACCAACCATATAGAGAGGACATCGAAATAAATTTGGGTGACCCACTAAATTTGAATTGATTTTTTTTTCATTCTTTTCTTTTCGGTGATTTGATTTTTTTCTTTCTTTTTATTACTCTTTTGCTGATTGAAATTATTTTTGCATAAGTGTGTTTGTTTAACCATTAAGTTTTTTGTTTCTTATCATTGTTAATCATGAGTACCATACTTAAACCGTTCCTCCTAAACATTCTTAAACCACTTTAACGTGTAAAATCTCATCTCAAAAGGCAGATTTGATTTTGTAAGACACATCATATTTGGGTTCTGCAACCACAAGAGTTAGTATCCTATGTTAAGGGTTTAGAAAGCCAACTCAGAGACATTAAGAGAAGTGTTTACGACATCCAGTTGGAGCTTGAGGTAAATTCAATAAGAGGATGATTTTAATTTTCTTTGTGTGTTTTAATTTGTTTTTCTGTTTGTGTGCTTTAGTTTGTTACCCCAGTGAAGTGGCGGATAACGGTACTCCGTGACAATCAAGTCGGTTACTTCAGTTTCCCATAATAACTGATATTCTGAGACGAAGGTATGGATAGAAACGAGATTCTAGCGAAGCTTCACAAGCGATTTCCTTCACTTCCTTATAATGCCCTCCTTACAATCTATAAAGCCCAGTTCAAACGCATGCGATTGCTCATGAGGAATAACATACATGCTGACATCCGTTGGTTAATCGAGGCTAAAGTATGATTGGCAGGTGAGTTACCTCCAAAATTTATTGCATATATGCCTGGTTGAGGTAAAGGAAATTATGGAAGAAAACGAAGAGCTCGAAGAATTTCTGTTGCTTGTCATAAGTGTGCCAGAATGGGTTGCGATAAAAACCTATGTTCTTTAGGAATGATGTCTGATAACAGGGAAAATAAGAGCATGCACAATATAGTCTCGGGAATCTGACTATAAGCGACCATGTTTGCCAGTTTATAAGGAAACTGGATGGGAAGCCTATCCTCGACCCATAGCGGGCGTTCAAGCCGTTTCTTGACGTAAAACCAAAGGAAGATGTGAGCCATAGTCGCAACTACCTGTAAATATCCTTTTATTTCACTGTTATTTTATTTCACTGTTATTTTATCTTTTCCATTATTGTCTTAACAATTTTATTTTATCATTATTTCTTTTTCTTTTATTTGACACTGACATGCCACCTCATACACAGTTGTGACCCACTGTCACCAAGATTCTTAAATATGACTTTTTGTTAAGCACTCATAAATTGTTTTTGAGAAATATTCCAATTGCAGCTACTCTCAATAGACAATTCAAGAACATTTGTGTGCTTTCTAGATTTAGCTATGGCAAACATAAAGAGTTCGTTGAGGCAGCCATAAATCTTGGTCGAAGCGTAGCAGAGAGAAAATTACACTTGGTGTATGTAGGAGGTAACCGAGGGTTATCAAAATTGGTCTCAGAAGCTGCTTTTGTCAGAGGAAGCCAAGTGTTAGGTATCATTCCAAGAGCCCTAAAACTTTTGGGCAGTTTGTCTGACCCATCGACTGGAGAAGAGTTAGTCATCTTAGGCATGTAAGAAAGAATAACTGAAATGCTTAATCATGTTGATGCTTTTATTTTCCTTTTAGGAGATCTTGCAACACTAGAGGCACTTATCACACTACCATCTTGGGCCCATCTGTACATTCACCAAAAACCCATCGGTTTGTTAAATGTCAATAAATTTTATGATGGTTTCATCGCATTTCTTAACCATGCAATAAAAAACTACTTCATTCCTTCCAATGCGAAAAAACTTTTTATTTGTGCTCACACTGCTAATGAGCTACTTGATCTGTTACAAGCTTATAGACTAGAGCTAGACCCCTGGACCTTTGTGTTAGAGCGTCCAAATAATGATGGTAACAGTAGCCGCAGTAAGAAGTACAAATTAGATTTAACTCTCCGCCTATAAATATTTTCTTCTCTGTTGCACCACCCAAGTGAAGTCTTCTAAACTCTACTTCTTTCCTTTAAAACATTGAGGACAATGTTTCGTTCTGGTTGGGAGGAGAGAATAGTCGATAATTGTGGAATCTTGGTTAAGTTTTTACTGATTTTTTGTTGTAAAAACTAACTATTGCTAACTTTTTGTGGTGAAGATGGCTGAATATGGAGTGTAGTGACTCTAGAAACGCATCTTCATTGTTTGAAACAAAATACAAAAAAAAATTCAGACATTTTCTTTTTCTTTATTATGTTTTGATGTTCATTTTTCTTCTTCTTTTTAATTTCTCCTTTATAAATATACATTTTCAATTTTTTTTAGCCGAAGATGGCTGAATATGGAGTGTAGTGCCTCTAGAAACGCATCTTCTTAAGCTAAAAAAAAAAAACCATTTTCGTTTTCTATCTTTTTTTAATTAGTTTTTCTGCATCATTTTCACATTTCTGCATCCATATTTTCCTTTCATGTTTAGAATAGGTTGGGGGTTAGGATGTTGTTTAAAAAAAAAATTATGTGATTTGTTTTAACATTGGATGACATTATTAATTTCAAATTTTAGTATTTGTATTATCTTTGGTCTTAAGTGATGTTACGCTATGTTTGCTACTTTACATGTTGATGTCGGAGACAAATATGAGTTGCTTGAAGGAATGAACATGTCATAATAAGTACCAAGTGAGTTTTTGAGCCTATTATTTTTCTTGGAGAGTAATCCTTTTGCCCATTCTTTATACAACTTAGCAGTTTATTATTTTATACACGATCTCTAGATTTCTTTTGAGTTAACCCTTAAAAAAATTGTAAAATTAAAAAAAAAAGAAAAAAATGTGTGCTGCTACATTTGGAGGCCCATTTAGCTAGTAGATATGGAAGATTATTTATAGCCCTAAAAGACGATGGAAATGCCATCTTTGATCCGTTTGAGTTTTTCTAGCCATCTCTTTTATGAAATATCCATAGTTAACCCTTTTGAGCCTTTTAAAAACAAAAAAAAATTTCTTTGTCAAACTTATCATTTTGACCCACTCCAATTTGGAGTATTACCCAATATCTTACATGTTTCATCACCTATTTATGTTTGAGAAAATGTAAATAATTATTTTGTTAAGTGAAGTTGTGCCAAACAAAAAAAAAAAGAAAAAAAGAAGAAAAAAATTGTTGTTTAAAAAAAACAATAATAGGTGAAATCTACCTTGCAACTCCTACAAAAAAAAAATTCTACATTTTTCTCAAACATACACTTTGTTTTCCTTATTTTCCCTCCTTTGTTGGCCATGTCCTTAGCCTACGTTACGTCCTAATAAAAGTCCTTCTTGATTTTAGAGAACTATAGTCTGAAGTAGAAGCTAGTTATATGGGCTAAAAAGATGTAGTGGTGCATAAAAAAATAATAAATAAATAAATTGGGTTGACTAGCGTTTTTATTTGACTTGAGATTGTATTATTTCTAAACTGAGGGCATATTTCTTTCATCTTAGTGAGAGCATGTGATATCACTTCTTTATTATTTTCTCTCAATTACCATTTATTGGATTGACTATTTTTATTAGGTTTAATTTCTTTGTGAGAGTGTCACTACTT
This sequence comes from Citrus x clementina, assembly GCF_000493195.1. Classification (NCBI taxonomy): domain Eukaryota; kingdom Viridiplantae; phylum Streptophyta; class Magnoliopsida; order Sapindales; family Rutaceae; genus Citrus; species Citrus x clementina. Next base: position 11,452,947 of record NW_006262201.1, on the reverse strand, counting down.
CCAGTGAGATTTTGGGGTTTGACATGTCATTCTTGAAAGTAGCTATGACAAAGTCTACTGGGCTGATTCATGTGGATGGTTGATGTGGGTGTGATGTTTCTTTATACAGGAGATAATGCTTATACTTTTATTTGATTACTATCATTAGTTTGATTGAATAAACATGATTGTTAAAAAAAAAATCATTTAGGATTTGAATTTTTTTTTCGCTTTATTTGCTAAGGACCAGCAATAAGCTGGTTGGGGGGTGTGTTGAGTGTTAGAAAATGCATATTTATAAGGGAGAAAATCGTTATTTTACATTTCAAGCCTTACTAACAACCCTTACTTTTATGTATTTAAGCTTCTTGTAATTTAATTATGTGTGTTTTATTTTAATTAAGTATTTATGTATTTTAGGGGCATCATAGTCATTTCACAATGAACGAGATATCAGACGGCAAAACGGACATCACTTTTGAACTCAGGACGGTCGAAAACCTTAGGAGGAGCATAAAAGGAAAAATGGCACTGTTCACATGTACGGTACTGTCTACGTTACTGTTCACGACACTGTTCACATAGACGGATCGATGACGTGGCATTGATCGATGATGTGGCATTGACTAATGAGGTGCCACGATCCTGTTGGACTAAAATTCGTATGCACTGTTGATTGATGACATGGCAGCATATCAGTGGACCAAAAATCTCACGTACGGTACATGCATTACATAGGATTATTTTCAACCAAACCGCGTCACTGCTCAACCCAAGTCAAACTGTGTTATTGTTCACCCACGTGGTCAAACCGCGTGCTGTTGACTGATGACGTGGCGCAATCCTGAGCGTCCAAACTGTTTTTAATCCGATGGCCACGATTTACTCAATGTATCTATAAAAAGGGGGCCTCCCCCCCCCTCCCTAATTTGATATCTCTGAATCCATTTTTGGACTGAATTTTCTGTAATTTCTTCTCCATCTTGTATTTTCTACGTATTTTAATAAATTCTCATTTTGCCCCTAGTTCAATTATGAGTAGCTAATTTTCTTTCAAGCTTGGGTTGTAGGTGAAGTCTCAACATGTGTCATGGGCTTTATTTGGTAAATTTATTTTCTCTTTCCCTCTAGTTTTTGTGGATGTTTTGACTTCTCGTCGACAAATAATAATAATCTTGTTTAGTACCGCCTTGGTTTCACCTGGTTCCCTAATACAAGGTTATCATTATTTGGCACGATAAGCCCTTAGCACCATATTGATTAGAGTGTGGTTCATGAGGTGTGGATTCCCCCCTCATGATTTAATTGGTATTAATAATGAATATTTAGTCCATGGTGCATGTTGATACGGATCCAGATACCCAAGTGCATCTAGTGCTAAATCTGAAACTCATGTACAATAATTGTTTGAAAATTTTAATGGTATATACATGGAAAACGGAAATGATATAGTTAACAGAGATGATGTAGTTAACAATGTCAGTAATATATAGCACTATTATCTAATGAACTTAATGAACTATCATTTTTAAGTACAACTATTGATAAAAGGCAAGTCTCCATGGTTCTTAATAGCTTACCACCATCATGGATTCGATTGTTATATCTTTAAATTTTTCAAGTCTCAAGTTTTGATATGGACAAGTTAGCACCAATTTTGGCGCTAGAACAAGAAAGAAAGAATTACCAAAACACTCAAATTTGATGATGGAGAATTCTTCTAAGCCTTCTGAGTAGTTCAAGAACCAAGAGAAAGGAAAGAAGAAAACTAAGAAAGGTAAGTGGCTGCAAAAATTTTAAAAAAAAATGAATGTTTGAATGTGACCAAGTTGGACATTTCAAGAAAGATTGCCTAAAGATAAAAAAGATTGAAAATGTTGAGCAACAAATGAAAAAGCTTGCTCTTACTATCCTAGAAGCTTTGATAATGGAGCTTAATTTGAATGATTAGTGGATAGACTCTAGAACTACCTGTCATGTGGCAAGATCTAAAGATGGCTTCCTCACATTCAAAGAGCTAGCACCTAAAACACATCAATTATTTATGAGAAATAATACATACAATGTTGTGATAGGTTTTGGGTGTTACAAAATACGTAATCACAAGTCTAACATTATAATAAATGATATATTGTATGCGCCAAGTGTTAGGTGCAATCTTATGTTTGTACCTAAGATAAATAAAGGATTTGAAGTTTGGTTCAAGTCTAAAAAAGTGATCGTTGGAAGAAAGCATCAAGTTTGTGTAAGAGGTGGTAAGATAGACGGCATGTATTGTGTTACAATTGACGATGGTAATAAAATAATTAATTCTTCTTACGTGCATGAGTCTAAGTTTAATAAAACTAATTTATATGTTTAACATCTTAGATTAGGGCATATTAATAAAGATAAAATAAAAAAGAATGCATGAAAGAGGTATAATACATAACACCTGGATACATATTTTAAAATATGTCACCTTGCATATAAGGAAAGTTGTCTACGAAGTCATTTACTAAACATTGGATTACCATATATATATATTACTCAAGATATGGGTATGTCTACTTTATTCAACATAAATCTGAGGTACTAGAAAATTTCAAAGAATATAAAAAGGAAGTAGAAACTTAATTGGATAGAAAAATCAAAACTTTAAATAGTGATCAAGGTAACGAATGTACTTTAATTTTTTTGTAAAAACATGGCATAAAATATTTGAATACAATGTCTTATACGCTTCAACAAAATGACATTGCTAAAAGAAGAAATATGAAATTAATGGAAATGGCAAGATCTATGATATCCTATTCTGATTTACCATTAGCTTTTTGGGGAGACACTCTTAGTAGAATAATGTATATTTTAAATAGAGTCACCATAAAGTCCAAAATATTAGTCTCTTATGACACTAGAAAACTGGTAATAGATGATAGACTGTTTGTGACAGATTCTGGGTAAATTGGTTTATATCATAAAAATATGATGGACTTGTGACAAACTTTGCACTCTATCATGGATTAATGATGGTTTTGTAATGAACTATTTTCTATCACAGATTAATGATGGTTTTATGATAGAATTATTTTTTTAATCATTGATTAAAGATAGTTTTGTGATAAAATTATTTTTTATCATGAATTAATGATAGTTTTACAACAAAATTATTACTTATCACGGCTTACTTTCAATATGAACCCAAAATGGGAATGATTGTTGATGTTTACTTGCTACGATAGAAATAAGAATGAGAATGAATATGTTTTTCAGAGCAGACTTGATTTTTTGGGGGAAAGGAATCAAGTTCTCATTCCTTGAACTCCTCATTTTACCCCATCCAAATTTCACAATTTTACTTTTGTCTTCAATCAAAATATTATTAGATCATATTATATTACTACATTTATTATTATTCTTATTATTCTTTTTTTTAATTGTTGTTGATAATAATAATTAGTAGTAGTAATAATAATAATACTATTAATCAAGGATAATAAAATTAATAGTAATTTTAACACTTATTACTTAGCCACGTGTCAACTTATAATTCAATGTTTATTATGTGAACAATTACACTATATAATTTCAAAAGTATAAAATAAAAAACATGAACCCTAAATCTAACTTAATCAAACACACTACTTGTTAAGTTGCTACCGCCACTTCCTTGCTGCACCTCCTGCTACCGACTGCTGCTCCTCGATTTCATTACTGTAACTGCTCTGCCATCGTCAAGCTTCAGCCACCGACGACCAGCTGGCCACCATTTTCTACGTCGTCTCATTGTTGCTGCTCATCTCGGTCACTATTACCGCCCCTTTGCCATCACGTCAAGCTTCAACCCAGCCAGTCGTCGTTCCTTTACTACTGCCGTCCATTTACCTCTGAGATCAAGCACAATTTATTTCTTTTCTCTCTTTTGGCACATGTATGAAAATACTACAAGGAGTTAAGTGGCTTAGTAGTTATTATGGACCTTTATCTAGCTTGTTGAAGAGAGGGAAAAATAAGTATATATATATAAACTATTATCTAGCTTAGCTGAAGAATTCTTTACGTTCTACATATAAAATAGTAGCTTAATGTTATTAATATATATTTTCATTTTGATATAATGCTTTTCTTTTCTGTTTCCCCCTTCTCTCCTGAGGTTTTATTTGAGTTTAGAGGTCAACCTACTCGATTGATTAACAATATGATGGAAAATTTGTGGCTTCAGCGTTTTCACAATTGGACAAGTATAAATACACATTGACATAATTTTATGTTGTGGAATTTATCTGTTAGTACTTCCTTGAAATGTTAGTGTTAATAAATACCTAGATTACTTTATTTGGTGCCCACATGTATTTCAGTCTCTTAATCTTCCTTATTCTGCTCTACTTCCTCCTAAGCCTCAATGCCAGAAGTTGATTTTTAATACAATGGTTGTGCATTAAAAATTATTTGTTGTGATTAAAAAAATTTACTAATTCTTTTTCATACAATGCTTTGTTGTTAAATACAGACAATTCTTTGTCGTAATTGGCCAGAAGTTGAGCCCTAAAAAATTATTTGTTATTAAATACATAAAACCCAATATATGTATATATATATATATAGCATTTAATTCCTTGTTGGACACAGCTTGTTCAACATGAATGAGTCCACAAAGAATTAAGACTCTGTTTCAATAGGTAAGCAAAGAGAAGACAATACCTCTTTCACAACATATTCTTAATTCATTTCATGTATGCTTTTCATCTTGGGCTTTTGAAGTAATTTGAAAAGCCTTAATTATTTATGTCCTTATTTTACAAGTTAAAAAGCTTGAATTTGTGATTGCTTTTCTTGTACTGACTATGGCTGGATGCTTTTTTTACGGAGCTTGGCTATGCAAAGCCTGATGTAAAAGAAGTTCTGCATGGATTTTCTGTTCCCCAACTCATAAAGAAATGGTGCTACTGGTCTCACAATTTCACTTTTTGTGCTATGGTTATGTCGTAGGTTTCTTATGTTCTTCCTACTTTGTGTTGGCTTTCTTGTTTGGAATTTGTCATATTTATTTCCATTCATATCTTGTTTCGGCACAATCTCTTTTCTCCATATAGCATTGGTGCTTTCTAGGAAAATTTCAAGATATGTTAAGAGCATCAAGGTGAAGTTTCATTTACTCTATACTATTTTTAATATGACTTTTGTAATCTATTGACCTTTTGCATGTACAACGTAGGCTACATGCTAGTTATGTTATGACCAATGGCGGCTTTAGTGCTAGACAAACTAGGTAGTTGCCTAAGGCCCGTATTTAGGAAGGCCCCAATTTTTGGGTATCTATTTATTAATTAATATAATTAATTTTTTTGATATTAAAAAAATTAAGTTACATATATATATGTTTTTGTACAGTAAAAAAAACCTAATTTTTAGGCTTTACCCTATCGTTACTCTCATTCATAATTATCTCTTTTATTTGATAATCTTTGCCTTAAATATAATATATATTTTTATGGTCTAATAATTATTTTGAATGTTACTTCTTTATTTTCTTTTACTATTTTCCAAAAAAAAAATCAATGTTTTCCCTTTCCAAAAAACACTCTTATTAAAATTAGTAACGTTAGATTTTTAGAGCTAACTTTTAGTATTTTATTAAAATATATTTGAAAACTCATTATCTATAAACCGATACACATTGAATCAAAGCTACTTTCAGCAAAACGTTTGTGCTCTCTTCTCTTTCTCTACAAAATTCATTGCCATCATCATCTTTATGTCAACTAGTCAATTGACTCAATTGCAGGTGCTCTCATTTATTTTTTTATTTTTTATTATTATTGTTCTTATCCTAAAGGAGATGATTTAAAGTTCACAAAAAAATTATGGTTGTGGCTGATGAAGTTTTAGAGCATCTTAAGGAGATGGAATTTGTGAAAGACAAAGTTAATTAATTAATATTCATGTGGAAATAAATAGATTTTTTTTTTTGGGATCTTGTTAATAATTGTTGTAATTCATGATATTATTGAATATAGTTGATTTTTGAACTACTTGATGTTGTTGTAAGAGTTTTTTTGAGCTATTTAATGTTCTTGTGAGAGTTGATATTTTAACATAAGAAGGCCTAAAATAAAATTTCGCCTAAGGCCCCCAATTGGTTAAAGCCGGCCTTGGCCATGACTGAGAGTTTACCTTCTGGGCCAAACTGGATTAATAAAAATTTCAACACTATGCAACAGTACAAAAGGTTTTCTTCCTTAACAGCCTAGGGCGGGCAATAGGATTAATAGTTATGTCATTCTCAAATTGATTGTCCTCGATTGTCTTTATCCCTCTTGTTTATTATGGGCAATGGTTTAATGGGACATGGTGAACTTCTACTTTTCCCTTTATTGGCAACGGCACCAAAAATTTGTTGATTATTTTTACTCAATTGCTATTAATGTCAATATGCAAGTGTACACAACAAATAATAAAGTGATGAATATTCAAAATCCTCTACGCAGGAACTTATGTTACTACAAATGCTACAGCAACCACGATAGTACAAACTTCCTTTATTTCAAGAGGAATCTAATTAAAGTGAATTACTACCGAAATTAACAATTTTAAGCAAATAAATGCAGTAATGAAGTAAATAAGATGAATTGCGTAAAACGAATTTAATGAGAGCAAAGTAGTTGAATGATCAAACTCTGTTCATGGACTAACTGTTTTTATTCAAATTAACACCAGTTGCTACAGCAATTCCTACAGCACTGCGTATAATTATTTTGCATCCTCAACTACCACTTGTTGGACTTCTCATACCCTTATGCAACCTAACAATGACCAGTTAATATATCACATAAGATATGGCGTTACAAACATATACTCTCTCTACCCTATAAGGTGAATCCCTAAATCTAGTTCATCACGAATCATAACTCAAGTATGGCCCTTTTGGGACTCAAGTTAAATTCAATCCAGGAAACTTAAATTAAGATTAAGTATTACTCTAGTAATTTCCATTAAGACAGGTCCTTTTGCGGCTCTCTCTTAACTTGAACCATTAAATGGGAGGTTAACCGAAATAATGATTGTAATATAAGCTATCAAAGCAAAATGCTATAGCAATCTTCCAGCAACTCATAAGAACAGTCAAAAACTCATTGAGATTGTTTATCACTCAACTATAATCAAATTTAGTTCATACTTTGAAAAAGAAAGCAAACAACAAATTATTAGCCATGAAATACATTAGCTCAATCAAAGAGTAAGAAAGGGAACAAGTAAAGAACGATGAAAATTTAATCCAAGTAGTTCTGCTAGTTTCTTCACTGGTGCAGACTTGTTTTTCCCTTGAATTTTGCTTCTTTCCTTCTTTTCCTCTCGATTTCTTCAATATTAATTCATCGCCACCTTTTCATTTGATGTGTGCTCTTTTTATAACTAAAAACTAGGCTAAACAGAAGCCTAGGGCACGCATAAGTCAGATTAGGAAACTGCAGATCGCAATTATGCAGATATCCCGCGCTAAGTTTTCTCTGTCGTTGTTCCAAAATTGCTACAGCAATGGTTGCTCCAGCAACGGATACAACACTACATTGTTCCCGATTTTGTTTCAATTCTTTTGTAGCCATATTCTTCCTCATTTTTGCAAGCCTATTGCATCAGTATTCCTTCCATGAAATATAAGCTTCTGGATACCTACAATTATACACACAATTTGAGCACAAGTTACTCTAAATCAAGCAAAATTTATTAAGATTAAACTAAAATGATTGTTTGTGCAAAATGTAACAAAAATGCAATAGAAACACATTATTTACTCTCTAAGTAATCTTGATTTAAGTCTAGAATTGTCATAATAACTCTCATTTCATAGAGTTATCACACCTCCAAACTTAAATCATTACTTGTCCTCAAGTAATGACAACACACTAACACTTCAATCACACAATCATACAACAAATAAATTAGCTCTATCATCAAATTTGTAAGAATTCTTCCACCCTCAGATCACACTCTTAATCACGCAAAATAGCCTTAGCAGTTTAGTTCTGGACTTAGGCCTCATTCTATCCAACGTTTGTGTGCCACTTTGATCAAATTCCAGAGGTGCTACAACACTACACAGACATATAATTCAAAGGTAAAACATAAATATATTCACATATAGGGAGCAAAATTCACAAATAAACTCAAACTGTGCTATGACAAACATAATTTTTTTTTAACTATACCCTTCAATGCAACATTGAACTTTCATGTGAATACTTATCACTTTTAATGACGACACCCAATTACTCACTCAAAGTGCATGTCAGAATTGCTACAGCAACACATCCAAGATGTTATATCTAGGTCTTACCTTTGGACGCCTTTGACTCAAGGCTGAACATGGGGCTCATGGACAGACCAGGTTACTCAGTATCCTAGGCAGCTGACCCCCTTATTTTTCATTCCTTCATCACCTATATATATATATATATATATATATATATATATATATATATATTGAGAACTTTGATAAAGCCATACCTGTAGCCATACGACCAAAACCACAAGATTGACCATAAGATCTTTTCTCATGGATCCTCTGCTCTGTAGAGTATCGTCCTTTTCTAGCTCTTCTTCCGGGAAAACTAGTGATTCTAAGCATGTTGTGAGTTCAGAAGAATTTGTTATTGAGAACTTTGATAAAGCAATTGATTGTTGGGAACTTCCAAAAGTTTCTAAAGAAAAGATTTACAAAACAAAAAAGCTTGATTTTTTAAAGAATGATTATGTTATAAAAACCGAAGAAAGAGACATAACCCTTTCAGAGCCTTTTGAAACAATTCACTTGTTTTCAGAAAAATCTTTAAAGAAATTGAAAGAAAAGAATTTTAACTACATTCACATCGGTTTAATCCAAGTCGAAATAAAACCTTTGACCAAAGAAGGCTTGGATACTTCTATCCTTGTTGTCCTTAGAGATGGTCGATTCATCTCTTTTGATGATTCTTTGCTAAGTAGCATCGAATCCAGTCTCTGTAAAGGTCCAATTTCTTTTGATTGTTATCCAAACATAACAATTTCCCTTAAAGACAAAAACATTTTGAAAAGCATGATTTTACAAATCAAAACGCATAATTATAATATGATTAAAGGATTTGTTCCTGTCGCCTTAATTTTTAAAATTTCTTATAAAGCCATGATTTCTGCTTTCAGTACGCAACATAAATTCCAATAAAAAAGAGATGAGACTCTTCTCTTGCAAATTGACTTGTCTAAAGCCAACACTGTCATTCCAAAACCAATCCAATGGAAAGATGTCCATCTTCCAGAGGAATGGATTCTTGAAGGAGCCGCTCCACCAGCGATTCCAAAACAACTTGAGCCAAATACAGAATTGCAAAATGTGACTCAGTATTCTGATGGAAAGGTCAAACTGTCTTTCAGGAGATCTACCTCAACCAGATTTTCTGATAAAGAGTCGTGCTCAAGTATTCCTTCATTGGAAAGGAAATTCACAAAAATCCCTTCTGTCATAAATCTTCATTTTCAAAGTCAACCTAGGTTTTCCACTTCGGATATACCTAGCTCCTCCATACGTTCTATCGACTATACCACAAATGTTCCTCACCCAATTTATACTAGCAGTCAACATGAACAAAGACAAGGAGAGAAGGAACCTTCTCCTCTAACTTCTCCTACCTTTTCTGCTGTAATAGAAAATGTTATTAATGTTATTAAAAAGGATTTTGAATTAGATAAAAATCTTCTTCATGATGATTTTTATTCAGATAATAATAAAGAAAAAAGATTTTGGTTTTTCAAACATTTTTTGAATCAAAGAAAAGAAATCCAACAAACTTATTATGAATTTGTTAATCTACATCAAGTTCATATATTGTTTTTTGATTGGTTCGAGATATATTCTTCTGAGAACAACATAAGTTATCCTTTTAAAGAGTCAAATCCTATTACTATTAGGAAGAAAATCCCTGAGTGGAAACTTTCTGAAAGTGATAGAATCATAGAATCTGAGCATCCACCTCTTCGGAGTTTAACTGTGGATCACGGTGAACCTCCTGTCCACATTAGAGCCTCACCCTACAAAATCCCAAAACCAAATGATTCTGATGCAAATTTAAGTAGTATTATCCAACAGAATAATTTCTGTAATACTAACTTAAATACTATAGGGAAACAGTTGACCAGAATAGAAAACCATTTCCAAAAGTCAACCATAGCTGTTTCTACTGTTCCATCAAAATCGAATTCTGACAAGAAGCTTAAGGAACCTATTTTCAAACCTTTTCAGGTTTCGAAAACTAGTCAAAAGCTTGTCCAAGAATCAAAATCAGATTTTGCTAAGGCCATTAGAGAACAACTAGATAGGATAGAAGCTTCTTCTTCCTCTTCTAGTAAAGTTCAAATAGCCTCTGATACTCCTCAATCTAGCAAGATTGGAGTATTAGAACAAGACCAAATGTCTATAGCCTCTTCTGATATAGAAGCCTTCAAAGAAGAACTTATCCCTAAAGCTAATAAAATCCATTGGGAATTAGCCCTTCCCACTGTCAAGTCTCCACCTGATTTGACCATAGATAATAGGCCTAGTGCATTAAATCAGTCTCGATATAATGCATCCTCTGTCTATGAGTGGAATATAGATGGAATTTCCGAGTACAACATCCAAGGATTGTTGCAACAAATGACCATGCCAGCTAATGCCTATAAAACCCAATCAGGAACTTCTGACAAGGCTATTGCAGAAATCCTTATTGCATGTTTTACAGGTCAACTTAAAGGTTGGTGGGATCATCTCCTCACCCAACAGCAATAATTAGATGTCCTAAACTCTATTCAAGTCGATGAGAATGGAGCCCTCATTCACGATGAGTTCAATAATCCAATTCAGGATGCTGTTGCTACCCTATTTTTAACCGTATCCCTTCATTTTATAGGTGATCCTTCACACCTTAGAGATAAGAATGCTGAGTTCCTACACAATTTGAGGTGTAGGAAACTTAGTGAATTCCAAAGTTACAAAACTACTTTCTTTACCAGACTCTTCCTAAGGGATGATACAAATCATATAACTTGGAAAGAGAAGTTCTTAGCAGGTTTACCTACCCTTTTGGGAGAAAAGGTTAGGAATTCCATTAAAGCCCTTTATGATAACCGTATCCCTTATGACGAACTCACTTACGGTGAATTAGTCAGTTTTGTTAACAAGGAAGGATTAAAGATCTGTCAAGATTTGAAATTACAGAAACGGCTTAAATGGGAGCTTAGGAGATCTAAGCAAGAATTAGGCAGTTTCTGTAAACAATTCAATTATGACCCCTTTAAAACTTCCATCTCCAAAGATTGTAATGGTGAGTGTTCATCCAGACCTCACAAGAAACACTACAAATCCAATAGCCATAGGAAACCATTCCAGAAATTTAGAGAATCTTCTTATAAGAAACCCTTGAGGCCTCATAAGAAGCCCAACTTCTCTAAGAAAAAGGAATTTAAACCCAAACACAAAGCCCCTTTCAACTACAAAGACGTCATATGTCATAAGTGTGGTATAAAAGGCCATACTGCAAAATATTGTAGAATGAATCGAAAGCTTTATGAGCTAGGCCTTGATGATGAAACCTTTTCCAAAGTTGCCTCTTTACTTATAGAGTCTTCTGACTCTGAATCTTCCATGTCGGGAGATAGTGACCCTTTACAAATTGATGAGTTAATAGACTCAGAATCCTCTGCATCTAGCAGTAGTGACTCTGAATCAGATTCTTATTTAAAGAAAATCAATGTTTTGACTAAAGACCAAGAAACTTTTCTTGAACTTGTTAAACATATTTCTGATCCAAATCTCCAAAAGGAATACCTTGATAAGCTTTTGAAAACTCTAGATTTTAATAAAGCAGATACTTCTAAAGTTCCAATTGTTAAAAAAAGTTCTTATGACCTTACTGAAATTTTGGACAAAAAGAAAACGAAGAAAACTACTCCCAGTATCCAAAATCTTCAGAAAGAAATTAAGGACATTAAAATTGAGATAAGAGAGTTGAAAGAAAAGCAAAAGGGTGATTCTGAAACTATCCAACTTCTTTTACAAAAGCAATTACAAGAAAATTCAGATGATGAATCCAATCCTGATAATTGTGATAATAATGATCAAAGCTTAGAAAATATTGAGTCTATACCCAATGATTTCTTATTTGTTTTAAAGCAGATCACTACAAGAAAATATTTGATTAAAACCACCTTAGTTTTTTCTAAAGATTTTGCGATAGACGCCATTACCCTTTTTGACACTGGTGCCGATTTGAATTGCATAAGGGAGGACATTGTCCCCAAAACATTTCATGAGAAAACAAAAGAAAGACTTTCAGCCGCCAACAATTCAAAACTTAAAGTCAATTCTAAAGTTGAAGCCTCAATTCATAACAATGGTTTTGAATTTAGAACTTCTTTTGTTCTTACAAATGACATACACCATGCTGTCATTTTGGGAACCCCTTTTATAAATCTTATTACTCCCTATACTGTCAACTACGATAGTATATCTTTCAAAGCAAAAAATAAAAAATTTGTTTTCCCATTTATTGAAAAGCCAAAAACAAGGAATTTGAATATTGTCAAAGCTTGTTCTGTCTATCATAATCAAATCAATAATCTTCTTAGATCAAGACAAAATGATTTAATGTTTTTACAAAAGGATTTAAGTCTAAAAAGAATTGAGAGCCAATTACAAAGTGATTTCATAAAAAGAAAAATTTCTGATATCAAAACTCTTATTGAAAAAGAAATTTGTGCCGATCTACCTTCTGCTTTTTGAAATATGAAACAACACTTGGTAGATTTGCCCTATGAAAATTCTTTTGATAAAAGACAAATCCCCACTAAAGCCCGTCCAATTCAAATGTACATGGATTTGGAACAACATTGTAAAAACGAGATCAAAGATTTGGAGTCTAAAGGACTCATTGTGAAATCTAGATCTCCATGGTCTTGTGCTGCTTTTTATGTTAATAAAAACTCTAAAATTGAAAGAGGAACGCCAAGACTGGTCATTAATTATAAACCCCTTAATAAAGCATTAAAATGGATTAGGTACCCAATACCTAATAAGAAAGACAAAAACTGCATTCTGCTTTCATATTTTCCAAATTCGACATGAAGTCAGGATTTTGGCAAATTCAAATCCATCCTAAAGACCGTTACAAAACTGCTTTTACTATTCCTTTTGGACAGTACGAATGGACCGTTATGCCTTTTGGTTTGAAAAATGCACCCTCTGAATTTTAAAGAATCATGAATGATATTTACAACCCTTATTCTGAGTTTTGCATTGTTTATATTGATGACGTCCTAATTTTTTCTCAAACCATTGACTAGCATTTCAAGCATTTAAAGACTTTTTACTTGGCTACTAGAAAAGCTGGATTAGCCATTTATAGTCCCAAACTCTCCTTGTTCCAAACAAAAATCAGGTTTCTTGGTCATCATATTTCCAAAGGAACCATTACTCCTATTGAGCGATCTCTTGTCTTTGCAGACAAATTCCCAGATAAAATCCTAGATAAAACTCAATTACAGAGATTTCTAGGAAGTCTGAATTATGTTCTTGATTTCTATCCTAATATCAATAGGATGTCCAAACCTTTGCATGATAGGTTAAAAAAGAATCTGTTAAAAGCATTACATGTTTATATCTTGCAAACCCTGCATTACCTAAAATCGTTGAAACTGATGCATCTGATTTAGGATATGGAGGTATATTGAAACAAAAGGAAAATGATAAAGAACAAATAGTACAATATGTTTCTGCACATTGGAATGAATGCCAGAAAAATTATTCTACTATCAAAAGAGAAATTCTTTCAATTGTTTTATGCATTTCTAAATTCCAAAGTGATTTGCTAAATTAAAAATTTTTACTTAGAATTGATTGCAAAGCTGCAAAACATGTTTTAGAAAAATATGTTCAAAACATTACATCAAAACAAATTTTTGCACGATGGCAAGCTATTTTAAGTGTTTTTTATTTTGATATTGAATTCATTAAAGGTGATACAAATTCTGTCCCTGATTTTCTAACTAGAGAATTTCTCCAAAACAGATAAATGCCGCCTAAAAGAAAAGACAAAGAGAAAGGGATCCTCAATGACCCTGTGCCCCAAACACCTTCCAAAGAATCCCAATCCTCTCCACCTAAAGAAAAGCTACTCTCTTCTGCCATGCCAATTAAATCCTGGATCAACATGATAGAAGATCAAGAAGCCCAGTCTAAAGCCCTTGCCACACATGGACAGGTAAATGAATGAATGAAATCCATTTCCAAATCTCCTAAGCTTATGCTCGCTTTACAAAGTTTTTCTCAAAGTCAAATTTCTCCTAAAGATGATATTGAAAAAGAAAAATCTATTTCCAAAGAAATTTCAAAACTCTCTTCTCAAAATGTTGTTCTTTCTGCCGAAAGTTCATCTTCTCAGATTGTTCTTTCCCAGCCAACTCCTTCAAAGAAAACCTCCGATTGGTATGATAAAACCCACTTCCAAAACATTTTAACTATGGAAGATGGTTTTTACCACACTGATCATTTTCAAGCTATTTCAAAGTTTTTTCCCAAAGGTTGGTTTTTCAAACCCTGAGATTTGACAAAACCATAATCTTATTATCAAAGCATTCTTGAAGCCACTGAGTCTGAGAAATTCAAACATTTCTTTCTCAGTGAAACCCATACGGAGCCGGCCTATTCTATGGCCACTATCCTAAAGTCTTGAGCCCAAACCAGTGGAGTGACCAACTTCACAAAATTAAAAGTTTCCCTCTAAATTTTCAAATGCGTTAACCACATTGCTTGACATATTCCTATTGGGATTATCAACAAGCCTGGTTTAACACATTTTTCATACAAAACCCAAAAAAATCCCATTCATGGTTATTTTTCTTCAATTCAAAAATAACTGTCCAAAGCCTCCCAAATTGGTTCCAACAATGGTGGAATCACTTTGGCCCAATACCACAAATTTTAACTCCAAATGCCACCAATTGTTTAAACCTCTTCAAAGCCCATTATGTCTCATCTGAATCAGAGAAAAGATTTCCTCATTTTCTTTGTTTCTGTACAAATTTCTTCCTACCATGGGTATGGATGTGGAACCTTAGATTTCATACCCAAGACACTCAACTTATTATTCAAAGAACCTTCAGAGTAAAGTGGTGGTCAAAGTTTGACGAACAGACCAAATTAACTGATACCCTTATCCGAAATTGGCTCTGTTCTAAAGGCTTCTTACCCCCAACCATAAAGAATTCCAAAGCCCAACAAACTTTTCTTACCCAAAAATCCAAAGCCCAATCTCTTTTGGCTAGCGCCAAAACTGAAGATGAATATTTCAAAGTTATGGAACAACTTCTCACCTCAAGATCAAAGTCCTCAGTAGCAGATTCTTCTGAAGACGATGAAGAAGAGGAAGAGCCATTTATTTCTCTTGGAGATGAAAATGAAGACAATTGTTTTGGAATTTTCTCTCCCATAAAGCATTGTAAATAAATGTTGTAAAAAGAAAAAAGTAAATATTCATTTTTTATCGTATTTTCTTTTAAATCTTTGTATGCATCTTCGGGTGGTCCCCTGGACACAAGTGAGAGCGCACATGTCTCTTCACCCGTATTATTCATGTATTTTAATGTCTGTATATTAGAGTTCCAAAGATTACTGTATGCTACAGCTCCACTACAGTCTACAGTGCAGAGTTCCAAAGATTAGTGTATGCTACAGCTCTGCTACAGTCTACAGTGCAGAGTTCCAAAGATTAATGTATGCTACAGCTCCGCTACAGTCTGCAGTTTAAAACTCATTTTTGTATATTAATCTGAAGGAAGACTTAGACTCCTCAGATTTTTTCGAATCCCTCTCTCTCTCTCTAGAGCTTTTATTCTCTCTCTCTCTCTCTGGGAATCAGAAATTCAAAGACATTAAGGAAATTTTTCTTCAAGTTAGTTCCTTGTCTTCAGAATTAATTTCCCTATTTCTTTTATATCTTCTTTCAAAGCATCACAAAAAGAAAATCACATGTAAGCATTATTCTCTTGTAATTTTCTTTTAAAGCTTGTAATTTATTCTAAAGCATAAATTTTCTTACATGAATGTTTAAATTTTGCATTTTTATTTTGAAGCATCTTCTACAGACTGGTCTATATCAGATCTGCCATACAACTGCTACGTTCCTCTGAGGCAATGAGACCAGATCTCAATCCTCAGTTGTATTCTTTCTCTTCTCCCTCCATTCCTTCAGAGCACCATTTCTGGGATCCAGATCTAGTACTGTGTTTGAACCCAAGCCTTTAGATGTATGATTGTTGCTAGGCTTGCTTAAAGAATCTAATTAATATTTGGTAAAGAAAAATTATTTGAGTATATCGACGGGAATCCGACGACGTAAATTTCAGAGGTGAACCTGAATAGGCACCAGTCTGATCTGCACTGTCGGTAAACAAGTCACGTACTTCAAATAATTTAAAATTTGATTAACCGCGTTTGGAATGGGGCGAGACTTTGCGAGGGGCCTCGGGGTGCCCGTGGGAAGTCGCGGGCACAGCCGCGTCCACAAATAAGCGCCCGAAGGTCGTGGTGCCAAAACCCCCCAGCGGAAAAAAGCACATCCATCCTTCGATCCTATTTCCTTCTAGTATCATATATCATATATATATATATATATATATCATAATAATTGTTGCAGCACTGCTCATAACTCTTGTTGCCTTTGGACTTAAGTCTGCTACAACATTCTCATAAAATTCAACCAAACTCTAAGTGTTGGGACATAATTTCAACCTTCATCTATAACTATCTCCACTTGGCATTCTCATAAATACTAACTAACACTCAATTTATCTTCATTAGGTTTTCAAATCCACACACAAAAATTAGATCACAAAGCTTTACACAACACACAACACAAGCACATGCACTCAGATCACAACCTTCCCAAACTTGAGAGGCATTGTGTTCTCACAATCACAAAATAAAACCACATAAATCAAACATGTATACACTAATTAAAAAGACATCCAAAATGAATAAGAAAATTAAAACTAAATGTAAGAAAAGTTTTCAGAAAGAAGTAAAATAAACTAATAGGTAGGGGATACTCCCCTGTTGCTGGGGATTTGCTGCAACAAGGTTCAGTGACCTCAGTGCTTTTTAGATGTGCTCCACAACCGATCTTTAGGGGATTTTTGTGGTGAGGCAACTAGCAACCTCTTTTTCTTTTTCTGCAACGGGCTAGTGGGAGGAGTTGCAGTTGGTGCAGCCTGCCTGGATGAAACAGATCTGGTCCTTTTTTGTTCTGGTATGTCTACTGTAGCAATGCCTCCAGAAGTGCCTCATTTTCTTTTGCTAGGTCCTTTAAGACTAGCGAGAATAGGCTTGCCGAGGGTTTGCTGTGAAGGAGCTGGAGTTGGGTCTTCATCTTCATACCCCTCAGCTATGATTTCATAAATAATATCAAGCAGATGCTTTCTCTCGATGGGTGTACGAGTGACTCTAGCTGCTGTAGCTTTAAACTCTGCATCAATATGCTCGGCTTCATCGTCGGAGGCAGGAGGGGTAGTTACTTTCTCCTTGCCCTTTTGCGAGAGGATTGGAATAAGAGGCTCCTCTACAGGTTCATCTTCTTCTGCTCGTATGATATGCTTTTTCCTGGGCTTGGAAGAGGTCCTAGCTGGGAGTTCCTCGAGTTCTTTCTCAGGCTCTTCATTCTCCTCTATTTGGGAACCGTCAGTTGCATAATTGACACCCTCTTCTTCAGGCTGGTCTGACTGGTCATCAGCATTTGTATCTGCCTCTACTTGCGGTTCTGCTACTGCTTCTTCCTTTGGATCATATGTGTCAATAGCATCGTCATTGACTTCTGCCGGAGCATCTGTAGTGGAGGTACCAAAATTGTATTGTTGCATCAATGAATCAAGGAATTTTCGGTGGTTACTTTTCATATATACAGCAAATTGGCGTAGGTGGTCCTCAAAGTGCTGCAAATATCTCCAAAACCAATTGTTTTGCCTCTACTGGGCCTCAGCACATTGCATGCTGCTAGTGCTCAATGCTTGGATCTTCCATTCTAACCCAACAACTCATTTTGCCCCTGCTACAATAGTCGGATTTGGTGGGGCTCCAAAACTTCACCAACAATTCGTTCGATGGTGCGTGCAGTGAGAGCGCCATCATTCTTAACATGTTCATCTTTTGCATCAAGGTGGACTCTCGATACCACACATATGCAAGTGATTAATGAAGTAAATAACAAGGCAGTCACTCTGTGGTTTTTCATGGTATAATCCCGAATTTCTTTTTCTATAATGCTTCCCACATCTATGGGTAACCCTCTAACAATAACATACAAAAGTACTAACTGTTCTTGTGAAACAGCAGTGGTGTGTGTAGTTGGCATCAATCTGGATTTTAGAAATTTCACTCACACCTTACCAATGGGTGTCAAATCTATCCTATTAATCATACTCCCTTCTTCATTAGCCCAAGATGCACCATTTACTTTAACTGTTGTGAAAATTTTGTTCCATGTTTGTAGGGTTAATTTGTCAAGCAATTTGGCATACTCATAATTAACTTCAGACGGTAAATTATAGAAAGCATTAATAATTCAAGAGTCTAATGGTACAAGCGAGTTTTTTACGTAAATATTATGCTGACCAGGGCTTACTAAGTTGGCGTAAAATTCTTTCACTAGTGGCAACACAGGGTCTCGAGGGTGGTTACAAAACTACAGCCACCCACGCTTTGCTGCAGTATTGTATAATAATTGCACAATTCCCAAGGGTTGAGGTGGGAACTGAAACCCTTTCTCTTCCAGAATCTTGTGCGGTTTAATAAATTCTTCATACTTCTCTTCCGCATGGTAGCTTTGGAATCGTGAGGGATCTTTTAGTCGACTGGCTATCTTTTTATACCTTGGCATTGCTACAGCAGTAAGATTTCTATGGTAATATGCCCAAGAGTGAAATGAGGTAGTGGAGTCATGACTGCGAAGTGAAGAGAAAATAGTGTTAAAGGTCAATATGCACAGTGACACTCTTATATAGGTGGAAATAAATTAAAACAAATCCGGTAAAAGAGATAAATTAGGAAAGAATTTTTTTAAAATTTATTAAGCTTATCCCATAAAAATAGATAAGAGATATTAATGCGGTCATTTAAGAGATATACTTCCCCAATCTCTATCCAAATTCACCCAACCAGCTGGCACATATTATCTGCAACAGTAAAATGTGAGGCTCCGTAATTAAGTTATTGTAACGGTAAGATTGGTTGCTACAGCAACCAATTGTGTGCTCTAACAAGCTGCACAACACTCTCCTCGAATGGCTGTTGACACGTAGCTTGTCTCTGTAATCTGTTAACATTACAGTACCAATTTTAGTATTGAAACTAATTCCAAAAATTGCATGACTTGGCATTTTTTTTATATTTTTAAGAACAAAAAAAGAAAAGATAAAAATTGAAACAATCCTAAATAAGAAAAATAAAAGAAAATTCTATAACAAAAACATGGAGGATCCATTTCATTCGAAATGACTGCCTTATTCATGGGTTGCCTCCCATTGAGCGCTGGATTTAAAGTCCTTCAGCCTGACCTTCCTTGAGTGCTCACACTGTCGGTTCACTAAGGAGTAAGACCTCCTTTGAGCAATCTGTAACTGACTGCATGTAATGCTTAACTCTATGCCCATTAACTTTAAATTCTTGGCATGTTTTTTTCATTTAAGAGATTAACAGCCCCACGAGGATAAATTCTGATCCGCTTGAACGGTCCAGACCATCTAGATTTCAGCATTTCTGGAAAATAGAGTGAACCTAGTATTATGAAGCAGAACTAGTTGACCAAGAATTAATTTCCTATGTTGGATGTGTTTTTCATGCCATTGTTTTGTCCTTTCTTTATAGATTTTTGCATTTTCATACGAGAATAGCCATAATTCATCAAGCTCACATAGTTGAAGTTTCCTCTCTTTTGCTGCAGTATGTATATCCCAGTTTAATTGCTTCAATGCCCAATATGCTTTGTGCTCTAGCTCGAGTGGCAAGTGGCAAGCTTTCCCATACACAATTCAGTAGGGAGACATGCCAAGTGGTGTCTTGTATACTGTTCTGTTGGCCCATAGTGAAATACTAACTAGGCAACCCAAGAGGGGGGTGAATTGGGATTTTAAAAATTATCCTAGGCAAACCACACAACAATTTAATCTAATGCCTTAATAAATTCGAAAACAATAAATTCAATAAAAGCACAATAATAAATGAGTAAGGGAAGAGAAAGCAAACTCAAGGATTTTTACGTGGTTCGGCAATCCCCGCCTACGTCCACGCCTCCAAGCACACCGAGCTTGAGGATTTCACTATCCAAGCCTTTCCAAGACTTCAAATGTTTACACTTGACTTCAAGGTGTCAATGAACCTTTACAACAAGAGATTATATCTCCAATCTCTTCACTCCAAGTGTTTCTCACACTTATACACTCACAATTTGATGAAAAAAGAAAATTACAACAATAAAACTCTCTTTAAGAGTGGATATACAAATTGAAGAACAAATATGATTTAATGAATGATGATTCACGAAATTGAAGCTCAATATATGTTGTGTGCACTTGTTCTTGCTTGCTTGGGTTACAAAAAATAAATTGGTTTTGAGTTTATATAGTTTGAACTAAAAAACTAGCCGTTACTCACATTCTGGGCGTATCTGGTTTTCCGTTTATGGAATCCGGTAAGCTGGATTTATGTTACCGTTGAGGCAAAATTCAAAATTTTGCCTATCCGGCTTGCCGATTTCGGAATCCGGTAAGCCATTTGCGTTCTGGATGCATTCTGCCCCGTATCCGGTTTTCCAGTTTTTGTATTCGGTAAGCCGGATGCTACAGTAACCTGCACAGTGCACTATTTTCCAAATTTACAATTTGACCCCAAAACTGTACTACGACCCAAAACGTTATGAAACTTTGCAAATAGGCCTAATTTCAGAATTTCTAAGTAATGCTTTGTTAATCCCAAAACTTTTTGAAATTATGGTATAGCCCAAAATGCTATGACACTTTTCAAATAAGTCCTTTATTAAAATTTCAAGCAATACTTGTTTATTTCAAAGTTTTCAAAATTCTTTTAATTAAACCATAAACTTTGAAAAACAACCAATTTCATAAAATCAATTTTCCATTAGATATGAAACATTTATAATGTGAAAATAATGATTTATTTAAAAAGAATAAAAACAATCAATTTCATAAAATCATTTTTTTATTAAATATAAAACATTTATAATGTGAAAATAATGATTTATTTAAAAAGAATATTAAATAATTTGAGCTTAAAAGATTAATCATTCTTAATCTTATTTGTTATCATCAAAATCAATATTATGGAAACATATATGTTAACAATCTCCCCATTTTTTATGATGACAAACATTTCATGTATTTAAAGAATGATTCCACAAATTGCTCCCCCTAAAAATAATCTTCTCTTACAATTTGCCAATTAGCTAAATTAACAACCAATTTCATAAAATCATTTTTCCATTAAATATAAAACCTTTATAATGTAAAAATAATAATTTATTTAAAATGTATAAAAAATAATTTGAGCTTAAAAGGTTAATCATTCTTAATCTTGTTTGTTATCATCAAAATCAATATTATGGAAACATATATGTTAACAATCTCCCCCTTTTTTATGATGACAAACATTTCATGTATTTGAAGAATGATTCCACAAATTGCTCCCCCTAAAAATAATCTTCTCTTACAATTTTCCAATTAGCTAAATTAACATATTTATATACATAGATTTTTCTCCCCCTTCATCATCAAAAAGAAAACTTAATTGGCAAAGAGAAAAAGTAGCAAATTTTTATAAATTTGAAAACATGTATTCTTCTCCCCCTTCATCATCAAAAAGAAAACGTAAAGGAAAAGAATAAAAGTAGCAAATTTGTTACCCATGTTGTTTGAGTAGAAATTTTGAAAGAATCTCCCCCTAACAACAAGCATCACCTCAAATACAAATTTAGTAATATTACTCACAAATTATCATCATCATATAATCAAATACCAATTATCAAAACAATTACTTAAAATACATATTATTCTCCTCCTTTTGATAACATCGAAATAATATATTATTTTGTCTCCCCCTTTGGACAACAAAAAAATTCAAAATGCATATTATCCAAAATCATATTATATGCTCCCCCTACATATATGGCCAATTTAAAAATTTAACCGAAATGATTTTATCCAAAAAATATTATATTTGTCTCCCCCTTAAAAATGAACAAATTCTCAAATACACAACATGGTTAAAAACACTTCCATATAAGCTTAAACAATAATAACCAACCAACAACTCCTTCAATTCATCAAGCAACGCACATATAATCATCAATTACCAAAATCATCAAGAAATCAAATCATTCCAAGTTTATGCCGAATTTTTAAAAATTCTTCTTCGCAGAGAGGTTTTGATTTCTTTACCAAATTGGCATGCATATTATCAAATATTCAAGCTCCATAATTATCAATCACATTTTATAAATAAAGACAACTAAACTCATCAAATATCTAATGTGACATTTCAATATAACAAAAAAATCTCATATGCTTAAAATTCTCGAAGTATATGTATTTCTCCCTTTTTCGATATCATTTAAAACAAGTAAGACATATTCAACAATACATCGATAAAGTACAAAAAATGCATTCATTCACTAATCATAGATTGCATAAGATCAAAGCTTCATCAAATACAATGTAATCATCAATGCAAATTCTTTGTCATCAAAACTTAAGTAAAAACATAAGTACATAATGGCAAAATATAAATCATCAAAATCAACATATGCCAATATATAGATCATCAAAATCAACATAACTATTAAGAAAAGCCATAATTATGAGTTAAAGAACAAGTGATCAAATCCGTTATTACAAATGCTCACATATATTTTTAAGTGATGATATAGTAGTTACACCTTGTGATGGATCTTTCAAAATTAAGTTCTTAAGGTGAGAAGAAACATACCTCCACTCTTTGGGAATGTATGAGGAAGTACCTTCATTTTACTCCGCATTTATTTCTTCATGTTGCTCCTCTTGATTTTCAAGTGGTGCATTCTTTTGGCTATTCTTTAATAATCTTCTTGTAACTTTTCATCTACATTATCATCAACAACAACTTTCTCCGTAGAGGAAGAATTAGACTCATCAAATATAACATGTATAAATTCTTTCACAATCAAAGTTCTTTTGTTATACACTCCATAAGTTTTGCTTGTGTTTGAATAGCCAAGAAAAATACCAACATCAAATTTTGGATCAAATTTGCCAAGATTATCTTTTGTACTCAAAATAAAACATTTGCATCCAAAAAACTTTGCAATAACTAATGTTGGGTTTTCTATAATTCCAAAGCCCATAGAGAGTATTATTGAGATGATGTCTAATCAATGTGGTCCTAGCCATTTTTTTTTAATAGACCTATTCTTTCTCTCTACAACTCCATTTTATTGTAGGATCTTAAGTGATGAAAATTTATGCCCAATGGAAAATCATTACAAAAAAAATCTCAAATGTATGATTTTCAAATTCTCCACCATGATTACTTCTAATACAAGAAATAACATATAACACATCTATCATGCATATACATCACACAATCATGAAATATGTAAGTATTCAAAGATTGAGAACTAAAGCATATCACTAATTTATCATGCTTAGGCATTACATAATCATCAAAATCAAACAAAGCTATCATGATGAGTTGACAAGTTATCATCTTAAATATAAAACCATGCATCATGATAAAGCATTTTTCACGCGTGAGAAGAAACATATAATTCAAAAATCATAGCAAACATCCATATAATCCAAAATGCAAAATAAAAGGAAAAATAAAACAGTCCAAATACAAGTATAAAAGATTACTTGTGAGTTTTATGATGAAAATAGATTTTAAAGATGATTTTAGACACAAGAATGGATGGGGAATAATTTATATGAATCAATTTGGATTGAAAACGAATGAGAATGATGGACTTTGGAATGAAATCAAGTGAGGAGTAATCGGCTTTTAGTGAGAGACAGAGAACCGGAATGCCGAAAGAGAGGGAGAAGATGAATAGTTGAAATAGCACCCGAATCCGGCTTGCCGGATTTCCTAACTGGCTAGCCGGTTATTGGGCAGAATCGTGAAGCCCGTAAACGGCTTGCCGGATGCTTTTAACTGGAAATCCGGTTGTGTTGCAACAAATCCATTCACGCGAATTCAACTTGCCGATTTTTGAGAACCGGTAGGCCGGTTGTGAGGCAGTGAGCATTCAAAATGCATCCGGTTTTCCGGATTAGAGGAACCGGTTATCCGAATGTTGTCCTGAGAGCAACCAAAGCTAATCCGGTTTTCCAGATTGAAAATCCGGTTATCCGAAATTTGTCCCGAGAGAAATCAATAAGAAATAATGGTTTTCCGGATGAGTGGAAATGGAATATTTGCTAGCTCTTATACTTGTACTACACACACCATTTCATTTTTTGCCTTAAAAATTGATTAATTTTAAATCATTTTGAGATTTAAAACTTTTCAATAAGCCAATTAATACATGAGACATAAATGCATACAAGACCAAGCATATGAAATCGTATCAAACAATGATGTCAATTTTATAAATGAATGATGATATAACATAATTAATGGCATATGAATTCACACATATATAAGAGATGGACAATGATGATAGACAATTAAGAAGATGAAATCATAGACTATACAATCATCAAAATCAAACAAATGCATCATGATAAATCACTCAATATTATACGCAATGATAATTTCATCATGTAAACATACAAGCATACTTTCGCAATTTCATTTATCATGATTCATTCAACAAAATTAATATGGCAAGAATTGTTACCAAAACAATTAAATCATCTTGCCTCATCTTTTTCTCCTAGATCATGCTCAAATGATTATTCTTACAAGCTTTCATCAAGGAACTTCTCCACCATTCCTTTATTGTGGTACCTACAAAACAAATTCAAGTTGTGTGCTTTGGTACCCAAATACTCTTGGGTCCTTGAACGTTAGATTTAGTTCCTTTTGGAACCCAAATATATTTTGCTCCATAATACGCATTTCTCTTAACTGAACATCTAAAACTCATATGACCATTTCCATTACAATAATGACAAATAATCTTATGATCACTTGTGGAGGTAGCCTTAACAAAATAATTCTTATAATATTTTTGTTTCAAATAAGGCTTATACCCAAGTCCTCCTTTCTCAAACACACATTTTTGAGTGCTTAGTAATTTTTCTAAGTTCTTTTGACCACTTGTGAATTTAAACACAATTTCGTTGAGCTCATTACTCTTTTTCTTAAGCACTTTATTTTCTTTCATTAATTCATCAACACATGATTTCTCATGCTCATATGAAGTACTTTGTTTGCATTTAAATGATGCAATTCTATCATGCAACATTTTATTATCTAACTCTAGTCTTTTAATCTTTTCGTTTAATGAATCATTGCATTTTTGTAAAGCATCATTTTTCATTATTCAAGTCATCTACATATGATTCTAAATGCTCATGTGAAGTGCTAGGTTTCTCATTTGATAATGCAACTCTATCATGTAATGTTTTAGTCTCTAATTCTAGGCATGTAATCTTTGCACATAGAGATTCATTTTCATTTGTGAGCTCTACCATTTTCTTTTTAAAACATGCATTCTTTTTACCAATTTTCATCCACTCATCATACAATTCTTTAAACGCATCATGTAATTCATTATACTGTTCTGTTGGCCCATAGTGAAATACTAACTAGGCAACCCAAGAGGGGGGTGAATTGGGATTTTAAAAATTATCCTAGGCAAACCACACAACAATTTAATCTAATGCCTTAATAAATTCGAAAACAATAAATTCAATAAAAGCACAATAATAAATGAGTAAGGGAAGAGAAAGCAAACTCAAGGATTTTTACGTGGTTCGGCAATCCCCGCCTACGTCCACGCCTCCAAGCACACCGAGCTTGAGGATTTCACTATCCAAGCCTTTCCAAGGCTTCAAACGTTTACAATTGACTTCAAAGTGTCAATGAACCTTTACAACAAGAGATTATATCTCCAATCTCTTCACTCCAAGTGTTTCTCACACTTGTACACTCACAATTTGATGAGAAAATAAAATTACAACAATAAAACTCTCTTTAAGAGTGGATATACAAATTGAAGAACAAAGATTATTTAATGAATGATGATTCACGAAATTGAAGCTCAATATATGTTGTGTGCACTTGTTCTTGCTTGCTTGGGTTACCAAAAATGAACTCAAAAACTAGCCATTACTCACATTCTAGGCATATTCGGTTTGCCGTTTATGGAATCCGGTAAGCCGGATTTATGTTGCCGTTAAGTCAAAATTCAAAATTTTGCTTAACCGGCTTGCCGGTTTCGGAATCCGGTAAGCCGTTTGCGTTCTGGATGCATTCTGTCCCGTATCCGATTTTTCAGTTTTTGTATCCGGTAAGCCAGATGCTACAGTAACCTGCACAGTGCACTATTTTCTAAATTTATAGTTTGACCCCAAACTTTACAAAATTATACTACGGCCCAAAATATTATGAAACTTTGTAAATATGTCCAATTTCAAAATTTTCAAGTAATGTTTTGTTAATCCCAAAACTTTTTAAAATTATGGTATAGCCCAAAATGCTATGACACTTTTTAAATAAGTCCTTTACCAAAATTTCAAGCAATACTTGTTTATTTCAAAGTTTTCAAAATTCTTTCAATTAAACCATAAACTTTGAAAAACAACCAATTTCATAAAATCAATTTTCCATTAGATATGAAACATTTATAATGTGAAAATAATGATTTATTTTAAAAGAATAAAAGCAATCAATTTCATAAAATCATTTTTCCATTAAATATAAAACATTTATAATGTGAAAATAATGATTTATTTAAAAAGAATATTAAATAATTTGAGCTTAAAAGATTAATCATTCTTAATCTTGTTTGTTATCATCAAAATCAATATTATGGAAACATATATGTTAACAATCTCCCCCTTTTTGATGATGACAAACATTTCATGTATTTAAAGAATGATTCCACAAATTGCTCCCCCTAAAAATAATCTTCTCTTACAATTTGCCAATTAGCTAAATTACAACCAATTTCATAAAATCATTTTTCCATTAAATATAAAACCTTTATAATGTAAAAACAATGATTTATTTAAAATGTATAAAAAATAATTTGAGCTTAAAAGATTAATCATTCTTAATCGTGTTTGTTATCATCAAAATCAATATTATGGAAACATATATGTTAACACATAGGGAGTCATGTAAGCTCAAGGACTAATCCTTTCTTGTTGGGTTCACCACTTTTTCTAATATCTTCTTAATCTCCCTATTAGACAATTCTGTCTGCCCATTGGATTGTGGGTGATATTCTGTTGCAATTTTATGCTTAACTCCATATTTCACTATTGTTGCAGCAAATACTTTGTGACAGAAATGAGTACCTTCATCACTAATAATTGCTTTTGGAGTGCCAAACTTGGAAAAAATACTTCTCTTAAAGAAGTTCACCACTGCTTTGGCATTATTGATGGGCAATGTTGCAGCGACTACCCACTTGGAGATATAATCCACAGCAACCAAGATATATAAATTCCCAAAGGATGGTGGGAAAGGACCCATGAAGTCTATTCCCCATACATCAAAAATCTCCACTTCCAGAATGTTCGTCAATGGCATTTCACGTCTTTGAGTTATGTTTTCTGTCTTTTGGCACCAGTCACAACATTTAGCAAACTCATAAGTATCCTTAAAAACAAAAGGCCAGTAATAACCTGATTGCAAAACTTTAGCAGCTGTTCTGTGACCATCAAAATGTCCTCTATATGCTGCAGCATGGCAAGATTGCAGTATATGAGGAATTTCTTCCTCTGAAGCGCATCTTCGTATTCCCTGATCTGAGCATAACTTGTACAAGTATGGGTCACCGCACTGGTAACTTCTAACATTATAAAGAAACTTCTTTTTTTTACTGAAAATTCAACTCAAGTAATAGCAATCCACTTACTAAGTAGTTAGAAAAATCTGCATACCATGGAGATCCTGGTTGCTGCAGCATCTGTGCCTGCTATATTACTAGCAGTTGTTCATCAGGAAATGTTTAAGTGATGTATTTTTTTGTCAATGTGCTTGTATATACTTCTAGCCTAGAAAGATGGTCTGCTACTTGATTTTCAATTCCTTTTTATCTTTAATCTCCAAATCAAACCCCTAAAGCAATAAGATTCATCTTATTAATCTCAATTTAGCATCCTTCTTTGAGATTAGGTGCTTGATGGCTGCATGATCTGCATAAACTGTCACTCCAGTACCTACCAAATAAGCTCTAAATTTATCGAAAGGAAATACTACTGCTAGCAACTCTTTCTATGTACTAGTGTAATTAATTTGAGCTTGAGTAAGAGTTTTGCTAGCATGGTATATAGAGTGGCAAACCTTATTCTTTCTCTACCCCAACACTGCCCCAATAGAGTGGTCATTGGCATTACACATCAGCTCAAAGGGTAGAGTCCAATCTGGTGCTATAACCATGGTGTAGTGATCAAGGCTTTATTAAATTCTCTAAAAGCTTGAAGACAGTCTTTATCAAAATGAAAAGGCTAGTCATGTTCTAGCAATGAGCATAATGGTTTAGCTACTTTGGAAAAGTCGTTTATGAATCTTCTGTAGAATACAGCATATCCCAAAAAACTTCTAATCCCTTTAACTGAAGTGGGAGGTGGTAGTTTATCTATCACTTCTATCTTTGCTTTATCTACCTCTATGCCATTTTTAAAAACCTTATTACCCAACATTAAGCTTTCTTGCACCATGAAGTGACATTTTTCCCAATTGAGTACAAAATTAGTCATCTCACATCTTTTAAAAACTTCCTCCAAGTTGTGTAAACAATCAGTATACGTTTCTCCAAAGACTGAGAAATCATCCATGAAGACTTCTAATGTTTGCTCCATCATATCTGTGAAAATAGACATCATACATCTCTGGAAAGTTATTGGACCATTGCACAGACCAAACGACATTCTTCTGAAGGCAAAAGTTCCATAAGGACAGGTAAATGTAGTCTTTTCCTAGTCCTCTGGGGCTATAGTAATTTGGTTGTAACCTGAATACCCATCTAGGAAGCAATAGCATTGTTTTCCAGTAAGTCTATCCAACATTTGATCTATAAATAGTAATGGGAAGTGATCCTTCTGTGTGGCTTTGTTGAGCTTCCTGTAATCCATACATACCCTCCATCCAATCACTATTCTTGTGGGAATAAGTTAATTCTTTTCATTTGTTATCATTGTTATTCCTCATTTCTTTGGAACACATTGAATTGGGCTCACCCATGAACTGTCTGATATCGGATATATGATCCTAGCATCTAGCAATTTGATGATTTATTTCTTCACAACTTCCTTCATAATGGGGTTTAACCTTCTTTGTTGCTCTACCAAATTGTCGTAGCAGTCTTCTAATAAAATTTTATACATGCATATAGATGGGCTGATCCCTTTAATGTCTACCATAGTCTAGCCAATTGCTTTTCTGTATTTCCCAAGCACATCTACCAAACTCCTTTCTTGATCTGCATCCAAAATAGATGAAATGATTATAGGAAATTTATTGTTCTGACCAAGATAAGTATATTTCAAATGTGAAGGTAACAATTTTAATTCAAGAGTAGGAGGTGATTCAATAGATGATAAAGTTATTTGTACTTCCCTATTTGAAAGATTTAGAGGTTCAATAAATCTGCTATGTCTATTAGATCGCCTTTCTCTCATCCAATCTATCTAATTTGCTGCAACATCTTCTTCTTCAAAGCTTTCAGAGGTGGCAGCTTTGATAACCTATTTACAACAGCATTTATTTATTCTAAGCTTTCAAAGGTGGCAGCTTTGATAACCTATTTACAACAGCATTTATTTATTCTTTCTGCTACAGTAAGATCCACAACACTCAAGAAATTGAAATCTTCTGCCTCATCAGGACGTTTTATAGCTTCTAATACATTGAAGATGACTTGTTGGTCATTTACCGTCATGGTTAGCTCTCATTTCTGCACATCTATCAGAGTCTTACCAGTTGCCATGAAATGTCTTCCAAGTATAATTGGTACTTCTTTATGAACCTCAAAGTCTAGTACAATGAAATCCACTGGAAAGATGAATTTGTCAACCTTCACCAATACATTCTCAATCTTTCCTTTAGGGTATGTATGAGATCTGTCAGCCAATTGCAGAGTGACTGTTGTTGGTCTGCACTCTCCTACTCCCAATTGCTTAAATACTAATAATGGCATTAGATTAATGTTGGCTCCCAAGTCACAGAGTGTTCTGCCATTGTACCTAGTTCTAATTGAACATGGTATTGTGAAGCTTCCTGGATCCTTCACTTTTTTAGGGATCTTATTTTGAAGCATGTGACTGCATTCTTGTGTTAAAGCAACAGTTTCAAATTCTCCCAACCTTCTTTTTCTTACCAAGATATCTTTTAAAAATTTCACATAATTAGGCATTTATTCCAATGCTTCCATAAAATGTATGTTGATGTGTAACTACTTCAGCACTTTCAAGAATTTACTAAACTATTTGTCTTGTTTTTGTTTCTAGAATCTCTGTGGGAAAGGAGGTGGATGCCTAAATTGTTGTACAACTTTAGGAGGTACCACTCTCTACTCCTTTGATTTATTATAAGTTGTCACCACTAGCGTTGTAACATCTTCTTCAGCAGTTACCGGGTGATTTGCTTCCAAGGTTGTTATAGCGTGACCATTTGCATCAGTATCTTGATGGCTGGGTTATTGTAACATCCTTTCATCTTGAGGTGGTTCTTATGAGGAGTTAAGTTCCAACATCTTTTTAGTCACATCAACAGGAATATCAACATTCTTTCCAGATCTTAAGTTTATTACTTTACAATGTTCTTCACCCTCTCTTCTTGGATCTTCTGGATTGCTGAGTAAACTTCCTTGAGATCTGCTATTCATTGCTATGGCAAGCTGTCCAATTTAGCTTTCCAGGTTTCTCAGAGATACAATTTGACTTTGCACAATTGCTTCATTCTTCACGATATATTCCTTAATAAATGTTTTCAATGAAGTGATCTGATCATAGCTAGTGTGTTTTTGTCCTTGATTCTACTGATGAAAACCAGGTGGTTGAGTATGTCTGTTCTGTCCACTCGGTACTAGAGCATGTTGATTTTGATTGCTCCATGAGAAATTTGGGTATTGCTTCCATCCAGGGTTGTAAGCATTTGAATATAGGTTATTCTAGGGTTGTCGGTTGAAGTTGCTCACATAGTTTACTGATGCTGGATTTCCTGGACAGTTGTCAAATACATACTCCTCACCACAATGCACACAAGATAGTTCTGCAACTTGCTTTACTACTGTAGGAGCAGAAGTCATGGCTTTCACCATATTAGTCAATGAAGTTACTTGAGCTAGCAATGCTGTAATTGCATATATATTATATACCCCTGCTAGTCCTCTTGCTACTGTTTGTCTAGTTGATGGTCGCTGATAATTATTATTGGCAATTCTCTGCAAAAACTTCATAGGCTTCAGTGTAAGATTTGGATAACAGAGCTCCATTTGCTGAAGCATCAACCATCAATCTCGTACTTGGATTCAACTTATTGTAAAAGGTTTCCAGCTGTATGCAACAAGGAATGCCATGATGAGGACACCTTTTGAGCAACTCTTTAAATCTCTTTCAAGCCTCATACAAACTCTTATCTTCAAGTTGATGAAAAAAAGTGATCTCATTCCACAATTTTGCATTCTTGGTTGATGGAAAATATTTCATTAAGAATTTGTCAGCCAAGTCATTCCATGTAGTGATGAAGTCATATGGTAATGAGTTCAACCATGCTTTCGCTCGATCTCTTAAGGAGTAAGGGAAAAGCCTCAGTCTCAAAGCATCATGTGATGCTCCAGCAATTTTAAAAGCATCACTCATTTCCAAAAACAACTTAAGATGGAGATGAGGATCTTCATATAGCAGTCCATTAAATTGACCCATTGTTTGCAGCATTTGGAACATCACTGGTTTAAGTTCAAAGTTAGCGGCTTCCACTTCAGGTCTGACTATTCCAAGATGTACAACTTGAGGAGTTAACAATGATATTGTTGTTGTCTGGTTTTCTCTAATTAATGTGCTCATTTTGCCCCTCTTGAACATTAACAGGTTGTAGTGCCCCGTGAGGATCCAAGTTTTCCACATCTTGCAAATTATCCATTTCTGAAATATTTTTTGAATTTATTTGCTCTCTTTGCAATCTCAGTACAATCCTTTCAATATCAGGATCAAATCAAAATTCAACAGATATGTCTTTGCGCAAGCACATCTTGACCTGTCAATAAATAGAATGAGTTAAATCAAGTTGGCACTTTTTGAGGTTAACTTCACACTTCGAAAGTAAACAATCAGTCTCCAGCAACGGCACCAAAAACTTGTTGGTTATTTTTACTCAATTGCTATTGATATCAATATGCAAGTGTACACAACAAGTAATAAAGTGATGAATATTCAAGATCGTCTCCACAGGGACTGATATTACTACAAATGCTACAGTAATCATGATAGTGCAAACTTTCTTTATTTCAAGAGGAATCTAATTAAAGTGAATTACTACCGAAATTAACAATTTTAAGCAAATAAAATAAATAAATGCAGTAATGAAATAAATTAGATGAATTGCGTAAAACGAATTTAATGAGATTGAAGTAGTTGAATGATCAAACTCACTTAATGGGCTGACTGTTTTTATTCAAATTAACACCAGTTGCTACAGTAATTCCTACAGCACTGGGCAGAATTATTTTGCATACTCAACTACCGCTTGTTGGACTTCTCATACCCTTATGCAACCTAACAATGACCAGTTGATATATCACATAAGATATGGCGTTACCAACTCTCTCTACCCTACAAGGTGAATCCCTACATCTAGTTCATCACGAATCTTAACTCAAATATGGCCCTTTTGGGACTCAAGTTAAACTCAATCCCGGAAGCTTAAATTAAGATCAAGTATTACTCTAATAATTTCCACTAAGACATGCTTTTTTGCAGTTCTCTCTTAACTTAAACCATTAAATGGGAGGTTAACCGAAATAATGATTGTAATATAAGCTATTAAAGTAACATGCTACAGCAATCTTGCAGCAACTCATAAGAACAGTCAAAAACTCATTGAGATTGTTTGTCACTCAACTACAATCAAATTTAGTTCATACTTTGAAAAAGAAAAGTGAACATAAATATTAGCCATGAAATACATCAGTTCAATCAAAGAGTAAGAAAGGGAACAAGTAAAGAATGATGAAAATTTAATCCAAGTAGTTCTACTGGTTTCTTCACTGGAGCAGACTTATTTTCCCTTGAATTCTGATTCTTTCATTCTTTTCCTCTCGATTTCTTCAATGTTAACTCACCGCCGCTTTTTCATACGATGCGTGATCTTTTTATAACTGAAAACTAGGGTAAACAGAAGCCTAGGGCGTGCATAAGTCAGATTATGAAACTGCAGATCGCAATTCTGCAGATATCCCGCGCTAAGTTTTCTCTGTCGCTGCTCCAGGATTGCTACAGCAATGGTTGCTCCAGCAACGGCTACAGCACTACATTGTTCCAGATTTTGTTTCAATTCTTTTGTAACCATATTCTTCTTCATTTTTGCAAGCCTATTGCATCAGCATTCCTTCCATGAAATATAAGCTTCTGGATACCTACAATTATGCATACAATTTGAGCACAAATTACTCTAAATCAAGCAAAATTTATTAAAATTAAACTAAAATGAATGTTTATGCAAAATGTAACAAAAATGCAATAGCAACACATCATTTACTCTCTAAGTAATCTTGATTTAAGTCTAGAATTGCCATAATAACTCTCATTTCATAGAGTTATCAACAGTTATTTTGTATGATTTATTGTTTCTTTTCTTGTAGTGTGAATATTGGACTAGTAGAATACCTGATTTGTCTAACCTAAGGATTTAGGGTTGCAAAGCTTATATCTTAAAACTAAATGTTTAAGAAATGAGCTTAAAAATCAAACTTATGAATGTAAATTATTAGATACCCAAATGACAATCCAAGATATAGACTTTATCATAATTAAAAAAGCTTAATAAGAAGCATAGATGTGATTTTTGCTAAAGAAGTAAAACAAGTCTTTTAGAAAAATTATTATTATTGGACGAATATGCAAATGTATCTAATAATAATTTTTGTTTAGATATAGATGAAGGGATAGAACTTGTAAATCATGATTCTTGTTGATCATTTAAGAAGAATGAATTCTCTATTCATCCTCTGCTGAATGGGAGGAAAAGAGTAAGAGAACCTACTTCCAAGCTTAAAAATTCTTATGTTTATAACATAATAGATGAGCCTAAAATTATAAAAAGGTTATGAATTAATTGGATTCATCGGAATGGCTCAAAGCAATAAAAGAAGAAAACTTTAACTAATAAAAATGAAGTTTGGCAATTAATAGACATTCCACAAGGAAGAAAGGCAATAGGATGTAAATAGGTCCTCAAGAAAAAGCTCAAGTCTAATAGAACATTAGAAAAATATAGGGTTAGGCTTGTAACTAAGTGTTATAGACAAAAACTGGGGATAGACTATATTAATACTAATTCCCAATGGCTAAACTTGTATCTATAAGATTTCTTGTGACTTTAATTGCTAAATTAGACATTGAATTGTTCCAAATGGATATTAAAATTGATTCTTAAATGGTTAGCAGAAGAAACCATTTACATGGAACAACCAGAAGTTTTTATTGAAAATAATTAAGAAAATAAAGTCTATCGACTAAAAAAATCTCTTTATGGCCTCAAACAATCATACCACCAATGGATTTCACTTTTTACTAGGCAATATTGAAATTAAAATAAGCATGATCATTGTCTCTGTGTTTGGAAAAGTAAGACTAAAACTACAATTTTATCATTATACATAGGTGATATTTTATTGGCTGGGAATGACATAGAAATTATCAACAAAACAAACAAATGTTTGGGATCAATGTTTGAAATGAAAGACATAGGATACGCATCTTATGTCTTAGAAATTAAAATTACAAGAGATTAAACCTCTAGATTATTATATTTAGATCAATCTAGATGTATTGAAAAGGTGCTTAAGAGATTTAATATGGAGAATTATGAAGCATTATCCATACCTGTATTGAAAGGACAACATTTGGATAAATTTATGTGTACTAAAAATAAATAGAAAGAGAAAGATATAAGTATAATTCCATATGTACAATTAGTAGGTAGCTTAATTTACGCAATGATATCAACTACATTGGATATTTGTTATGCAGTTGGATTGGAAATTTGTTAAAAGGATATTTAGATATTTACAAGGCACAAAAACAATGAAATTATGTTTTAGTAAGGGCGAACTAGTAGTAAAAGGCTTTTCTAATGCAAATTTTGTTGGAGATCAAGATAATTGCAAATCAACAAGCGGTCATGTTTTACATTTTGGTGGTGCGGTAGTTTCTTCGTCAAGTAAGAAACAAATATGTATTACTAGATTTTCAATGAAGGCCGAACATATAGCATGTAGTATGGCGACAACATATGCCGTGTGGATTGGACATTTCATTGAAGAATTGAAACTTGATTTACTAAATAAACCAATCAATGTGTTTTGATGTAATAAGTTTACTCTCTCTTCAATAAAAAGTGGAGAAAATAATTCCTAAGGACAGATTTCAATTATCACTATATATAAAATATAGTGGAACGAGGAGAATAAAATTCGACTATATTTTTTCAAAAGAGATGGTGGCTAACCCTATGACCAAAGGGTTAAATTTGAATAGTTTCAGAAAACATGTAAATACAATGGGATCAAAATTCACCTAGGTGTTCCATACATGCAAGAAAATTCTAGTTTAAAAATTCTTAGGGATGCCAAAACAAGATTAAACTAAAAAATGTATCATTTTAGTTAATTAAAATAATTTTTTGTCAGAATTGGCATCTAAATAATCGATAATCGAAATCAATTAAGAATATAGGTGTATCTTAGCGGTTGTCCATGATCTTAAAATCACATAGTTCAAAATAATAACGATGAATTGGATCCAAGGAAATTTAATAAGTTATCATTGGGCAAGTAATAAACGAAGTTTTACATATGTCTAGTTAACATGTATGTTCAAGTGGGAGCTGATGAACGTTATTAGTATATATCTATATATAATGTTTAGCAAACATAATTATTAATAAGGGATATGACTCTTAACATAAGCTAATACAATTAAATAAAATATAACTAGTTTTTTAAGGTATATAACTAATTCTCAAGAAATAACAACTTTTCTTATAATTTAAAAGTCATAGACATATAAAAAAAGGTTTGATGAACATGCATCAGCAACCAATAACCAAACCTTGTTATACATTTTTTTAGATCATCCATAATTTGAGTTTAAGACATTGAGAAGACTCTTAGTTGTAAGTGACTTCCAATATGAAAACAATTCTCTTAGAATTACTTATGCAGGACCAACAAGAACATGTTGATATAGTCGAAATATGTTGAAAAAAGATAAATTTTAAAATATTGTGCTTATAGTTCTCTATAATTAAAAAAAAAGATATGGAATAAAGAATGTAGTTATAGTTGTCAAAAAGTACTAGAAAGTAGAAGAAAAGAAAGAAATAAAAATTTGAGTTTGGGTTTTTGCTACAAGTCTTTTGTTTATTTATCTTCAATGTCTTATAATATTTTTAATTAGAGTCCATGAGTTGAATTAGTTTTTTCCTATTTCTTTAGGATTTGATTAATAATTTAGTTTTAGTTGTAATTGACGGCTATATAATCCATGAGAGACATGAATAAAAAGGTTATTCAGTTATTTCAAATCAAACCAACTTGTATTGTTTAGGCCAAGGTTCCTCTATTAAACTCTTAGCTTAAATTCCCTTCATCATAAGTTCTAACAAAAATAAGAGAACCAATCCCCAGTATATGTCACAATGGTATCAAAGCAAGGGCATGGACTCATGAGCTGAGAAGTTGGAGAATGATGTTAACTTACTCATTGTAGGTCAGCAATAGATCTTAAAGAGACTCAATGAACTCTCCTTACAACTTACCACACGGACCAACACACAAAATTATCACAAAGATTCAAGGGTACCATTTTAGAATCAAACAACATGATCCAGTAATAATGCTAGTACAAACCAAAATGGCTCAAATACGCTTTCCAACTTGTCAAAATTGAATTCTCTTGCCTCAAGGGAGAAGAAGACACAATGAGTTGGTTCCACTGAGTGGAGCAATTTTTTAACTTTAACCATATAGTAGAAGAAGATCATTTGGCACTAGCATTGTTTCATCTTGAAGGTGATGCTAGGTTGTGGTATTAGCTATTTAGGCAAGAGGAAGAAGTGATTACTTGGCAAGAATTTCAAGATGGCTTGAACTAAAAGTATGGAGCTATGAATTTCCAAGATTTCTTTGGAGAGTTAATCAAACTAAGACAGGCTGGGTCAGTGAATATCATACTCAATTTGGGAGATTATTAGTAAAGGTAGGACACCTTCATCAAAATCATCAAGTCAGTTGCTTTATTAGTGGGTTACACAATTCGATCAAGGCGGATGCATTAGCTTGTTTTTTGACAATGTTATCTTTGGCCATCAGACCAACTTGCTTGTATGAAGCTTGTAATCTCTCTTAAAGGCTATA
This sequence comes from Citrus x clementina, assembly GCF_000493195.1. NCBI lineage: Eukaryota > Viridiplantae > Streptophyta > Magnoliopsida > Sapindales > Rutaceae > Citrus > Citrus x clementina. The sequence goes on along the minus strand of NW_006262201.1, from coordinate 11,415,133 downwards.
TAAACTTCTTGAAGATCAAAATAGTTCCGTCCTAATGCCTATCAAAGGGCTAAGCACAGAAGAAATAGATGAGGGAAGGAAGAAAGGACTATCCTCCAAGTGTAATCAGCAATTTGTTCTTGGACATCATTTCAAAAAATTATTCATGATCAAGCTTGTTTCAATAAGAAATAGAAATTATAACTGAACCACCATTGTTGCCACTATTATTGAAAATGAATTCCCTACTTATAGCCTTGAGGACAAGGTTGTTTCTTAAGAGGGGAGGAATTGTTACAGATATTTTGTATATTTATTTTCAAGTTCTTATTGTATTTTCAATTATGAGTCCATGAGTTGAATTTGAGTCTAGTGAGTCTATATATATATTGTTAACATATATGTATCCATAATGTTGATTTTGATGATAACAAACAAGATTAAGAATGATTAAGCTTTTAAAAGCTCAAATTATTTTTCATACATTTTAAATAAATCATTATTTTCATAATAAGGTTTTATACTTAATGAAAAAATGATTTTATAAAATTGGTTATTTTCAAGTTAATGGTCTAAATTGAAAAAATGTTGAAACTCTGGAAATGGTCTTATTTGTAAAGTTTTATGAAGATTTGAGTCATAATATAATTATATAAAGTTGTGGGGCAAAATTATAATTTTAGAAAATAATTTCACTATAGCAAACGACAAACCGTTTACTGAAAATAGCTAACCGATAATTTCCAGAGAGATATTAATTTGTTTTGCAGGTTTTTAAAAATTAACGGCCAATCGATAATTTCAAATGGCTAACCGTTTATTTGAAATTCAACCCAACAGTCATTTAGACTAGTCAAAACGGTAAGCTGATAATAGTTAACGGCGATCCGATTTCTCTTAAAAAGTCAACAAAGACTAGTTTTCAGCTCCAACTATAAAATGGTTCAATCAAATTCAAACAAGAAGAGATCCAAGAACTATCATTGAGCTTGCTACTGAACATATAACCATTATTGAGCTTTAAACTTATTTTTATTTCTTTAATTCACACATTGAGCATTCATTTGTAATCTTTATCCTTGAGAGGTTATAAGTATTGGGATACACTAGGTTAAGAGATTGGGGATAATCTCTTGTTGTAAAGGTCTATTGACACCTTAGAAGTGAATTGTAAGAGTTGTTGAAGCTTTAGAGGGTTGCTTAGTGAAATCCTCAAACTCGGTGAGCTTAGAGGCGTGCATGTAGGCACGGTTGGCCGAACCACGTAAAAATCGAGTGTTAGCTCTCTCTTACCCTATCTCTTTATTTTTCATTGCACGTTAATTTATTTATTTTGAATTTGATTGCTTAGTTTATATTGCATTAAGTTTTAGTTGCTTAAATTTTTAGAATCTCAATTCATCCCCCCGGGTTTGCCTAGTTAAATTTTTAGAATCTCAATTCTTGTTTTTTGGGATTTAATAAATAAATTTGTTTCAGTTATACTTGATGGCTATATAAGCTATAAAAGACATGAATAAAAGGATTATTCAGTTATTTCAAGTCAAACCAACTTTTAGATGTACTTTTCAATCTCATAAGGCCCATTCGATATCATTTTTGTTTTTTGAGCGCTTGTTTCCATTTTCATTTCAAGAGTATAGGTGTGATTCATGTTCGGTGGCCTAGATTCAAAAAATGAATTATAAAATAGATAATTCATATTCCATTTTATTGTTACAAACCTGAGAATGTCTTTAACACGTTCTTAATGAATCACAAATTAAATCATAAAAAGAATTGCAAAACAAAATCCAAGCCTTATCTCTTTATCCTGATCAAAATTCACATCTCTCTCTTCATCATAGTTCTTCAACCACAATTCATCGAAGCTCTCTCTCTCTTCATCATAGTTCTTCAACCACAATTCATCGAAGCTCTCTCTCTCTTTATTATAGTTCTATAACCAAAATCAACTGCTATCGTCTCTCTTCTCCTTCTCGACTGGTAGTGCTGTTGCTGCTACGGCGTCTTTGTTGAGGATCGATTAGTGCTGCTGCCGCTGCTGCGTCTGTGCTTCGTCTCGACATCCATAAATTCAATTGGAAAATTCTTCATCTAGAAACCCAAGTGTTTGGTTTGTGTTGGACATGGAATCAAAGATTTTTAGATACATAGTGAAGATGAATTGATACTTTGTGATTGTTTTGATTTGTGGGTTTATTGAATTGGGTCTTTACAGAAAAGGTAATTTCATTCAGATGAGGCCCGGAGGCGTTTATGATTATAGGGGCAATCAAAGAAGTGTTGAGATCAAAGGCCTTGTCCGTTTCGCCGTTCAAGAACACAACAAGAAAGAGGTCCTTTCTTTTTTTTTCCATTTTGTGTTTCATTTTGTTTTAACAATTCTTTTTGAGTAGTTAATCAAATCAATTAGTTACATGATGATTTGTGTGGCGGTTTAAAATCTTTTTTGAAAGTTAGTTGTTTTTCCATCATTTGCATAAATTTTGGATTAGATAAAATGCCTTTCTCGAGTTTGCGAGGGTGTTAAAGGAAAAGGAATAGGTAGTTGTTGGCAATACTATCTTACATTGTAAGTGATTGATGCTGGTAATAAGAAGATATATGAAGCTAAAATTTTGGGTGAAGCTGTGGATTAACTTTAAGCAACTGCAGGAGTTCAAGCATGCTGAGCATGGCCCTTTCTCCAGCCTCTCCAACCTTAATGTTAAATGAGGTAACATACTACTTTGATTATGTTATTATAAATGTGTTAAACACACATATGCATCCAATGACCATCTGACTTGGACATGATCATTACCAGCACGAGCGTCATTAGCATCGAACACGGAGCATCTCATTTGAGGTTCAATTTGCATTATGATGACTGTGTATTGAACTGCTTAGGCTATAATATTATAGATATAGAGAATTACTGAACCACTTTAAAAGCAAACACTTTGAGTTTTCAGATCAAGTTGGTGATGGATGAATGTATGCAGTTGGCTATTGTTTTTAGATAGCGATCTTGGTTGTATTTATTGGTTAGCTATAGATTGGTTATGGTAGGCTGATCATATAACACTGCTTGTTCTTTATGAATGGCTTCGATAACATGGGATTTAAGTATGGTTGACTTTGTTACTTGAAGGTTGTTAACTGTTGATTGTATGAAATTTTTCTTGTAGTAGGCCTCTTGGCTGTATAATGTGTTTTGAAATTGCATACCAATTTTCTTGTTGCCAAAATATTGAAAATGGACAAAGAG